>NC_092602.1:2792386-3101818 GCF_047663525.1 Anas platyrhynchos
CAGACCTTTTGCTGCAGCGACTGTATGATCTCCTTAGAGATTCAGAACAAAAACACATTTTAAAACAATTCTTACTTATTAACTAATCAGTTCATGCCAAACACAGCTGAAGTGGGTCATACAGGAACCACACACAGGGTGCGTTGCTGTGTTGTTTCACCAACACCACCACGTTGGAATGTAACTTGCTTTTTTTGCTTTATAGTTTGTTTACAGTCTGGGTGATAAGGCACCAAAAAATTAATTTGGCATCACTCTCCCTCTCTGAAGAGAAACACTGCTTGTTTTGCTCAGCTTATACAGAAATACAAATTGGGAGACTTTTTTTTTTTTTAAACCAGCAGTGTAAAAACAAACTTGCAGAGTGTTGTATTTATCACTGAAAACATCCGTACCATCAGACAAGTGTGATGCTTCGCTATGTGCCTGGGCAGACACAGCTACGTGGTCACAGTGGATTAATATGCTCAGATGACGCACACATTTTAAAGCACTGTGAGCAGGAGAGAGCGAACTCACCACGTTAACATTACTCCAGACAGGAATGTGGAGACATAGTGATGAGACACCCACCAGCCCTTGATCCTGAACAGAAAAAAATATGGCAGTTAGACGAAGAACATGATGAATTTCAACTTTAGGTCTGGCTTTAAAGACAAAAAATAATCCTGACTGGATCATGGATAAATAAATGGCCCAAAGCAAACAAACAAAAACTAAGTTGGTGGCAACAAAGGACTTGCCAAGAAACCAAGAAGGGACAGCAGGAGTTTGTTACCAGATGACAAGCCAGGGCAGCCACGGCAGCCCACACTGCCCATGGCAACCAGAGGTTTCTCTGCTGGACACAGGGAAGCCAATTTCCATCCTTGCAGACTTTTCCCTTGCACTTCCCAGAGCTCGCCGTGTTCAGCTCTCACATGCCTGCACTGCCTCAAGCTCCGTGGTCAGTGGGGAGATGCCTCCCTCATATTTAGTGGCCAGCAAACTGCACAGAAATAATTTTCTTTTACAAATGCCGCGGGCTGGATGGAGCACACTGGCTGCTGCCACCCCATCTCCATCACGGCTGCTCCCCAGGACCGGTACCAGGCACGTGCACTGAGAGTGAGACACGTCAGAAGCCTCCTTAATTAATGCCACAGGGAGCTGCAAGCGTTGCAGCAGCAGCCACTCACCCAGCAGCAAGCCTGCATGCAGACTCACGCCTGGGAAGAGATGTGGTGATGGCTGTGGTTTACTCACGCCCTGTGCCAGCCCATCTGGATGATGAAAAGCGGGGACACAACCTTCAGGTTATTGCTCAGATCTATGACAAGACTCCAGGTCAAGCTACGCAAGTGCAAATTTAAGCAACTTCTTCAAGCTCCCCCAGAGTGAAAGCAAGAGGCACAGCAGAGACAGGATGAGTGATCGCTCTCCACAGCCAGGACAAGGACTCCCTCCCCAGGCTGCTGGGGAAGTCAGAAGACGCCCTGAAATTCCTACTGCTCCAAGGCCTTGTGGGAGGAGGGAAGGGACAACAGCGCCAGAAAGGCAACTGCAGTTAGAGCAGGAAGAGCCGGCTTGAGGTTTGCTTCATTTTGATTTTTCCTATAACTTCTTTGGGCTCACCCACACCCTGAGAAGGGTTCGCACACCCAGCGGTCCTTGCACCATCACCAGTGCCAGCCTCCTCTGGCAGGCAGCCCTGCAGGGGAGCACCCAAGCTCCTCAACAGCTGCATGCAGGGCTACACAACTAATCAGGTAAAAGTCTCAAAAGAAAAGCTGGACTTCTCCTTCCAGCATTCTCTTGCTCTAGTAATGCTCAGGGTGTGCTTGATAACCCTGTACGCTGCACGAGCAGTGAGCTCAGTGCCAAAATGCAATGGGAATTGGAGAGTGGAAAATCTGATCATCTGAATAAAATCCAGATAAAAGAGGGGTGGTTTAGGATGCTCCTACTAAGGGTGTCATAAAAAATGAGGGCTTGGAGCAAAGATCACCCTTCAGTTTACTTCTCCCAACACTTAACTCGTGTTCCCAGCTCTTTATACAATTATTTCCTCTTAGCCACCAATTTTCCTTTGACACAACTATAATTTAGTCAAACGCTTCAGGACATGCTGCAGTGACCTGCAGAGCAATCACGGTGACCACATGGCACAAACCAGAGTGACTCAGCTCCTGCTCCCTTTTTCTCACAAGCTTATGCCAGCGTACCAACATACCTACAGGTACCACTACAGACACAAGAAGGTATAAAGTCAGCATCTGGGTTGGTCACGTCACTGAAAACACGCATAATTACATCCCAGATCCCATCTACAACTAACCCATAGCTAACAAAAACATCCAACACCCTGGACTGAGAAATTATGGACTTGCAGAAACGGTGCCTTCTCCTCCCTACACAAGCCCCAGACGGCCACATCTGCCTTAGAAGAAAATGTAGAGAGGAACAGGGACAACAGACCCTGCAGAGAGGGATCAACATCTCAGATTTGCTGGGCTTCAGCACCAAACTGAATCTGCTTTTGTTGCTTGTTTTAATTTTATGGACATTTCATGCTTTAAATAGTTTCTGCAGGTGACACAGTACCTTGATCCATTGCTAATTAGAATACTTTCCCGTATCGTCAGCGTGCAGTAATACCACACTAACAGAAAGTTAAACACTTCATCTGTCACCCTGTTAAAAAGAAAAAAGCACGGTAAAAAGAAATCCTGTTAATTACAGAAAAACATTTCAAAACCTCTATTTTCCCTCCCTTCCCTCGGGAGGATGAAAGCCAGCACAAGTAAGGTCATGGACACAAAGCCCCTGTCCTGGGAATCTCTAATCCACACGCAGAGCCACAGGTATTGGCACTGCTGCCAAGTTGAGAGTCCTTTACCCTGGGAAGTGCCCAATGATATAACGCCGCAGAGCTTTAGCCGATAAGCAGGTATGCAGAGATGACATTAATTCCTTCTGAGGGAGAGAAAACACCATGGAAGCACCAGATGATCCAATTTAGAGAAGCATTTCCAGGCTAATTCAATGAGATCTCTATAAATCCAATCAACTAAAAGAACAGAAGAGCATTACACTCTGGGGGTAAAAGGAGTCTTTATTTTGCCACTGCAGCCCAGTCCCTGGTACAATCCACAGAGACATCGATGGAAGGGCCCAGCTAAAACACCTGGCTGTTTTTTTTGTTTTGTTTTTTTGTTTTTTTGTTGTTTTTTTTTTTAGCAAAACTGAATAGTGGAGGCTTGCTGGTGATACCTTATTGTGACCTAAAGATTACATTTCTGATCTAACCATTTGATGCAAACACTCTCTGGTGTGGTGTTTGCGACCCCAGAGCTGCAGCACGGTGCTGGTACCTACCTGGGACAACCTGCAAACAAAACAAACCACTCTTTCCCAAGCACAATGCAACACCAGAAAAACAGCAGATTAGGATTATCATGTTGTGCTTTCTATTGGTTGTAACAAACTCCTAAAATGTTAATCAAGAAAAAACAAGCAGCTAAAATACAGGTCCTGCCTGTACTGAGAAACAGGTACACAAGATCCCCTGCTGGGGAAACCACAACTATTCAAAGCCCAAATACAGCCTGCACCCATCTCCTGGTCTCTGGCAATTAGTTCAAATGAATCAGCTGCTAATCCAGCACATTTGTATTCAAAACACTTGGTTGAAAGTAAAAAAATGCAGGCTTACCTGTAGTGAAGAATAAACCTGCAGGCCACAGCCCCGAGTAACAAGATGATTGTGAGATAAAGTTTGAACTTCTCATACTCATCTTTGTAGGCGAACCTGGAAGGAAAAAAGCACAGAGCAGGGAATGTCACACATCACATGGGTGTAAATTAAGGTTTTACTGAATGTGGCTTCACTTTTTTTCAACCCAGATACAAATCCACATTGCAAACCAAAAGACAAGAGATTTTGCTTAAAACATTTAGAAAATCAGCTAGCAGTGATGAAAAGCAGCATTTCACCTGCATGATCGTGATGCTGCAAAACAATTCAACAGTTTCAGTCCCTAAGAGCTGGTTTCTAGGTTGCCAGGTTAAGCAGCAGCAGCTCTCTTTATTTCTCAGATTTATATAAAGAGAAATCTCAATTTTCTGGAGCCCTGCGTGCCTGGAACTCACAATATTATTTTTGTTTATTATTTTTTGTTGCAAAACCCAGCTGAATCTCCCTTATAACTAAGACAACAGCCCTGACTGGGCTTAAAAGTGAATGAGGGACAAAACCCACTGGAGTTTTACAGGAAGCTTTAGTTTGGCCTGTCTCAGTCTGACTTACCTGATCCTGACAGATGACTTTGAAACAGGTCTAAGAGAAAACCACTCCTGTCCCTGGACTTCAGCAAACACCCCCTCCTAGCCCCAAATGCGCACGTATGGAAATGCTCACTTACTTTGCTTGGTTACTCAGGAGGGTTACATTCACATTTCCCAGCACGAGATTTAAGTACAAACTGGAAGACAAAAAACAAGACCCACATTAAGTCTTGTTTGCTCTGAACACCACAGCTGACACAGATCAGAGCTCAAGAGATCATTTTAGCGGCCCAAGATGCATTTTGCTGTAGGTTTTTAATTAAAGCAAACTGGAAATACAGACCACCAAAGAAGATTTAAATGCAGGAAGTTCAGTCAGCATTTCCAAGAAGTTAGAGAAAAGGTTTATTTTCCTGGTCCCTTTTCCATGCTATGGTCTAAGGGTGAGATAATTATTATACAGTATCAGAAAATAAAAAGAATGTGGAGAAACTGGAAGAAAAGTTTCCAGAATTGCACTCCACCCGCAATGCTGCAGAACCTTTTACCATCTTCTTGATTTCACATCATTTCCCCACTCCAGGGTATTTCCACCCAAAACGCTCATCTCACCACACAGACACAGAAGCAGCAGACTTGGGAAGGGGAAAGGAACAAATCAAGGGTAGAAATCAAGTCCCTTGGCTCGGTTTACTCTGCATCAGCATCTCCTGACCGCCAGGGTTGCACAGCCCTTGACAACTGAACAAAATACATCCCAGCAACCCCACTTAAAGCAAAGTACAAACGTTAAGTCAGTTGAAAGCAATATTTGGGAGGAAGAAAAATTAAATAAATGAAAAAGGGGGGAAATTTCATACTGATTGTCTTTGACAAACTAGCACAGGAAAATGTCACTGTGGAACAGTGAATTCCATGAGCTCTCACAGATGCAGATTTAACTACTATTTTAACAAGAAAACCTGTGCCTACACACAGCACATTTACATACACTTCCAGCTAATGAATTCTGTGTACAACTGACACAGCAGCTCAGCAAGAGATTTATGACTAATCCAGTTGTACATGTATTTCTTCAGCATGCACATTATCCTGCGGGAACAACACCGCTGTGAACACTCAAAGATCAGCTTTCCTGGAGTGCGTGCCCCTCCTGGCAAAGCACTTACCCGTTCTTCTTTGGCAAGTAGGCTTCCATGTCAAAGAAGGCATTTTGCCTCTCTTTGATCTGGGTGCTGATCTGCTGTATGAGAGCAAATTCTTCAGGAGTAGCTCTGGGCTTGCACCTGCAAAAACACGGAAACAAGATCTTCCCCTTTATATTTTTACCTCCTTTTTATTTAAGGGAAAAGGACTTTGTCAGAAAGTTCATGCTGGTAAACAGCTAACTGTAAATTTATGCCATTGTGCACTTCTCTCCTGTTTTTCCATGGCAACATTTGGCTTAGCCCTGATTTTATTTCGCTGCCTGTTTTGTGTCATCGTGGGTTATTTCACCTGCCTGGTGTACAAACCAGCTTCTTTCACCTCAGCTCAGTGTCAGCACTCTGCACCTCTTCCACTGGGAAGCTGTTCAGGCACACTGTGCCGTTTTTGTAGGAGCACCTTCTGCTTCGGAAAGTTTGCGTGCGGTTTCAGGCACTGCCCTTACAGCATCCAAACTGATCCTCCCCAAATTCCCCTAGGGGTTGAAAAGCCTCTACCCCCAGACCCCATAAACTCCTCATGAAGGACAAAAGCTCACTGTACAGCCTCTAAAAACAAAAGAAAAAAGACCTCACGCATCCTTCTGAGCCACCACTGAAAGGATGTCAAACTCATTTAAACTGAAAGGTTGATGCAGCCCCCACACAATCGATGGCAGCTTGGACAGAGGACAGCAGCTGGGGGAAGGGAACTCCAATTTGCTTTTCTTGCTGCCCTCGCACTGCTGAAATCAGGCATTTTAGGAAGGGCAGGGGGTGCAGCTGGGCAGTGCTGGGCTAGAGGAGGGGTCTGCACGACCCTACCTTTCACCATTGCTGTTCTACCTGCAGAGAAGGGATTTACAAGCTATGTTTGTGGCAACCAGCCCTCCAAATCCCCCAAACTGCCTGCCTGCAGACACCACCATCACACACAACACACAAAAAAGACTGCAGGGAGCAGAGGCATCAGCCTGTGCCCATCCCAGTAGCCTACCTGGAGACCCCAAAGTTATCTCCCATAACCCCACAAGGCTTGGGACCCAGGGGACCTTTAGAAGTCTTGGCCAGGCCCAGCTCAGCAAAACTTTTCATTGAGGCTGCAGCTCTCCAGCCATAAAACATTTCAGGATGTAACAAACGCACAGCTGATGATTTACTTGCAAATTGCAGCTTTACCAATTAATGTAAAACAGAGAGCAGAGGGGTGAGCATGGGGAGGTCAGCAAGCTGTGGTGTTTGAGGTCTGTACGCAAGGAACTGAGCTGGTGGCTCCCGGTGGCCTCACAGACAAGAGCCAGTCCCTGCTGCAAATCCCGCACCTACTGCAGGCATGCAAACCCAGTCGGCCTCCCCCAAAGATTTACTGGGTTTTCTTTATTTATAGGACTCGATCCCTTGTGTGGTTACAAACATTTTACCTGTCTGCGATAAATGGAAATGACTCAAGATTTATATGGAGCAAAATTGCCCCTGTGACGCAGACTACATATCAAACTGCTAAAAACCCAAACATTTCTGCCCTTTGGGAAGCAGAAACATTCCAGTCCTGCCTCCTCTCCCCTTCAGACCTCCCCTTACCGTTGCAGGCTGTGCTTCAGATCCCTTAAAGTCTTCTTCTGCCGGTGTATGGAGCTGCTGCAGGCTGTCTGCAAGCTGGTGACTTCCTCCAGTTTCTGCCTGTAAACTTTGTGCGTTTCCTGCAGGAGAAGAAGAGGTTTGGTAGGAAGAGCCCTTCTGGGTTACGGGTGGCATTGGATTCTCACATGTGAGGGAAGCAAGCCCTGTTTTTTTGGGAGTTAACAGGCACCCAGGGAGTGGTTTCCCATGTCAGCCCATTCCAGCAGCCTCCAATCCCTCAGGCAGACAAACAAGGGCTGATACCAAACCAACACAACTCAAAGGAACACTAACAAAAGTTCTTGCAAAAGAGAGAGCATCCTCTCCCCGTTCATCTCATTTCCTCTTCCTACCAAGCTTTCCCCATCTGGGACTTTCTTTTTCCCAGCCCACCCTGTGACAAAGCAGATGTTTGATCTGTTTGATCCCATCCATCCCCCATAAATGGGGGGGGGGGAGGGGGAATAAATCGCAGCTCAGGAACTCTGATTTCACTGCCAGATTAAATCTGGAAAAAAAAGAAGAAAGGAGATGAGGACCCAGAGGAAGAAGGAAAAAAAAATATTACAGAAGTGACCACAAAACCTGGGCATTTAGACAAGCCTCCTGGCCACTGTGGCCACGCCAAGCCCCATGACTTGCTGCTCCAGCACAGCCCACTGCTTCCTCCAGCACATCCAAAACCTTGCCACAGCTCGCCCAGCAGAGAAAAGGATGCAACGGGCCCAGGAGGTCCCAGAACCTGCATTCAACCCGCTCCAACACTGCAGGGAGGTGTACAAGGACTTCTTTAGCAACTAAAGCCGACACGGAGGATTCCACACCACGAACAAACCCGTACAAGTTCGGTCCCTGTCTGGGCATGCCATGGTTTGCATCAGGGCCCTCTGCGAGCCAGACCCCTTATCATTGCGTGGAAGTTCAACATTAGCCCTGGTTTAAGGAGAAAAATATTCTTTTTAAGAGCTAAAACTCAGAAGACGGTTTGCGGAGTCAGTGTCAAGGAGGGAACGGAGGGGTTAAATGCCCTTTTGCTTTATCTACCAGCACATCTCAGGTAACACCACAGAAAACTGCTGCCAGTTCTCCTTAGGCATAAACACAGCGCTAAAGCCACACAAAACAAATCTTTGCTCTTCTCCTCATTAGGACCTGGCTGTTCATTATTTACAGCAGCGACATACAACGAGCTCCTCTATCCCATCTGAAAACCTCACTGACCAACCTAACCGTGTCCAGGCACCACAGCGCCCATCACCGCAGGATCGGTTTGGTTCTGCTGAGAACCCCGGGGGCTCAGCAGATCGCCCAGCAGCTCCTTCTGCTTCTCTGCATGTCCTGCAACGGTGTCCTTGGAAAGGCTGCTAAAAGGGGTAAGAAACTCTTTGCCGAAAAAGCTCAAGTATTTATTGGAAATGCAAACATGTGAGTTGAGAACTGGTGAACTCTACCGCTAGTCAAAAACATCAGGATAATGATTTAAAGGTGATGCTGGTATTTAGAACAACACAGCATTTGATGCTTCAGTTATTTATCCATCAAGAGCAGTGACTGCACACAAAGGGGACCCACCGGCAGCACAAGGAGCTGTCTTTCCCCTAACACAGACAATCCACGGGCCAAATACCTTCCTGGAGGGTCAGGCATGGCCACAGCTCTCCACCTAGGAAGCATCGTGCCTTAAAAAACAAAGGTCCTGCGTACCAAAGATAGAGGTATTTTTGTCCCAAGTCTACGAGCTCCCCAGGAGGGGACATGGGAGCCATCCCTGCACTCTGGCATACAAGTTTTGCGGAGTTGGGGCCGTGACTGCCCGGTTTGCCTGCAGACCAAGGGCTGGCACATCCAACACCACCACCGCTGCCTTCGTGTGTTGATACGTAGGGTTCAATTAATAAGTCACTGCGGGACAACTGGCGTTTTCCCACAGCACAGAGGGCCCACGGGCAGGGTTATGAAGCCATAGCCATCCCTGCCCCAAAACCTCAATGCCCCACAGCCCCGAGCCCTTCCTCAGGCTCCTGCTGGAGGGCGAGGCGCTGTCCTAGCAACCCAAACCTCTCCAAAACCACACGGAGCCCTGCCACCTCGGGCGGTGTGTGGGTGACAGGAGCTAAATCATCCACCGTGAGACGGGCTGAAGCGTCTCCGTGAGGAGCCACAGCACAGCCGCTGGGGTTTGGGGACTGCTTTGAGGATGCCTGTGTGAGGCGTGAGAGGATGTGAGGGGACGTGAGGGGACGATGTGCTTGAGGGGGACACGGTCACACACACCCGGGTGGCGCTGCCACCTCACGGCAGGGCTCCTCGCGTTCCCCCCCCCACGTCCCCTCCTTCCCGCCCTCTCCCCTCAGGGGCCGTTCCCGCCGCCTGCCCCTCAGCGCGCGCCTCACCTGGAGCTGCCGGAACTCCTCCTCCAGCTCCCGCCACTCGCCGCAGCAGCGCTCCAGCTGCACCCTCATGGCGCGGTGCAATGCGGCGGGAGGCGGGAAGGGGGGGGCGGTGGCGGTGCAAGGCGGCGCGAGCTCCGCCGGCGCGAGCCCGCAGCCGGGGCCGCGGGGGCCACGCGCGCCCCCTGACGTCATCGCGCGGGGCTGGGCGCGGCGCTGAGGCGGCGCTGAGGCGGTGCTGAGGTTCCCGCCCCGCCCTCCCCGCCTGAGGCGATGGCGGCGCTGAGGCAGAGCCCGGCCCCGCGCAGCCCCCGGGGGTTAAAAGCTCCTCGGTAGGCTCCAAGGGGGCGCTGGTGGAGTCGATGTGCCCCGGGGATGTGTCCTGCAGAGGGATCTGGTGGCTGAGGGGATTCAACGGGGTGTTGGGGGCCAGGGGAGGTGGTTGGGGATAGGGCGCAGGCGGGTGTCACGGCGGGGAAGATGGCGAGGGGCTGGGGTCAAGGCGCTTCACATCGTGAGTGTCAGGGGAAATAGGGAGATATCCGGGATCTAAGAACACCGGGTTGTAAATATCGAGGGAAAATGGTGAGGGGTTGGGGTCTGGACACATCGAGTCCTCGATATCAGGGAAAATGGCAAGATAATGGGGTCTGGGCACACCCAAATGTCAATAGCAGTGAAAATGTTGAGGTGTTGGGGTCAAGGCACACCAGATCCTCAGTATGAGGGAAAATTTAATGAACAGATGAAGCCCACACAGACACTGTTGAAGCATTCGGCTGCATCCCGTCCCTGGCACACACAGGCTGGGCTGCTAACAGCCTCCTGCACACCTGGGTGAACCCAGGATGGGGTTTGCCGGTGTGCTTGTGGGCTGTGAGGTGTTCAGTGGGGTTGGCAGAGGTAATTTGACTAAAAAGCAGGCAGATCGCTGCTGTCAGTTCATAGAATGGTTGGGCTGGAAGGGATCTTAAAGATCATCTAATTCCAACCTTCTTGCTGTGGGCTGAGACACCTTCCACTAGACCGGGATGCTCAAAATTGACTTAAATTGCCATTAAGTAAAAACATTTAAGTAGAAGCACTTCAACATTTATAGGACTACTTTTGCCAATACTAACATTCAAGAAGGTACTTCGAGAAAATACTGTAAATAACCCTTAAAACTATTTATTTTACTTGTTATCTATAAACCTTAAAAAAAAATCTTAATATCACTCTTGGATATTTGCCCTGGGCCATAATTTTTCAGCCTTGTTACATATTTGTTGGGGCCAGAGTCTGTGTTTCTGCAGGCAAAGCCCCCAGGGAAGGTGTGCATACAAAAGCAGGAAATTGTGAGCATTTCCCACCAAGAGCCAGGCTGTAGAGTCCTGTAGAGCGGTGAACAGAGACGTGCTGAGGGATCACCAGAACTTTATTCAAAGCTTTAATATTCTTCCCCTTTGCCTCTTGACAAGCAACAATGCTTACAGGTATTGAGGCTGTATATAATTATAACCCCAAAAGATTTCTTTCAAAGTCTTTTAACTAAAATGTGCTAATTATTTATATTTGTTCAAGAGATCTGTGTTTTTTTTAAAACAGTAACACAAAAGAATTTAATTACACGTGAGAGGCTATCTGCACTGCTGGTTCTAAAAGTATTTAAAGTTGTGCAGTTACAAAAGATTTCAGAATTACCTGGAATCTATTTACATCTCCTGGGAGATTATTGCTGTTTGTATAATCTTATTATTTAAATCACATCTTTGCATATAAAATCAGTGAAGTAAGACAACAGTGATTTTATTTTTTTCGTAAGAAACTAAACAATTTGTTTATTATAAGTGTATATATTTTTATTTGCTGAGAACTGAAGATTTTTATTATATATGTCAATTATAAAAGGACTGATTTCTTAGTTAACACTTGTAAAAGAAAAATCACATAATTTGTATCACAGTATATGGTCTTGAGAGACTCAAATTTGCGTATCCAAGTTCTCTGCATTCATTTTCTTTAAATATGAACATCTCCTTGAGTTTTCAGGCTTTTTGCACTTTTCTGTCTGCAACAACTGAAATGTGCTGCAAAATTAGATTTCCTGAAGGAAGAGACTCAAAAATCTTTCTAAATGTTCACCAATTTAACTTTTTAACAAGATTTCAAATTGGCAGTCTCCTTAGTAGAGATCCTGCAAAAATCCTGGTGGGACAAAGATATCCACGGTGGGTCTGTAAGAGGGTGTGCACTAATCCAAAAATCCTTCACAGCGATACCTGATGACCTAAGTCAGATCTTCTCGCCCCAGCAGACGAGGACACGGGGAAGGGACAGCCCAGAGGAGTAGCGGACACTCACATCTCGGTACGGCTGTGCTGGAGGTTGTCCATCTCTGCCTGCAGGAACAGCTCCTGCCGTGACAATTAGGAGAGGTACAGTCTGCTGCAGAAAAGCTATTTTAAAAATGCCACTCCTGGCTTCACACCTCACCTTTCCTGCCCTGTGTTAGAAACAGGTTCTGCAGCTCAGCTGGAGTGTGGGGCAAATGCCTCAGAGTGTGTCCCTGGGGCTGGGGCTCCAGCAGCCCTGCCTGGTTTTCTGGAGTCTGATTTATCTCCAGAGAGCCTCCATTCTTTCTGCATACTTTTCCTGCAGGCCTGCTTAACGAACCACACATGCTGCTCAGTCAACAGCTGATTAACCCCATCATGTACAGTTTTCATATTCAATTTCAAGGATGCCTCCCCGTCCACCACTGCAGTCAAGACCTGGGCAGTTGCACTGGCTATGTCCCCAGCCCTCCCTCTGCTTCCACAGCTTAGCGCTGGTATAGATGAGACTTTGATTCAGTTTAGCATTTTACAGAAGCCAGAAATGTGGCTGTGCAGGTTTAACAGTGAGAGAGACGTATTGTCTCTTTCACCAGTGTCTTTCATTGTGTCTTTCACCAGTGTCAACACATGACAAATGTTACCTTTCCTCTGAACCTGGGTATTTTAAAGAATGCTTTTAGGTATCTTGCAAGTCTAACCTTCCAGCTTTTTAATGGCTGGCCTTTCTTCTAAGGTCTTTGAAAAGCAAATTTACCAATACAAAATCTGTTTTGCCTGTACCTTAATTAATCACAAAGTCATCAACCATTCGTTGCCAGAAAACATATCAAAGAAATTGAGTTAATTATTCAAGTTAAAGATCACGGCAAAACATGGTAAATTCTCATTCACTCATCAGGTGACAGTAAGCCATGGTAAATAAAATACTTAGCTCATGTTTCAACTGGGAATTGGTACTGCTGATCTTATTTTGTAATCTGGATTTATTCCTCAGTTAAGGACTTGGAACAAATGAGGCATTATCTCATGCATGGCCAAATTTCTCTTGCCCCCGTCATCATACCGTGATCTGCATGTTTTAAAACAGTGCTGAGGATCCTACCAGGCACTCTCCAGTTGCGCAGCAAATAATTCTCGGCTTTGGGTAACTTCATTGGTTTACATCAGTTTGAGCAGTGTTGTTGCAGGTATTTAAGTAGAGGCAATTAACTGTAAATCTGCAGCAAAAGAATGAAGTACGGGGGAGAGAGTATCTGGTAAGCATTGGCTTCCGCTGCCCTCTAGTAAACATTTCACTTTGCATGATTATGACGGTGCTTGAACGTTTCAGATAACCTAGAGCTCTTACTTCAGATTGTTTGGATGTAAAAGCAACACTTTTTTTTTTATCTTCAGAGAGCTGTTCACAGCAAACAGGAGGGAAGAGATTTAAAGAAACACTTTCCCTCAAGGCTGTTATTTAAGCAAAAATCAGCCAGTGAAATTTATATCTCAAACCTTCTACATTAATCCATCCCAAATCCTGCTAATAATAATTCTTAAAAACAGAGCTGTGGGGAAGAGCCCTCAGTGCTGCACCCACTCTGTACTCATTCGGCCAAAACTGACACATGCTTGGTTCGAGTCCAAGACCCTCCCACCTCTTCCTCTGGCTTTTATTTTGAATATAGCAGCAATAAAACACACATCTGAGCATCCTACTTCCACAGTATGTTGTTGTCACATTCTTCACCTTTAAAGAATTCCAGCATATGTTTCTCTAAGTGTTTCTCTCTATTTATTCTACAGAGTTCCCAGAATAAACTTAAATTATTGACTCTGATAGTTTTCAGTTGGTTTGGGCATTTCACTTCAGTGATTCTGAGCTTTGAGAGAGCAAACTCAGCTCAGAGCAGCTGTCTGCTTTCATTGTGAAAATGATTGGTTTCAGATGTTGTAGAACACAGAGGTCCTCTGGGTTTATTTAATAACAATAAAAAAATCTTACTCTTTAAACTGAAAAAAAAAATAAGGCACATTGATATGTCTTATGGTCTTGCTCCACAAATGGCTGATACCTGGGCATGTTTCCCCAGCATCCTCCCATTGCTTGGTTTGTTTTTCAGCATGTACTGGAGCTACCATCCTAGCTGGAACTTGGAGAAAGATTTTCTTTTTTTAAATACAATATAATTAAAAAATATTTTAATATAATAGAGCCCTCTCTTAAATCATCTGAGGATCAGCCCTCAGCAGGAGAGCATTGCTGCTTTGTTGAAAGGTGCAGACTCAGTCCTGGGGTGTCTTTTGGTTCTGTTTAGCAAGTGCTTTGCTGGAGAGACCAGAGCTCTACTCGGAATTTTTCTATGCAGCACATGCTCGTACATTATTTTAATTACCATGGGGTTTACTTACACATGCCTCTGTGCTTTCTCTAAACATTAAAAAGGTTAAGAAACCAATTTGTGAATTTTAATTTGTTGCTTAATTATCTTAATCCTTTTAAATTCTTCACTGCATCTAAACCAGTTTAAAATATATATTGAATTTCAAATACATACATGCATACATCTTCTGTTTAGCAAAAGCTGTGGTTAGGTGATACACAGTTCGGACTTGCTTTTCAAAATCCTTGGACAACCTGCACTGTTTAAAAATAAACAAGTGAAATTGTCTGAGCTAGCTAATTATTTTAATTGACAAATTCTCAGTTAACTGCAGTGCAATATAGTGGCTGAAACAGTCAAAATAATTAATACTTTTCCAGAAGGGCCTATTTCTGGTTGTAATTTAAGACTGTCATTTTTGGGCTGCAGTAAGCATTTTTTTTCTCCCTCATGAGTTTCTCTCATTTCCCCCACAAATCCCCGTCTCCCTCTCCAGCACTGTACCTTTGCCATGGTAAAACACAGGAACAATTGTGTTGGTGATTCGTAGGCTGTGCCCAAAGCCAGGAAACATTTTATGAACAAGGGTGATTAAATCCTTCCTGAACATCTTCATCTCGTTTTTAATAACAGGAAGTGTCAAGTTTAGTCAGATTTCTGCATGGGACTTCTGATGTGTATTTTTAAGGGGTTTCTCCATTTTCTTCTGCCACTTGCAAGACTGATTTGTGTGTTACCTGGCAGAGTCTTAGATGCATCCTTTCCCTACAGGGCATGTTGGTGCGTACACAGCATCCCCCTTCCTGACAACAACGGCACTGTCACCGTGCTGTACTTTCAGATCTCTGGAGTCGCTGAAGCAGGCCAGGAGCCAGTTTTCATTTCCTGGTGACTTTCCCTACGGGCTCCCGTCTCCCTTCGCGCAGGAGTTTGGCAGAGTTGCTATGACGACTCGGCCCTGGCGTGCACAGCTGCAGCACCCAGCCCACACCGCTCTCCAAGTGCAGGTTGGTGCCTGTGGGGTAGCAGGGGCTGGGGGCAGGAGAACATGGGTCCAGTTTGAGGGTGCTTTGCACCTCCAGCATGTGGGCTTTCCTGCAGCATTACTTCTCTGCGTTGCTTTCTTCCGCCTTCACTCCTAAAATCTCCCCCTCTGCTCTCTTGCACCCTCGTCTCTCTCACCGCAAAGCTGAAGTGGGGGCAACACAGAGGAACAGGCCCCCAGCCCCACTGTGGGCTGGCACCCACCTGGCGAGGGTGGCTGCAGGAATTTTCTCCGCCCTGAGCTCACAATGAGTTCCATTCCCACTGCCACTGCCTGCCCCATGCTGCCCCAGTGCCACGGGTGAGGAGCAAGACAGGTAGCACAATGCACAACACTGCTTTGTTTTGGGTGGGAAGGACTTTCAAACACCAATATATATAATTTTTGGCAATGATATCCCCCTAAATCATTTTTGAATGACCAAGGGGAAAACTAAGGGTGAATGCTAACTCTGTTACTCTGTTT
The DNA here is from genome assembly GCF_047663525.1 of Anas platyrhynchos. Taxonomy (NCBI): domain Eukaryota; kingdom Metazoa; phylum Chordata; class Aves; order Anseriformes; family Anatidae; genus Anas; species Anas platyrhynchos. Next base: position 2,808,041 of record NC_092602.1, read on the forward strand.
TCTAAGATACATCTAGCTTTTACTTCCTAGCAGCGAGCTTTTTCCTAAAAACAAACAATTTGCTTGAACCAGTGCTCCTGCTTGGCAAGGAGCAGGTGGAGGATGAGCCTTGGGAAGCAGCTTGTCTGGGTCTCCACTGTGCCAGGACAGGGCTGACCTTCCCTCTTGTCCAAAAGTCCTCTTGCAGGTGCAGAGACAGACGCCCATCGCAGACCCATTCTGCTGAAGCTGATTTAGCATTTCCTAACATACTACAAGCCTATTTTTAGATAGTGCAGTTTCATACATTGGTATTTTTAGATCCCTTCTGTTCGTCATATCCTTATATGTATAATTTATCTTTGATATAGTGTCAAAAACAGACATCAATTACTGACTCAGGTGCATATTAAAATACAGTTCACGGATAGGCTGTTCTACAGTACCTGCCTTAGTAATTTCACCCTAATTTATTTCTGACAATCATTTGTTTTCCTCTCCAGCTGAAAACACAATGCCTGTTGTGAAATACCCCAGGGTTGTAGATCCTCTCTGGCATGAATGGGACGAGAAGGCACAGAAATGTGGATTAAGACATACGATCTATGCTGTAAATGGGGATCAGTACACTGGAGAATGGCTGGACAACTTGAAGCATGGTAAGATGTATTGTGTGAACAAAAAGTACCAATAGAGGTGTCTGTACAAAAGTTCTGAGGGGCAGGGAACAGTCAGGGGTTGTATGTACTCCTGGAAGAGCATTCACACATGTATGACAGTATGTGTTAGATATAATGCCCTGCAAAAATGTGCTCAGAGATATTTCTGATAGGCAACATCAAGAGCTTTTACATGCACTCAGCTGCAGGGCAATTACCTGAACCATGTAGATTACGGCTGTTAAAAATCCTCTAAAAATCCAACAAACTGCACTCAGCTCCGTGCATCCAAACCCAGCTGTGCTCAACAGAGTGCTCTCGGCTCCCACCGCGTGGGTCACAGGGAAAACACAACCCAGTACACAGAAACAACCCAAAAAAGCAGGGTTGCTGCTGCATCACTAGCACTGAAACGTGCTTGGCTTCTGTAGTATTAATTTAGCATCAAGCCTTCTACCCACTGCAATGACCTCTCTGTTATTTCCTATTCATTGAAACAGGGAAAGGCACCCAGATCTGGAAGCGCACCGGCGCTATTTACAGCGGTGACTGGAAGTTTGGGAAGCGGGATGGGTATGGCTCATACAGCATTCCTGACCCCGTGACCAAGGAATACAAGAAAGTGTACACAGGCTGGTGGAAAAATGACAAAAAATGTGTAAGTGTGAAACATGCAAAAAAACCAACTTAAAATACTGATTTTTCAAATAGTGCCTGTCCCCTGAGGCTGCACTGAAGGTGTGGAAGGGTTTGGGGGAAATTAATATGTAGAGCAAGAAAATGAAAGCAAGAGATCTCGGATTGAAGCTGTCTCACAGTGGGGAATTTTGCCTGCCCTCCCTGCCCTTCTGTCTCCAGGCTTGGCTTTGCTTTAAATTTTGCCCCTCCAGAGAGCCCGGGAAGCTTCAGAGTGACATCCTTCACCCTACAGAGCCTGTGGTCCCCAGCCCCAGCAGGAGGGACCCCCTGCCCAGCCCCACGCTGCCCCCCATTGCTCCAGCTCCCTCTGGATGAGCTGCACAGGCAGAACAGGTCGTGTGTCCTGGTGTCCGTGTGTCCTGACTCGCACCACCTGCTGTGCTTCCAGCATGCTTTTAGCAGTCAGAGGAACTTGCTGATGGAACACACTTACAAGCACTGCAGGAAAACACAGCTTAGAAGCGCTGTGCTGCGAGTTTTACAGCGCATTAACCAAAAAACACAAGTTCTTTAGGAAATTAAGCCTGTCACATAAATCACTGGTTTTTCTACAGGGAGCACAGCGAGGAAGTCATCTGGTAAAAATGACTGCAATCCTATGTGCAAAATCCTTTTAGGAGCATTTTCTGATCTGCCAATGGGAACCTTGCATTCGCCTTTGTGTCCACTCCTAAATTAAATTAATGGCCTCTTATGCTTCTAACTGGCGTGCAGCTCTCTGGCTTGAGCCTCTGCAGAAGCTTCCTTCCTCATTCCCTGAGAATGCATTTTGGATGTTTGAGCTTTGGCAAAATATTTACTATGACATCCAAACATCTTTTTTTTTTCTTTCCCCCCCTATAAAATCCTCCCCTTTATATCCATACAGTTTAATCAAATTAGTGCTCAGAAAAATCAGTTATTTCTGTAACTGATTTTTTTTTCCCAGAGATAAATTACTGCTTTCTTCCTATGGGAAAACTCATTAATCATATATAAATATGTTATCATGCCTTGTTTTAGGGATGTCTCTTACCTGGCAAGCCCATGCATAGGACAAACACGTCCCTGGGGTTTCTGGCCTGCACGCAATCACTGGGCTTAATTCATAAGCTCACCAAATCTACCACCAGCATCAAGCTGAGAGCCAGTTTGAGGAGCAAAACCTGTGTGGGTTTATGGATGGAGCAAAAGACAAAATCCATCATTAGCAACACTGAGACTGTTAGTCTGCCCAGGGCAGTGAAGGGGTTGCCAGCCTGGGATGCTCAGGGCTGCAGGAGACATTGGCTGGGTCAAAGGACACCAAATCCCATTTGCAGAGGCAGGTGTCTTACATTGTGTATCCCCATGCAGGTTTATATACCTGTAGAACCTGTTTTTAGCTAAATATTAGCAGCAGTCATGCCAAAAATAATATAGAGATACAAACCTGAGATTTTGTCATTGAAATATCATTGGCCAAAAAAATCCTGTAGCATCACCTCTATTTCCTTAACCACACCTTCAGCACGTGGATGGTGGTTGAGCTGTGCTGCCTTCAGGCAGCTATGTGTCTAAAGGTAGTAAGGAAAGGAGCAGCATATCCAAAAACTAAGATCCCCAAATTGAACACTGACACCTTTCAGTAGCGAGGCTCCTAACTGCTTACCTCTGCTGTGCACAGGGCTATGGGACCCTGTTCTACCCCAGCGGGGAGTGCTACGAGGGCGAGTGGAGCAGCGGGCTGAGGAGCGGCTGGGGTCGGATGTGCTACAGGGACGGCTCCGTCTACGAGGGGCAGTGGCTGGCGGGCCAGCCAGGCGGGCAGGGGATGCTGTGCCTATGTAAGTACCAGAATGTCCATCTGTCCCTGTGCAAAACCCACACAGAGCAGGGATGGTCCTTCCCTCAGAGACGATCAGCATCACGCTACTCTCCTGCCACCAGCCAGATCAGTGGGTGCTGCCTTGCATCTCCCACACAGCCTCATCTCAGGATGGAGGCAGCTGCCCTGTCTGGTTCCTCTTTTGGGGCTCTGGGCTGGAGGCAGCAGGGGCTGGGTGAGAGCGGGTGCCACGATGCTCAAGGCCACACACATGGAAGCTTGCTTTTGCTATGATTTACATTTAAATGACAGGGATGGTTAGGGCTAGAGATAATACACTGTTAGGTCAGAGAAGAGCAAATCTCTTTTCAAGCCAGGCGCCTTGCCAGGCATGCTTTCTAGCTACTGCATACCAAAGAGGAGAGGTTTTTTCCAGCACAAAAAAACAACAGAGCTGTCTTTCTGGGCTCACTCTATCCTCTCTCATACTTATGACGCTGGCTCACATTGAGCAAATTAGTAGGGGTTTCATTAGTACACAATCCCTTCCCAGACATGACACTGAGTGTATCACAAATTGGGAATGTTGGGGGCATCATAAAAACATAAATCTGGATGTTTTTTTTCTTATTTTGCTGTGGATTTAACACATTTTTCCCCAAAGCCAAGAATCCCAGTCCTTCGCAGTATAAGACACTGTGTTCCAGGAACGTTTGAAGAAATGTTATCTATTATTCATCTCTTCTTTTTATCTTGGAAGCAATCTTAAAGCCAGTCATTAACTAAGCAAAGCAGCCAGGAGGAACAAGCACAACTTCCTCTGCACATTGCGTACATGACTGTGCTCTCTCTGCTGGCTGTAAATTCAGTTTGGACCGATGGCTCTTACCAATGACAGCAACACATGCTTCCAGGGGCAGCTCAGTCAACTACCCCACTTTGCTCCCATCCAAGTCACCCTCTCCAGTACAAACCGGACACCCTCCAGGCTGACCCACCACCACTGCACAGCTCTAGAGCCCGGCTGCACAGCCTGTTCCCCCCCCCCCCCCCCCGAGAGCTGGATTCCTTTGGTTAAAATTAGCCAGAGTGATTATTCTGTACCCACAAACGGGTAACTTATGGAGCTTGGGTGCTGGAAGCGTGGCCGTGTGCTGGCAGTGTTGCAGCAGTGAAAGAAAAAGTTCTTCAGCACAGGTCACAACGAGCCACAGCTCGGGGTAAATCGCTCCTCCTGGCAGTGCGCCTGGCAGGGCGAGCATGGCCAGGAGCAAGGTGCTGCTGTGCCACCACTGCTGCAGCACGGCAGAGGGTGAGGCAGCCCCAGATGCTCTGGGAGGACAGTACATGGGGACACTGAAATGCCACAGTGCAGCCTGTGCAGGCTCCTACCCAGCCCAGCCTGTGATTTTACTGTTTTCCAGGTGGGCAGAGGTTGGAGAACAGGAGCCAAGCAGCTCCCAGGGTGATCCCACAATTTCTGCCTGGGTATTTGCGTCATCTCTTGCCTCAAGGAATGGCAGAGTTCAGCTGAGACCCAAAGATATTTCTACCAAGTCACCTAGTCAGAAATGCCCATTTATTGGCTTAGAAACCCTTTGTCTGGGAAAAAGGGATGGCAGAGGAATCTCCCAGTGAGAACAGGGTGGCCTGGATACTTCCCACCACCACCAGCACCCTGTGCACATCTTGTTCTCAAACAAAAGCCTGGGATGAGGTGGCTTTCCTCCCCTTGCAGCTCTGCACCATCAAGGGGTTTTTCCCATTGGTGATAGATGGATTCCCAGGGAGAAGCACACAGCCCCACGCTCTCTCCACTTGCAGAAAACCACAAAGAGATGCCATACAGCCTGTAAGAGATTGCATGAAGCCTTCAGATGTTTCAGGAATTCCCATGCCATAATTACTTGAGAGACAATCCACCTACAAGTATTTGAAATTGAGATTATTTTAGCTAGCTGCTGCTGCTCCTCCTTGCCCAGACAAGCAGAGCCCTTTGAGGCAGGCTCCCTCTGTGGTGTGTGGCAGGGACAGACCTGAAGCTCGTGTCCTGTCAGTGCTCGGGCTGTGAAGGTGACTCAGTGGCTTGGTGCCCAGCCCGAGCTCACGTGCTTGGGATTTGAACACAAAATGAGTGTCAGCAGGTGGAGAACAAAGCAGGGCAGCACACACCTTGTGCTGGTGACAAGCGTGGGCTCCTTCACCAGGCATTTTCTCGCTCTGCAGTACAGCAAATGGAGCAGTGCCAAAGCAGCACTGTGTGCTGTGGCTCCCTGGGAAAGGCCAGACTGGGAGCCAAGCAGATGATCTGCTCCTACCTCAGTTTGCTGCCTTGCTCAGTTTCGCGTCTAGTCCTGCGATTAAATGGTGCATGTTTCATTGCCTGTTCATGTATTGAATTGCAGCAAATGACAATCGGTACGAAGGAGGTTGGAAAGATGGAAAGAAGCACGGTCCAGGGCGATTCTTCTACCTGGATAAGGGACAGTTGCTTGAAGGCATCTGGGTGGCAGACATACCAAAATGCGGGATTATGATCGACTTTGGCAGAGACGAAGCTCCTGCCCCTACTCAGTATCCAATCCCCAAGGTAATTACTAGGATTTTTTTTTTTTTTTAAATGATGTTTTCCACCAGCAGCACTCAGAGTTTGAGGCAGCTCTTGGGGCCATGCTTTGCTCTACAGCCACTGCACCAGCCCCAGGCTCTTAGGGTACACTCAGGCTTTTTTAGCCAGCATTGAGCTGACCAGCCCCACAGGGACAAGCAGCCAGTCCAGTGGTACAAATCCACTGCTGGAGCCTCAGATTCACCTGCACCTGTGAAAGCACACAGTTCTGCACTGAAACCTGACCCAGCACAAAGGAAACGCTGCGGAGACAGTAGTGGGATTTGAGTGAAAACCAAATGATTTCTCTGAGCCCTCTTTACATAATTGATTTGTATTCTTTTTACTTAGATTGAACTAGCCGATCCAGACGCTGTCTTAGCAGAGGCCCAAGCAATGTTTGATGACAGCCAAAACTGATAACCGGATGCTGAAGAGAAAGAGATGCAAGATAAGAATGTGAGCCTGGGTTACTTACTCATTTGAGTCTCATGTCCTCGCTGTGGTATAGCGCTTTGTGGTCACCCTGTTTGTCCTTCAAAACTGCCCCCATATGCTTCAGCATGAGGCCTCTTCCCACCACCATTATTAAAACAAACAAACAAAACACAATAAAACAAACACAAGCTGGAAGAGGCAGTGACTCGGGCCACCTCCTCTGGCTTACTCCTGCACAGAAATAGCTTGCCTGCTGGTTTCAAGGCCTTTAACAGTGCCTTAATTGAAACCCTGTTGCTTTCTCTAAGTGCTATAAAACAAAACCCTAGAGAAGTACAGTCAAATAAATGCACCTCAGCTTAGCTGGATACATACTGGTGAACCAAGTGGCTTTGGAGGCTGTAACAGGTGATGTTTCAATTAGCACTTTTATTAATGCAGCTTTACTTGCTGTCTGTGCACATCACGTAACACAGTGCTTTTTTCCCCTAACCGCACCGGAGCAAAGCACCACATCGAGCACTGGCCCTGCTCCTGTGCCAGCCCACGGCCCTGTGCTGGCTGCTCTGCCTGCACCAAGAGGCACAGGCCACACAGAGCTGCCAGCACCAATAAGTGTCACCTACGAGAACACGAAGGAAGGTGGCACTGCAGCCACCTGGTGAAAACTGCACAGTGGGAGAGCATGTAATTAGTTCACCTGATTTAAACTGCGCTTCTGAGTATCACGTCTTGTTCACAGTTCAAGCAGTCCCTTGACTCTTCACATTTTCTCAGCTGGAAGATAACCTACTTTCCTACTTAAACACTCAGAGTAACAAAACATGCCTAGGATCGAGGTTTAAGCAGTGCTGGTGGGAGGAAAAGCATGCTGCCAACATTATGCTCCCTATACCTGTGTGAACAGGAAACTTCATCTTTGTATGACTGAAATGACTAATAGAGTTCGTCGGAAATACCGTTAGAATTAGCACAACATAGCCACAGAGATAATGGATGTAAAGAAAAACATTTTTTTAGCATCTAAGTAACAAATAATGAGCAGCAACTGAGCATATTTTATTTCATTATTTGAAGTGATTTTATATCTAAAGAAGTGATATACAACAATTGATGTTTAAAATGCTTCAGGTAAACACATAATACCATTAGTATAAATAAAACCAAAACTTTATGTGCACTCTTCAACATTTAGAGCCACGCGGTTGGGTCTGGTTACTACCTCTGGCACACAGTTATGAGAGAGTGCCCAAGGTATGACTTTCATGACCATTTCCAGAGCTGGAAAATGAGAGAAACACACTTGATATCAGAAACTGAAGTGCAGAAAATAGAAAAGCAGCTGTTGTAACAGCTCCATTAGCTCAAAACTTACATCATGAGAAAAATTAAGAAGTTTTTAATTTTGCATTTCCTAAATAAACACTTCCCTGTCACTTTTAAAAAGATCTGCAAGATAAAAAGAAACTCAGCAACTTATCAAGGACAGAAAATAATTTTACAAAATAAGCTTGGAAAACATTTTCTGGACTTACATTCAAAATAATGTTAGAACTTTAAAATACATAACTTACAGACAGAAGTGTATTGTCTCAGCCTGACAGCACCCTTTTGACCATTTGTTCTAGTATGAATATTGAGTCAGATCTGCTTCCTTTACTGAGTCTCCCTTCCCAATATGGGACTGCTATTTCATGGAAGGATGGGCCAATACATTTTGTGCCTATTGTGAAGATTTCACGTTTTGGAATGCTGTTTTACTTAATGCCTTTACTATTTAATCTTCTCAGTGCTCCATGAATGAATACCTGAGGAACTCTAGTCACAATTCTCACCATCAGATTTACACCAGTAAAAGAATATTTATACCTGAAACACAAAATACTGGCAGAGCTACAAAAATCCTGCCTGGCTCCTGTATGCCAGGAGGACTCGTGAAATCAGCACGTGGAAAGTTGTTTTCTGCATGTGGACAGAGAGTAACCCAGCAAGAAAGCTGCTGAAAAAACGCCAAGTCCTTTTTTAATGGTTAGTTTTCAGAACACAAAACAAACCGCGGGTAGCCTTGTCAACACTTCACACTGCAGCAGTGCTGACATGAGGGATCAGTCCCCATCGCTTCAGTGGGCTGCTTCCCTGGTAAACACCACACTCTGCCACCCACCCTGTTGACACATCCCATGGTTTGTAAGTACATCGGGATAACCTGAGATGGAGGTTGGATATAAGAGACCACATCCAGCCCAGGCTCAGTCAGGTACAGCTCCCTGTAACCCATTTGGGTTTAAAAAAAAACAAAAAAAAAACCAAAAAACACCACAGGTTTATATTCCACAGTGTTAGCTACAGTATGGGGTCAAGTTTTGTTCCAATAGATTTGAAACCTGTTTGTCTTTAAAGAAAAAAAAAAAAAAAAAAAAAAAAAGGCTTTTACTCAGTGCTTTTACCCATTAAAGCCCAAAGCTTCTCCATACAAGAACTGCATTCCAGAAAATCCACTTCCAGACATAGCTGGAATTACTGAAGCAGCACAGCACAGCTGCTGCATCTTTCTTGGACACACCTCTTACCTAAGAAGCAAAAGCTTCCATTTGGCCTCATAAGGAAGAAAACAGAAAAATGACACTGTAGCCTATCACAGATGCACGTCTGAAAGTAAGCAGCAATGTTAATTACAAATAATCTACTTTCATAAATAAATTGACATAAAGAGAATTAGTCTTCCAGATCCTTTGGAAGCAAAAAAAAAAATTAAAATGTATGAAGTTGTTACATACAACACTTCAGCAAGCAGAAGACTTTTTCTAAACAAGGAAGACCAAGGCATAGCTAATTACTTGGGAATCCAATGCAGAGAAAGCACCTTTTGCTGCTTGTGTCTGAGGATTTATTTAAAAATATATATTTTTATATAAAAGTATAAAATAATTACTACTTTGGCTTGGAAAAAACAGCAGTGGTTCTGATTTTCAAGCAAAATTTATCCAGTGATCATTTCCATCTAGTTCCTCCTTTTTTTAAAAAAAGATTCCTAAATGGAAAACAGGCAATTCTATCTCTTCAGATAATACAATACGTGCCAGCTCACGAGAACTTTAGAACAGTTATTGCTTTTCTTCCAAAGAAGAGTATAGTAGTCTCATTCCTACTCATGTGGCCATACCACATCGCAGTAGGACTAGTCATGGGTGTTTAGCAAGTTATAAAATGTGTAACTGCCATAGGAAAAGGCGCTGGAGAAATCAGTGAAGTATTAATTACTTGGCAGCAAAACATACTGGGGAAGGTGGTGGGAAAGCTTTCACTTCTACCATCTGTCAGGCTTTCCAGAGAGAACAGCGCTAGCACTGAAACCGAGTGCTAATTGCTGCATATCCCAAGTAATTTGTATCATGCCATGCAACATGGATTGGACAAGCAGTATCTTCTACTAAATGCCAACATCAAATAAAGAGGAAAAAAGATTCTCTATCCATCCCTAACAAATACCCAGATTTACAGCGTCGCTCTGCACGTATTTCTAAAGCCACCATTCAGCACTAACAAGAAACAGACCAGAGTGCTCAGAAGAGGAGGGATGCGCGTGCGGTGCAAGCGTACCCCGCCATCCGTTCCTTCAGGTGTCAGCGATCCAACAGATCATGGAGAAAAAAAAATAAACGTTCTTGTCATAAAGTTCAAACGACATTTATAAGCCTTCTCTTTAAAGGAAAATCAACAGTTTGACCAGTTCATGCATGGGAGAGTCAACATAAAAGGCAGAAGCAAGATAGTGGGTTTATTTTCTTTAAGTACAGGTTTATGCAAAATGGGTAACAGCTGGGGAGATGGCATCACCTCTGTGATCCAGCTGATCCTGGAGCCGTGCAAATTCAGCAAGTTCATTCAGTTCCTGAAATTGCCTGTCTGTTTTATGGCTGACCAGTGACCTGTAGAAGTGGACGGCAAACACAATGAAGATCAGTCCAAAGGGAACCATAATAGACGTTGATGCAATGGCTGCTGCCTGTCCTGATGTGATGGTGGAGCTGCTGTTCTGGGACGGACCACTAGGGTTCTTCTTTAAGGGAAGGAACTTCACCCAACACAGTAACACCACCTCTGCAAGAAAGAGCAAAGTCCCAATGACAGTAGAAAACGCCCAGGCAAGCTCAATGTGCCGGTGCATACGCTCGTGAGGAGATTCCTTTACAGAGTTGAGATTATGCACATTGCTAACGGCCTCTATGTTTGGAAGAATGCAGGTACTTATCATGAGTGCAAAAAGGTGAACTGCGACAAGGACAGTAGTACAGGCACTGAAGGCTATCAAGAGACCTCGTGGGTAGTCATGGTCTGCATCTAGTTGAACTTCTACCATAGCCACCTGAAAGGAAAAAAAAAAAGGAGATATTTACCTGTGTTACATATTTTTTGGCTATTGATCATTCTAATTTCAAATTATTTTCTTTGCAGAAATAATTAAGCATGTCATACTAATTCTGTTTATTCTCCAACAATAAAAATACTTATCTGGTGCCCAAACATTTCCGGAACATCAGCTGATCCAAACAAAATTATAGACTACATTTGAACTTCTCATGTCAATCTTACGTCTGAGCTATCATGCGAAGGCCGCCTTTCTTGTATTTGCTACTCAGTTGAAAAGCAAACCATCAGTATGCACTGAACTACTAACAGCACAACCACCTTGCTACCTCCAGCTCATTCCAACAAAACAGATGGATTTTGGGAGTCGAGGTATGTTGGTCACAAAGATTTCTTCTTTCCTGTATTATATCGTAGTGGCAGCTTTTGATCTTTTACTACAGATTATAAATTTTGCTGGATATTAGGAAATGTTTTGTGCCCCACACATATGTAGAATGAATACCGTATTAAGTCTTTTGAAGTAGGTATCAGTAACACAAAGGCCTGGGAAGGCTGCAGGCTGCCCTTCACAAGCCTGGTGGTCCTTTCATGTTGTCTATTTGTGTTCTGAAGAGCAGGAGCCTTTCACTAGGAAGATCACCTTTCCGTGGGGCTCTTGGTGATATGCCTTCACTCAAAATAAGTATTTAAGCAGACTCCAGAAAAGCAGTTCACAATGTGAAAGGCTCTACAACATCCGTAGTGGCCAACTAAGCCTGTTTGAGGAATAAGCATGGAGAAGACCGGAGGACAGAGCAGACGTTGCTAGCAACTCCTTGAACTACTTGGGAAAGATTCAAGAAGGAATTACAATTTAGCACGCTAAGATCCCAGATTGAGAGAGCACAGCAGTTTCTGTTGTCTGAACTAATAGATATTTGGTGTTTATATCAGAAATCATCCAGTTCATGGGACAAAGCAATATTAGACATCTCAGAGAGCACAGAACTCTGGAAATTGTGTCTAACCACACCTCTGGGTGAGTATCCTACACCTCATGAAGATGCTCCAAGGCCAGTCCTCTACTATCCGATGCAGCCATGCCCTTTTATAAACCCGATATCCAAGCATACCTGTGCTTTAGGAGGAGAAATTCCCGTTAAATAACAGCACCAGGAAATTTATAAACACAGCTGAAATATTTTTGATAAAAGAAATTACATAGCATGCTTTTAACAGTTTTTAAAACCATCAGGTGATTTTAAGCATGTGCAACTGATGAGTGATGCTACCACCGGGAACCTTATTGAAAAGCCCTCCTTTCCTGATAAATTTGCCTTTGAGACAAAGCATTTCCAAACAGGGGATAGTGCAGCAGTGTCTCTAAGTTTAGTGATCTTTCTCAAAGGATCTCATTAAATACACAAAATATGTTCAAAATGCAGAGGAAAAAAACTAATGTCAGCCTTACACCTGAACATGTGTACCCCATATGAGGAAGATGCAGAGTTCTGCCCTTCAGCACAGCTCAGACTGACCCACACCTTGGCTGCCCGGTCTTGATCCTTCATGGAAGCAAGTCGGATCGCTTGTCCAGCAATCACTGCCCGGGTCAAGAAGTGGTCAGCTCCTGCTAGCTTGGGAACTGAGCCACTCCAGCAACACCTCTGAGGAACGGGGAAGATGGTACAGGTGTGTGTGACTGAGGGAGAAGCAGTGGTACCAGGGCCTCAGACTCTCAGCAGCACTAAGCTCTAGCTCTTCTGTAATGCACCAGTTTGCTCTCAAAAGACCATGAAACCAGTTAGGCATTGTATTGCCTAACAGAAATGAGCTCACAAGTCCCACCAAGCCTGGTTTAGCCCACTGCTAAATGACACCAATGGCTCAGACGGTGTTCAGTGTACAGCACGTTTCCAACACCTCCACAATCATCAAAAGCTCACTCAGAGGACTCAGAAGATTTCCTGAAGTATAGGTAATATGGGTGCAGAAGGATATAGAGCCAAACTACACCAAGTCTGGGATCTCATCTCTATGCACGCACAGAATCAGCATTCTCGACACTGCAACTCCTTATTGCTAACGTACCAAATATTAAGCCAACCAGGGCCTTTGCTCAGACATGTTTCAGCAGGCATTCAAGGACTTTTGCCAATATTTTAATTCCTTTACTGAAAGCTTTTATCATCGTAAGCCTAACCAATCAGCTAGTGAACAGCATCCAAGTGTTACAAGAAACTCAACAAGAGATGGTATTAATACATATACAATTCTTGTTCAAGGATCTTACGACAGCATTTCTCAGCTATGGAAAACTTCACATTTGAGAGGGTAAACAAAGCCATCGAGTCTCGCTTCTGCAGAGATCGCTCCTTAGCACCAATGTACTCACGGGAAACCGGGCTTCCTGCGTGCTGTGTTTTTCACAGAACTGCAAGCCTTCACCACTGAGGATTCATTTTCATACTTAACAGAATTTATTTCATGCAAATTTTCTGGTGCATAGCTTGAATTTGAAAGATAGGCTGCCAGATCTATTTTAGACTCAACAACATCCCATTATTGCAGGACATTTTAATCCTCCATCCTAGCACTTATTAGGATAACAACCAAATAAGACACTAAAGAGTTGCATAAAAATAACAACTTTTTCTTTCAAGAACTGATGATTTTTAAGTATTTAATTCACCAAATACTGAAGGCATTTTACATTTCTATTAATCAATGTCTCCATGTAATAACGATATCAAGCATCTGATTTTTAAGTTTAGTCACACTCTTAATTCCAACGTAACAGCTGCTCCTGAGCTCTTTCCATTTCAGTGTCAGCTAAAATTACATTTAATCCAAAAGCACCTATTTCTGATTTGGCTTTATTATATGCATACTCAAAACAACATCTTACAAGAAAACAGCTGAATTTAAGCAGCATTCGGACACTCATGGTTCTGTGCCTATATAAGCACAGAGAAAATCACAGGGAGAGCTGGTCTACAAAAAGGAGAGGTCCAGACCACGAACGTGAGTTGCCTGAAGTTCAAGGTACATGGCAAAGCTTCAGTGTATGGCTGACAAAGGCATCAAGACCAATCTGCTCTGCACGGGATGTCTGTTGTGTTGGTAGGCCCCCAAATCACCTCTCAGAAGTGCTTTCAGAAACCTGTCAAGACCGTAGCTGTTACTTAAGGCTTGGCACAAGTAAACTCAGGAGCAGGAAGGGTGTAACTTCCTTCAGCTCAACCCATACTGTGCAATTAGCTACTCTAATTGAAAGCGTACCCTCTCTATAAAAATAATTACAGAGACCATCACTTGAAAGGTAACCTAGGCACAAGTCTTTTAACATGTGCAATAAGCTGGCAGCCGAGTAGTCACCACCACACACTGCCAATAAAGCCCAGTTTGGGACACTAAGAAGTCAAGCTGTGAGTACAGCAGAGGCAGGGCAGTCAGCCACGCTGCCTTGAAGTCTCACATGCACCCGAGCACAGCCAAAACCTGCCAGAGAAAGGTTCCATACCAAGGGAGGGCAAGCTCCTGATTCCTGAAAGGAATAAATAAATAAATAAAAGTGGGGCATCCCACAGGGGGTGCATGCCTGGGCTGTTTCAGCATCTTCTGAGTGCCCCCCACAGCAGCTTGTGCCAGCACAGCCCTGATGGCAAGCACCAAGGCTGGCCACCACGAGGGAGGCCACCCAGCTGGCTGTCCTGCCAGCAAGCAGCACAACCTCCTCCCCACGGCTGGAACCAGAGAGAAGAGTACCAGCAATCACATGCTGGGACAGGAAAGAGCCTACAGCAAAGTGAAGAACAGAATTCTCCACGGGAACACAGCAAAGCCTCCTTGTGCTCGCACCTGGCAGACTAACTCCTGCTTGACCTCTGAGTGAAAAATCAGTTTGTGCTTTCTGTCTCCTCAAGCTGTCAACGAAGCTAATTTGGGAACCCTTTCACTATAAACTAGCAGAAAAAACTGCCAGTGCTTTTCAATTGCAAGCCTCTGTTCCCTAGAGTAGCAGACTGCCTGAGCCAGGCTCGAGGCACCTAAACCAAGAAGCTCCATTTCTCATTATGAGGCCCTGTGTCTGTTTTCAAACAGTGATGCAAAGCAAGAGAAGTTCCTGTCTCCTTTGCTCACGCTGCGATTTCAATACACAGATCAGAACAGCTCTTGTAAGGTTATACTTGCCATACCAGGGCCCCTGTGAGCACTTCTGCTATGATCCAAGCCCATGCAGTGCACGGTTGGATGTGTACATGCTGTGCTCCATGCAGGACATTCCTCCTCCATGACTTCCGTTACGTTTTGCTGCCATTACCTTGCCTTGCTGCATAACCATGGACTAACACAGGCTGGAAGACACCTCAGGAGGTCATCTGGTCTAATCCCTGGCTCAGAGAAGAGCTAACTTTAACTTCAGATCATCCTACAGATATAATTGACAGATTTACCGCAGCCCTCGATGAAGCTGTACATCTGAAACAAGAGTTTCCTGACAAAACTAAGGGATTCTCGTGATCATAGGATTCAAGACTGGAGTTCTCCTAGAACTAAAGGAAGCAGGGCATTCAGGTGCTGTGACTCAGATTCTATAAACTATCAACTTCTCTGCTTTGCAATAAGAGAACTGTGATAATAAAACCATTAATAAAATTATTTTCACCAGCAATAATGCAATTTTTTATAAAGAACCAAACACAGCTACAAAAAAAAAGCTTATATGGCCACAGAAATGCAGGATGAGCAACTGTTCTGGCTTGCCACTTGTTCATTTTTACCGCAGTGGTGGGACCTCAATAAACAGCTCGCTTCACATTTCAGCATTATTCCCCAATTTTATAGGCTACAGAGTGTGTTGGTTTCAATTTCAGAATAAAGCAAGTTTCTATTCCCTTTTTAGGTTCGCCTTCTCCAAAGCAACAAGTATTCAGAGGAAATAAAATGTGAGACACCAATCAGAAGGAAAACAAAAGGGAAGACCGAACTAAGAGCCACCCATGTAGCAGGTCATAATGACACGTGAGATTCGACAGTGGAAAAAAGGTATGTGCTCAGTGCTCTTTGCTTTTATGTGCAACAGCAGCAAACAGTTTCTGAGAGCTCTCTGACAACCACAGGCTCACAGCCTTTTCAGCATCAGTAGCCACTGCTGTATAGAAAAGGAAATAAAATGCCTTATCTTACACGAGTAAATCTGTATTATCTAGGACCTATTTATAGATGACTTCCTCTACTCCCCTTCCCCACAAAGGTGGCCCTGAGCTCTGGCAGGCAGGAACATAACATGGGCAGGGAGCCTGCGCTGTAACTGCTGCACTGTGTGAGCTGCTATGGTCTGCCTCTCACAGCAGCAAGTACTGCCATAAACATACAGCTGCGCGTCAAGGCCAAGTGCAGCACGCCCATGCCATGGAGAGAGCTTCAAACCAGGCAGAGCCACAGCAATTTCAAACTCCTCGCTGCTGATTGAAGCTCTGATGACCACCCATGGCCATTTCTCCACTGAACGCCCGATTTTAGCTAAATGCATTCTGGAAGCTGGGGCTGCGGTCAATGCCCACTGACAGGCAGGTGATGGGACTGCTGTAAATTTGTCTCCTGTACCCTACGCAATGCTATCTGACCTAACTAAAGCTCCAACTGCAAATGCTTTTTATCTGAGATTCAGAGAGCAAGAAACCAGTATTATTAAAAGCTACTGGATTTAAACATAGATAACCTTATAACGACACATTTAATGGAATACTACTGAGATGCTGGCTCTTGGTACTGTCACATTCTTACTATGCCTACCACTCACAGAGCTAGCTGCCTCACAGATCGTCACAAGCAAAACCCTTCTGGAAAGGACACTGGCTTCAAACATCAGTCTTACTAAGGGCACTAACTGAGCCCAAGTCTAGGATTACCTGTACAACCTCACAGGATTGCTCTCACCTTGCTCTTCCCTGGCCACGGTACCATTCCTAGATAAGGAACTGATTCAGAGGATGACAGTTTTTATACAGCCTGGTATGTCAAGAATGGTTTTTAAGAAAGCTTCCTGGTTGCATATTGTAAGGGTCCATCCACACAAGGAGATGCAAACCTGACCTGGAGAAGCACACCAGAGCTACAGCACCTCCACCTCACCATGCCAGAACATACCCAAGTAAAATTACACACAGCAATCACTGACATATTTTAATCAACACCTACCTGCAGAAATATTTTCTTTCCTTCACTTGCTGCAGCTCTGACTAGCTTGGCTGCATCTAGCTGTCCAAACACTTCCATGCACTAGTGACTCCGTAACACACACGGCTCTGAGCAGGAATCCCTCCTACAGGAGAGGTCTCTCCAAGCCTCGGGGCTCAGATCACTAGGTTATTTCAATAACAAATCCCACCCTCTAGCCCACAGCTTGTCTATGTGTGGGACCGCAGGGAGGAGATGGGATTGGGATGGGATCGCAGGGAACTCACACTCCTTTGGCTTTCCCCACTCCGGAGCAGTCGGTCTCTGTTCCTGACAGCGTTTCTCGCTCCCAGAGGCAGAGGCGCAAAGCCAGGCTCTCCACCGAGTCTCTGCACTATTCATTACAAGCTATAAACAACTCATACAAAGACTGGCTCTGGCCTGTACAGAGTCACAGGAAATTTAAAAAGAAGAGCCAAAATAACAACATTATTACTGCTTTTTTTACACAGAAGAGAAAGTGAGCTTCCTTTATGCGCTGTCTAGAATCACGACTGTGGCTTGTTATGCTGCAGAATGGCAAAGCCTCAACAATCACTAAGTCACCACTGGAACAGAAGTGCATGATTTAATTTTATTTTGTTGGTAAACATGAAAATGCAGTACCCACGTAAGAGGAATAAACACATCTTAAGGCGGCAGCATCTCCACACGGCATAACTTATGATAAATTTAGTTTATAAGTACAAGGTCAGATTAGACAGCACAGCAGGGAGAAGAAACAGCGGCTTAATGTCACCTTGACATCCTCCAAATCAGAGCAGCCACCCGCAGCTGCTGTTAGAGCCCTGAGCACTCCTCGCTGCTGCCTTCCTCATCTATAACCTGAGACAGGGATGCTCAAAGGAGCAACAAAACGCAGCTTTCACGACTGTAAGCGAACAGAAGAAACCTTTCACACAGACAAGATTCTTCCAGGCAAGCCATAACCTCCAGGTACAACAGCAACGTAAAAGGCAAGTGGTGGCAGAAGCCATGAGACCAGGCCTGTAAGGCTTTACTGGAGGGTACAAAACGCAGCTGTTACACATTATTCTACCAGAATCCTGGTTAACTACAGCTACAATTCCTGAAGAGAGATCACTGCAGAGTAATTTAGAACAGCAGAGTAACCCTCACTAGACAAGGACTTTGCTATCGGCTCAATGCTGGCAGCAGCAGGGTCTGAATCCTACCTTAAATATTTCCATAATAATTGATACTGAAATAACATGTATCAGTGCAGTCGATCTTCTACAAAAGATGACTGAAGCTCTTTGCAGAAGATTGTACTGGCTACATTTCAAAGGCACGAGCTGACAGCTCTTTGACGATATCCAGTATTTGAAGCTTATATATTACTATTTATGACACTCTGCCCAGCTTGAATCATGAGAGGCATTTACAAGTTAAGTGTGCTGTCTCGTAAGTAACGTCCTCCAAATTCTAAACATAACTAAATCAACTACCATGGCTGTATAACGTAGATCCCTAATTTAGGCTTGGGTATATATTTCATAGAGCTGTCAATTTTTTTTTTCTTCGTTATTTTTTTTTTTTTTAGGGGTAGGGAGTGATGATTGATTTTTCCAGTTTGATGGCTATTGGGATTTAACAGCTTCCCTCATCTTTGCAACTCCAGCATCATGGAGTTATCAAACTACTGCAATGCAACTGTGGTGACAAAATGATGCTAACACATCTGCTTAATTATTCCAACAAAAATAACCTGCTAGCAACCCACCTGCACTGGAGATTTTGATACTGCCACTACAGGTGTGGATGAGACAGCATTAGCAGCACTGGGTATGTTCTGCAAAGTATTCCTGGTGGTGATGGTCAGCCCTGAGATAGACTGGATTAAGACAAAGATGTGGAAAAGAAAGTCAGACATCAAGATCTAGAAGATGAAACGGAAGTGAGAAATACTCAATGCCTGTAGCTACACACAGAGGAAACACTTCATTCCTTCCCTTCACGGTCTACGTAAGCACCCCAGTTTCTTTCCTTATCCATAAAGGTTTGGGGGCTGGTATTACTCAGTGGCCCCATACATTGGAAAAACGTACTAAATGCAGGACTTTAAATTTCATAGATCTCTGTTTAGGCATATGGCACTGGATGACAGAATACAGGAAAAGCTGCCCAAAGTAAATGCTGAGTTTTACTCCTGGGAGCATGGCTCTAACATCAGTCTGCAGCCACCAGACGCTGCACCCCTCTCCCTGAGGTTAACACTAAGTATAAAATACTGATTTGCAGGCTCTAAAACAAAACTGATCACAGAGCAGGCTTTTAATAAATTTCCTCTGTGGAAGCGCGACCTGACATTTCATGCTCCACACGTCACTGCCCCGTGCAATCTCTTGACTTCGGCATGCATCATTTAACTGGGGTAAGCTTAACTAATCTTGAGGGAATGAGCTCTGAACAGGGCTGCTGTTACATACGAGATTAGTCCAACAATAAAGGACCAGTTTAGCGGGGACACACTTAGCTCATACTAGAGGACGCAAAGGCTGTTTAATACAAGAACAAGGATCAATGGAGCAGGCGTGGAGACGTGCACATTCCTCTCCTGACAATTCCCACCAATCTGCTGGGCGGTCCTGAATGTGTCTTTTAGGCTCTTTCTTCCCTGCCTTGATAAGGAAAAGGGAGGAACAATGACACTTAATTGCTGTACTAAGTTTTAGATCCAAGACTAGATTGTACTTGAGCAGCCTATTGTTCAGTTATCAGGTGCTGAGGAATCTGCTGAAGCTGGTAAACAATGCACAGGCGTGGCGGCAGGGAGAAGGCCCTGCTTTTCAATGCAGAAATCGCTGAGAACAACTTCAGCAGATAAGCAAAGTTATTCAAAAGAAATCTAAAAATATTTGACAGTTAAGTCAGCTCTTCTGGAAACCGATGAGGAAGTCCCAGCCAGACAACAATCTCTTAGCAGCCAAACCAAGGAGGCTACAAGTTTGTTTTTCTTTAACAAGGTCACACTGGACATCAAAGCTGAACTTTTGAGGGGGTAACTTGAAGAAAATTAGAATGGGATGAGTATTCACATGCAACATTCCTTCCAACTACAGCTTTTTGCTAATCAGAACAAAGTGGCTTTTTCCTGAACTACCCTGAGCAACATCAAGTCAAAAGCAGACGCTTCCAGCTGCAGGACTCCGAGCTCCCAGATCTGCTGCAGAGAGGAAAGCAGCACAAGCCTCACCTCATACATCCACGGGACGCTAAGAGCCCACAGAGCAGGTATTTAGAGAAAAGCACAGTGCAAACTACAGCTTTCCCCTTCTGTTCTCTCTCACTCTCAGTGAGAAATCCTGACTCGAGCAGCCAGCCTGGCAAACCGCTCTGACACAGGAGGAGCACACAATGAGGGAAACCCAGCAGCAGCAGCGCTGTGAGCTGCGTGTCACCCAAGGAGACCCGAGCCCAACATGCCGCTGCACCAACACAGCTGCCTGTCAGTCAAACGAGCCCCAGGCACCACCACCCCGAGGAGCTGCGGCTGTTTTTAGCCATCCAAGAAGGGCAGTGACATTTATTTGACCGTCAGAAGGCGGCTGCGGAGCGGCTGTTGTGTTTTGAAACAGCATCCTCCAGCTAGAGCAGTGGTCTGGCAGGGGTACATCGCACGGCGGGCAGCGCCTTGCTGAAAGAGGGGCAAAAATAAATCATCGCAGAACCAATGCACGAATATGAAGTATTTTCACAGACGCACAGGTGGCTGCTTGGTAGGTCAGGGGACCGGACACGCGATGCAGTCCATAAATGACCGTATTTATGATCATATCCAGCTTTCACTTGAGGCAGTTAGTTACCAGGCTGTGATCCTGTAGCAGACCCCAAGCACACCAAGACCAAGAGGCATTCCCAAAACACACCCACCCAAAACCCCAGGGCACTGAGCAGCCCCCGAGTTCCTCCACACTCTCTGAAACAGCGGCGCTGCAAAAGCCCAGCGAGAAGCGCAAGGAGTTGGAGGGACCCCGCCTGCTGTAAGACCCAGCACAAAGAACGGGGAAAATAAAACTTAAAAGGATCCCGAAGCAGAGCCACGGGGAGCGCTGAGTGCCTCAAAACCCGGCGGGGCCGCGGCCGGGCGCTCCCGGGGCCTCCCCCTGCCCTGAGGCGCCTCCTCAGCGCCGAGCCCCGGGGGCAGGAGGCCGGGGAAGGGCCGGGGAAGGAGCGCTGTTGCCTCAGGGCTTCGTCCTGGGTCAGAAAAAGGGGAAACGACGTCCCCGTTTCGCCTCCCCCCCCACAACTCTCCCGCCCGAGCCCCGGCGGCCCCTCAGCGCCCCTCTCCCGCCGGGCGCTCACCATGGCGAAGCCGGAGAGCAGCGCGGAGGTGCGGCTGGAGGCTTTCAGCTTGGCACGGCTCAGGTAGAGCTTCCGCCAGGACAGCGCCTGCATCGAGTGCTCGTTCAGGCTCATGGGGCTCCGGGCGGCGAGGGAGCGGGGCGGAGGAACGGCTCGGCGGGCACCCGGCGGCTGCAGCGGCTCCTTCCTACGGCACAGCGAGGGCACCGGCTGCGCTAACGCCCCATGGCGCCCGCCGGCTGCTGCTGCTGCCGCTGCCGGGGCCGCGCCTGCCGCCACGCCGAGCCTGAGCCTGCGCCCGCCGAGCACCGCCCCGCAGCCGCCTCATTGGGGCCCGGCCCCGGGGCCCTGCTCCTCCTCCTCCGCCACCGCCCCGCGGCTCCGCGCCCGCTTCCCGGCGACCCGAGGGCGGCTCTGAGGCGAGGAGCGCGCCCGCCACAGCCGCCCTTCGCGGCGGGCCCCTGAGGGCGAAGTCGCGCTGAGGAGGTTGCTGTTTAATTCGGTAAAAAACAAACAAACAACAACTTAGTTCCCGGGGATCTGTGGTTTGTGAGGAAGTTTCTTGCAGCCCCCTCCGCTCGTTCCTGGTGAATCCACACAAAACAGAAAAAGGGACGGGGCAGCTGCCGCCCCCCCCCCTCAGAACGCAGCCCCCCAGCCCTTCCTCACGCAGTAGCCTCCTTTCCCAAAAAGCCTGAGCACAATTTACATCCGTCCTTTGGGGCCAAACCCCTCCGAAAATCCCCCCTCGCTTCATTTAAAGCTGATACACCCAGACGTGTCACACAGCTCAGGTTCTGAGGGACATTGCGTAGGCCCAGTGCTCCTGATAAACTTATCAACAATCAGTTGAAACACTCCCTTATCTGGCAGAACATTTCAACACAGATCTATCAGTGTTACAAGGTTTTTAATTGCCACATTCATGCAATACCATTAAAACTTTTTTTTTTTTTTTGTCCAGAGGGAAGTTTGAGGTACAGAGCAGAACTCCATAGCAAATATGTGGCCCAGTCCCAAAGACGACTGCTGAAGAGGTGAGGTTTAAGACAGTGCTTGTGCCTTAACTTTGGGTGTGACAGAACTACTCAGGAGCATTCCTTTGTGTGAAAGGCAGCCTGAGATAGCATTATAGAATACTACTCTCTGCTTAATGTGCTTTAATTCTTAAAACAAACAACAAACCCCCCAACACAGGTGTTTCCTCACAACAATCAGAACATTTTCTGCATCTCCCATCAATGCTCCAGGCCATGCCTGAGCACCAGATTGCAAAGCAAGGAGTAACAATGATGCTATGATTTTCTCACAACATTCACTGTACTTGGGAAAAATTGTAACCATCAGAAACCAGGAATGTAAACATTTCCCCACATCTCAAGCAAAGTTTCCTTAAGGGTCTGTCACTTAGTTTCTGTGGAATCATACATTTAGAACTGTTTTGCATTGCTCTTTGTAAACTATAAAAATACTGTGTATGCACAGCAAGACTAATTGTTTGCTGGTTTTTCCCTGCACAAAATTAGAGTTGAACTATAACATCACATGTTACTAACACTGCATAAGTAATGCCTAGGTCTTGAGCTGTTCCTTAAAATCAGATCTATCTAAAAAGGAACATATTTGTATTTATAATATTGGTGTAGAAGTATTAGTTGCTTTAAAGGGAGACTCAATAGCCTTAATTAAATAACTATCAAAGTAGAACAGGGTATAATTAGAATTTTTGAATTCGTTATTACTACAGCAGCTCTTTGTCTGATTCAGTACTCTGGAAATTATAGGAAAGCCTGCAAGAGACATGCAGGTGAGAAGGATTTCAGCAGTCTAAAATAACTGTATATTTTAAAATAGACTGCTCAACTGATTAGGTTCTTTTGAAGTGATGGTGTTCCCCTGCATTACAACCAAATGACTGCTTTCTTGCCTCTGTTGTACCACTTTTAGCATACACAGTATGATTAAAGATTAGAAAATGGGAAGCTTTACATAGCGCAAATCAGCTTACTTTACCTGTGACCTAAGAGATGCATAAGTGCTTTGAACTCACTGTTTCTGTCCATCACTCCTGTTCCTGTTTTTTCCTTTGCCACTAGCAAAAATAAATAAATTGCTTCTTGGAATAAATTAAGGATCAAGCCACCTTCTACAATTAAAACCTTAGGACTGTAGCAGTGTACTCATTTTCTTCCTTTATGTTCCATTTTACAACTCCATTCTGAGCTACAAACTAAACAGGATAAATTCTTTTATTTCCAACCCTAATTACTCATTGTTACACACACCTCTCCACTTTAGAGCTAGCTGAAACCAAGAGTCAGTCATGCTCAATTAACTTAGAAATGATTCAGGGAATGAAATCATGGTGGAGTTCAAAGCTGTGGTTTGATGTTACCTCTGATTAGTGCAATTGCAGAAGGCCACCAAAAGGGCGTAGTCCTGCAACCTTCTTTCATCTCACCCCACTCTTCTCTCCATCCTGTAGAGTATCCCAATCAAATGGATACACAGCAAGAGGTTCAGTGAAAAAGAACATAACAAAAAGTGTATTTTTTTTTCCTTGATGGGGTAGTTTTCTGTTGGATCAAGTCACTGAACTGACTTACCCTGGGGCTGCAGGAATACTAGACCTAATGAGGGAGATACAGACACAAGGAGGGAGCTGGCCCCTTCAGCAACAAGCTGCTATTGGCCCTGATTAGAGGTAACATCAACCCATTCTCTGGATCGTTTATGCATGAACACTATCAGAGGTGGCAGAAATCCAAGTTTCTTTCCAAAAAACACTGTCACAAGGATACTCGTGAAACTTTCTGCTAAAAACACACTTCTCTGTTTTCTGTAGGAGGACAGATAAGAAGAAAAGGTGCTGAGTATCATACAATTCTATTTGTGTGTAAGGCCCATGCAGGGGTGCTACCCTCTGCATTGCTGTTTCTCTAAAACATACTGAGAGCTTCACATGCAAATCATCACTTGCATTTGTTCCTGTTATCGTACCAGCACCAAATCAGGTTATCACAGAATTGAAGTTATGGTAGATCTGCATTAAAAACATCTCACCAGACAGATGTAACAGTTGTGAAATGCAATTTGAGAGGATTGTTAGTAGTCCAAAGCACCAGGGATGTTAAGGCAAACTTCTCTGCAAATCTCACCTAAGATAAAACAAAGTTTAACTTCTGCAGATAAAAGAAATCTTCATCTTGCCTAGAAAATCACGTAATCATTTCTAACTTCCTTAATCAATAAAAGGTTGAATATCTACTCCTGCATCTAAACTCAAAGTAAGCTATATGATGACAGGTCTTACACAACGAAAGATGTTTTGAAAACCTTTAGAAGTTTATTTCAGTCCATTCTATCCAATGGGAAATAAATGTTTGAGAGCTCAGGAGGAGTGAAATTAACCTATTTCTTCACAAACCCTTCCCAAGCACAACACCAGAGCTCTTATTGAAGCATTTTAAGCATTGTGAGACATGACTGGAACTGAAATAACTTAAAATACACGTTGGCGTTTTCAGATTTTATTTTAACGCCATTCAAACTAGCCCTTTTGTCAAAGATCACCGCTCCCTTCTCACAGCATGAGCGCACAGTTTTCTCTGTATTTCTGACGGTGAGGCAAGCCTACCTCACAGCAGCCCTGTCCCGAGCACTGCCTGACGGGGAGCAGAACCCCCTGGTGGAAATCCGCGGCGTGAGCTGCTGTGAGGGAAAACAGCTCCCAGCCCTCAGCTGCAAGCAGTTAACCTGCATCCCGCAGCACACGGCTTTAATATTGCTTTTAAATGTTTTTATCCTATCTAATGCAGCTGCGGATATTCTCATCACCCACATCCTACCACCCCGCCCCCCTTTCTCCCCCAGTTCTTTTAAGTTTGTGACTTAGTATTTTGGTATTAATACCCAAAATTATTACAGTGGTATTTCAAAGGTAAAATGAATTGGAGTTTAGCTGGAATCACTTCTGTCTTAAAACAAGGTTAAAAACGTGTTTTCTATGTTTGGAGGTCTACAGATATTTCTGAGACATATTTACTTCCATATTTCAATAACATGCGCTGGGGTTTCCAGGTGGCTGTGATTTATACAGTCCTTGGTGGGTTTGCTTGAGACACCAAGAGTCTCAGATCGTTTGCATCCCCAAAAAAGATTTAGAAAAATGAGCTGACTTTCTTTTATGTCTCTGTTCTGTCTTTTCTGGTGGACTTTTGTAGGCTGGATGGATGATGTGTTTTTTTGTCTGATGATTCTCTCGTAACATCCATTTATCTTGTACAAGTACTCTGGCCTCAATCATACAGATGTACACGTGCATTTAATTTGAAGATTGAGTAATCTTAGCTGAAAGGTCAGCGTATGCATACATCTTTTCAGGATTATGGATTAATAACGCTCCGGGTTTAACAGACATCTGGAACCCACACTTCAATATATAACCTATACAACACTTCTATATAATAATAAAGTTCAATCATCTGCAAATAGGGAGATGTTAGAGAAAGATTACATGATTTTTCAAGATTCTGCAAACAGCTGTTGGCAGATGCAGAAACTCCCTACCTTAAACGCTGAGTTAGAACTCCATCCACGAGACAAGTCCTGCCTTTATCCACGTGTCACAGCTCATTAAAATATGGATTTTTCCGAAAGAGATGACCTGCAAGGCCCGCAAAGTTGAATTTTAATGTGTTTTATGATTATATTGAAAGCATTCGTATAGTACCTAGAATGTCATTGATTAGGTAGGCAAGGGGTGACTGGGTGCTGTATGAGCATGTTCCTGTTGAGAAGCAGACAGGGACAGTGAAATGCCCCGTTTTAAGAAAAAACTTAGTCCCCACGGAAACTGCTCCACATCTGAAACTTGCTGCTGGGGTTTGGACTGGTTAGGTCAGAGACTGGCTGCTTTTGCCGGCCCAGGTGAGACGACACCGAGCCAGGACCGTACCGAAGGTGGAAGAAACACATTTAACTCCCGACATCACTTTCACAAACTCCTAACGCCGCTCTCAGAGACGCCACCCGCCCGGAGCGAGCAGAGGAACCCCCTCAAAGCCTTCAGCCCCTGACCCTGGGTGCAGGGGCTCTTTGATGTTCCCTCTGGGGAGGCGAGGGATATCGTGGCAGGGATGAGCAACACTTCCAAGCCTGGAGGCTGTTCAAAACGCGCAGCCTGCCCCTGCTCTTGCGATCAGATGGTCCCAAGATTTACTCAGCGTCACCGCAGGGACGGGAACCGGCGCTCGGGAAAGGGAAGGCTCCGACAATGCCAGGAACCGGCAGCACCCCAGCGGCCACACCGGGATGGGATGCGGCCACGCTTGTTTTAGGGCTCGGCTCCAAGAGCACCCACTTTGGGGCTCCCCTTTCCCATACCAGCCCTGGGGCGCTGCGGGGGAACCCCTCAACTCCCCCCCACTGCCTCAGGACCCCCAGGACCCCTTCCCGGTGCCCGGGGACCCCCATCCCGGTTCCCCGGCCCCATTGCGACGCCTGCCCTCCACCCCCTCGGCAGCCGCAGCTCCTGGGACTGGATGCCGAAGCGCTGGCAGGGCACATCGCCGCCCCCTCCCCGCCCTCTTTCTCTCCCCCCTCAAAAAAAAAAAAAAAAGAAAAAGAAAAAAAAAAAAAGCGCTGGTGCAAAATGACCAAACTTCGGGCGAGCCCCGGCCGGCTTTTGTTTGCCCTCCTCCCAGTTTGGGCCAAAAAAAAAAAAAAAAAAAAAAGAAAAAAATGCCGGAGAGGAACTGTTGACAATTAAGTGATGAGACTCCCCCCCAAAAAAATGGAGGCAGAGAAAGACCCTGGAAGAAGACTGGTGTGTAGCCGGCTGCTGCCTCTTTCCTTTCTGCGCCTTTTCAGGGATTTTGCGGGATTGTTTGCGGAGGGGGCGCTGAGCCCGGGGGGAGGCGGGATTGGGATTATTTGGGGTGTCCGTGGGCAGGGGTCGGTGGGACCCCGAAACCTACCTGGGGAGGGTCGGGGGGGGGGTGCAGTGCCTCGCCCCCTAGGCTTTGGGCTGAGCAGGGGGGGAGCAGCCGGCTCGCAGCGTTGCATAATGCGCCCTGCTTTGAAACCGCGCCTTCCGGCGTGGCTATGGAAACCCCGGGATTATGGAAATCCCCCAACCTGAGCGCTGGGCTCTGGGACGACCCCCCCCGAACCCCCCCCGGGGTCTTCCCTTCCCCACGTGCGGCACAACAACACCGGCACCGCCAGCAGCAGCGCCCCCGCTGCCCGCACCTGTGCCGGGGATGGAGAAGGTGCTGAGCGCCCCAAAGCTCGGGGAGGGTGCGGGGGGGGCTCGGATACCGTGTGTGTGTGTCCCCCACCCCGGTTCTGAGCGCTCTCCTCCCGCTTTGTGTTTTGCAGCGAGCCCTGGGCAGGAGGAGGTACGACGAGGACATCTCGGACGTGGAGGAGATCGTCAGCGCCAGGAGCTTCGACCTGGAGGAGAAGCTGCGGAGCCGGGCGTACGGCGGGGACTTCGTGCGAGCCATGGACGGCCGAGGTACGGCCCCGGCCCCCTCCTGTCCCCGCTGCTCGGGGCTGCAGCCTGGACCCCCCTCCCGCCTAGCGCTGCCCGCCCCGGGGATGCGGTTGCTGGGCTGCTGGTCCCCCCCTCTGACCCCTCGCTCTGGGAGCGGAGCCGAAACTCCGGGGGAGAAAAGGTCCCCATGCTCCCCTGGAGTTATTTTGGAGCAAGCTTCCTAAGCTCCTCTTAGGAAAGTTAATGTGGTGGAGAAATTAAATAGCTATCTTAGTTAGGAAGGTGTTTCTTTAGGAGATAAGCTCAACTCTGACCCTGCCACACCACCTTCCTCTAAACAAAACACAAACACCTATTTTTTATAGCTCAGAAATGTTAATTAATTTTCCAGAAAATGAGTGTGTTCTTCCCTCACTTTCCCAACACTCCAGTGGTTGTCACTGCTACACGCCAGCTCTAATAGAATCCACAGCTTCCCTGGCTCAGCAGCCCGAAAATCTTTGGGTAGCTTTCCACTTTCTGGGGAACTTGGAAATAAATGAGTGTCTTTTGTTATTTTGTTGTGGTCTGTGTCTGCTTTGTTCAACCCCAGGAGGGATTTAAATGCTTTGTTGGGGCATTATGAAGAATGGGTCTGCCTTCATAGTTGCTCTGGTTTTATTTTTGCTGTTGGTTTATTTTTCTATACATCTAGGAGATGAATTGAATTTAGGACAATGACAGTGTTTGGTAAGAAAAAAGTCAGGTTATATGAACACATGGAGCTGGTTGAGTGATATTTATTTTCCTTTCCATGGTCTTGTTTTTATTTTAATGATAACTCTTCTTTGATTTTTTTTTTTTCCTGCCAGGATTGTGGGTTGGAGCTTTTCTTCATGATGCTGCAAAGCAGTGGTGTGATTTTGGGGGCTTGAATGCAGTTTGTCATACCTACTTGTTCTCTGGGCTGTTGGGCCATGCATCTGTCTCTGCTTCTTCTGCTGCTGTTGTTCCTGATGTTTGTTGACTCTGTCTTGAATGAGTGTCCTTAAAAATAAAGAAGCTTGTAGTTTATTTGTTTAACTAAAAGCAGACTGGTTTTAAGGTGAATACGTACTAGAAATGAAGACTTATCTACTACAAAAATATTTAATTGGCATCTTAGTTAATTGGGGTATTAATTACACTTATTTGCAGGCTAGTTGAAATAAAGTTTCTGTAACGTTTTTGCAAAAACGTTATCAGAGTGCTCTGCTTTGGTTACTCTAGGTAGGAATATTACATCTGCTCTTGTCATAATCATGAACTGAACGCAGGGAGGAAAAGGTTGTAAAAAGAGAGGGAAATCCATGTGTAGGCATGGGAGCTGAGCCTCTGTTCCCTCTTTTTCCACTGTAAGTCTTTGTAGTAGAGAAGCATTACCAATACACAAGCTTGAGCCTATTCTCATACTCCCCCAGGTAGCACGAGCACTGGTGGCTAAATTTGAAGAAGTTAAACCACTGGGGTGTACCTGACTCCAAGACATGAAACGTACTATGGTTTTGGCAGTGCCATAGTTTACCTGCCGAAGATTCAAAGATTGTTTTCTATTTTGAACGTCTTTAAAAGTCACTTTCCTGTAAGAAAGGAGAAAAGACAGAATGTGGCCACTGTAAAATTCTTTTCCTTTCTGCGGCCAAATGCTCCAAGTGGACTGTGGGGTTTTGCAGGCACTGCTCACCCCAATCACTGCCTTCTAACTTTCTAATCCCCAAATCACCACTATGGTATCAGACTACAGCATAAAGAAATCCCCCAGGAAGGCCACATCTGTGCGAAGCAACAAGGTGATGCTGGTCAGCGTTAACATACCAAACTTGTGTTTAATTTCTAGTTTGCTTGGGTGCTGCTCTGTGACTGCCTCAGCAAAACTATTCAATTTCCCCACCTCCCCAAGTGCCAGCAGCTGTATAACATTTCCGTATATTGGCTCCTGCAGTTAGGCTTCTGATTAATTACAAAAATGTCATCTGTGGAAAGTAATAATAACCCTGGCATAAGAAGACATCTTCACAGAATCAGAACTTTGTGCTGTGTTCAAATAACGCTCACAACTTTTCCCCTAAATAAAAATGTAAAGCCTGAAATGTATAATGTAGAAACTGAAGTTTAAACTACTTATTTGCCACCAAAGTGCTAGGCTGATTCCCAGTAATTTTGTTAGGATTAGTTTTTAACTGTTAATTTGGTACTTCGTTACAACCTGGGTGTTTCACGCCAGAGCTTAATTGACAAACTGACTGGATTCTATTCGATATGCATCAGTGAACAGGAAAAATAGAGAGCAGCTGGGAGAGTATTGTCTGTCATTTGGTTTCCGGTTTGGACCTAAAATATGCGTTCTCTTTATATTTTTCTTTAAGTGATGGTGGAGGTCTCTGGTGAGCAAAGGAAAATGGGGAGTGTTTTGAGAGAATGCAACGTGAGGTGCCAATGCCATTGTAATTTATTTTGGATTCTTTTTAATTCCTTATCCACACAGATTTTACTTTTGAGTATGTGCAAAGAGAAGCGCTCAGAGTTCCCCTTATCTTCAGAAATAAGGATGGACTGGGAATTAAGTAAGTTACAACCAAATCTTGATGATTAATAAATGTTTTTATTTATTTATTTATAAAATTACCATTATGCTTTGCACTTGTATGTGATATCCCTTGATGATCTCAAATGTTAGTAAGTTAGTAAGACTGTCAGCTCTGAGAAGGGCAATGATTATTTCCCACCTGTAAACATGCAGATAATGAGTTCTATAAAATTTAGGTGTACCCAGTGTGGTTCTACACAATCAAAAATAAACCAGTGATAAAAGTTGGGAATAAAATTCAAATGTTCTTCCTTCCATTTCATGTTGTAATGACAGAACGATGTCCCTTCAGTTTTTGACTTCTCACTTGTTTTCTGCGTTACAGGTGGAAAGTCAAATGGTGCTTGTCTTTTTCCGTGATAATCATATCTCTTCCAAATGTTACTGCTTTATAAATATTTAATAGCGTTTCATTAAAATGTGGTATTATTAGAGTCTTTTTGAGGTTGCATTTTGTTAATATCCAGTCATAAATAATTTGGTATTTTAATAAGTGACTCCTGTAAGGTGTTTTTCTTTTTTTTTTTTTTTAAAAAAAAAAAAGTGACAGGGTCTAAGAGAAATACTAAAATGATGTACTTAATCAGTCTCTCAATCTATAGTTTGGATAAATGTCCTTTGGCACTTTTGGAAATTTTGACTGTGTAACTGATTATATCTGAAGGATAGAAAATTAATTTTGTGAAAGAACAATTACTCACTTTCAGCTGGAACACCTCAAAGTCTGAGTCCCAATTATTTAATAACTAGATGTTAACAACTTCAAGCCGCCTCAGTGTAACTTAAGGAGAGGGAGAAAGAAGGAAATAGGGTTTGTGGTATAAGGGAATGTCTTCTTACTATAAGAGAAAATAGGAGCCATTGTGATCTTTCTGCTGTAATAAAACAGTTTTATGTGTTGAACTCTGAACGAGGAGTGCTTAATAGGTACTCAATAGTAATTACAGTAAGTGTTATTTGGTTGTACCATGATGTTGTATTGGAATATTTTTTCCTTTGGTTACTAAGTCTTGCTGTTTCTCTGTTTAGCACTGGATGCTCAGTCTAGTTTCTTGTTTAAAAAAATATTGCAGACATTAAGATACCATCTCTTTGTTTGTTTCCCCATTAGAATGTTTTTTATTTTTTTCTGCTGTGTGAAGAGCTTCTGTTTTTCTGACTTCCTTTTGGCTTCTTGGCTGGGCTTGGCAGTGAGTTGTTTTTTTGTTGTTGTTGATGATTATTGCTGCTTCAGTCAGTATGTTTCTCCACCTGATGCTCCTCTTGGAGCAGCAGTTTGAAGGACACATCTACTGTGGAAAATCATATCTGAGAAAACTGATCTCTCTATGTGCATTGGTTTTAGTCTGCTGCTGCTAAAGGACAGGTGGTAGAAGCTTCAAGAACTTCTTTTGGAAGAAGCCACAAGCTTCTGTGAAACTAGGGAGTGGTTGGGAACCAGACGTAGTGCAACTTGTTCTCAGGTCTGCACAGAGATGCCAGAGCCAGCGCTCACAGGCAAGCTTTGACTCTGCACTGGCCTATTTGATGTGTCCTTGTTGGTATGTATGGCTGCAGGGATTCTGAAGCTGACAGATGAGCAAGAGAGATGTTGAGCACCATCTGTGAGCCTCGGTTCTCCACCAGCCTCAAATCAAGCACCCGTTCTTTAGTCAAGTTTGACTGAAGCAATGGGGTCATTGGATGTGATTTCCCTTTTGCTCAGGATTCTGCCTGCATCTTGAGAGTGGCTTGGGAAAACTTGTGGACCTGGAAGTTACCTACAAAGTTACCTTGTTTCTCAGCATCTGTAACCTCAAGATGTGCTATCTATCTGTTTCTTCTTGATAGATCACTATTCAGGATTCTGTAATGAGGCAATTCCACTTCAGACATTTCAACATCCCAGTCTCGGCTCGCGTCGTCATTGGCTTCCCTACTATTTTGGTGTCCAAAGTCTGGAGAGCTGCCACCTGGTGCTCCCCTCCACATCCAGCTAGCAGGATGCTTTCACTGAAGCATCATAGCATGATTCTGACTTTTGGGGAGTAGTCTTAGGTCTTTCTTGATGTAGGAGTTCAGAGACTCCTCAAGGTAATTGGGTCTTGTAACCATTTTTTTTCCACGTGTTGGCTTGCTTTTCTTCAAGATGTGTTATTTTTAGATGTGGTCAAAGTCAGTCTTCCTGTTCCTCTTCCTGGAAGTCATCGGGAATTGTTGTTAAGACCTTGAAGAAGTGAGGGCTTTGGCTGTGTACCTGTCCCTTCTGCGGTCATACCCAAGGTGTATGGACAGGCCAGCTTACAGGTGTATTTTGCTGAGATATAAAAATGGCCTTGCTCAAATGCTTGTGCAGGCACATACACAGCATGAATGTATGTGTAGGTGTTCAATCCTCAAAGATGACCACTGAAAATAAGCTACCTTTCCTTGTAAACTTTTTCAAAGCAGTCCAATAAATAGCAGTTCTAGAAAATGTGCTGGAGGTGAAGAAATTACAAGACCATGTGCAGCATCACTTTCCATTTTTCAACTGGAGTTTTGCAGGTCTGGCAGTTAAAATAATACATCTTTGGACTTCTGAACTGTGAGAAGATGGGAGAGGAATAAATACTAAGCCACAGTAGGAGTTTTGGAGTCACTTTCCTGACTGTCGCACTGCTTTGGAGGGTGAAGGAGCTTCAGTTTGCTGTGATGAGCTTAAAATAGTTTCAGCAGCCAGGCTTGACTAGCCAGTTTCTGATTCCTACCAACTGCTGCTATCATCCTAATACTGTAGCTAGAATTCACTGCTGGAGAAGAAAGAATAGGTGTGCTGATGCTTTTTTAAGGCTATTTTTGATCGATTAGTATGTGGACAAAAGTAAGAGCAAACTTATCTGATACACGAGCTTTGGATGGATCCTGCATGGGATCAGTGGAATTCTCCATTTCACAGTCAGTTGGCTGAACTGGATTTATATTTCTGCTCTCTTCTGAGTCATTGACTACTGGCTGCTCTGGGGGATTAAAATGTTAGAATTTGTAGATCAGTAATCTCGTATAGGACATTCATGTTCTTTTTTTTTTTTTTTTTTTTTTTTTTTTTACTGAAATGAGCATGAATTATTAGTCTGAAATGATGTTGTAAAGGAATTTCACACGCTTGGGTGTAAATGCCACTAGAGTGAGAGAAGGCTGGAAATGCGATTTATGTGTATTTTAAATGAGAGGAGTGAAATGCATGAGCAGTCTTTCCTATTTGACACTTGGCAGGATAACATGATTTAATTTTATTTACAGTTCCACTTCTTACATGTATCTATCAAGGATAGCTGGCACGCAATATATACCTTATGTGGATATGCAGATCCATCATTACTGCGTGCATTGTATTCCAGTGAGATCAAAATAGCATCGACACCTGCCTGAGTAGCTGATCTGAAACCTTTAGTCTCATTATCCTGACATTTGCTGCTTGAAATAACGAGTGTCACAGTCTGCCATCTTCAATCACTAGGACGAGACTGAGTAGTTTGCCTTGGGATTCGAGTCGTTTGCTGATGAAACTCCAGAACCTTATGTTCTGTTGCAGGCTCTGGAGGAAATCATGCTTTTGTGGGTCTTGTCCAGCAGTGCTATCCTTTGTCCAGAGAAGGATGTGCTCATCATATGTGGTAGATTAAGTGATCCATGTATGTGTAGGGCGACTTTTGAGATTCAGTGGTCTATAAAATCTACACTATAAGATGATTTTTACATTTCTGATGTTTTGATTAGCTGATGATATGTGCTTCCACTTGTTTGCTGTTAAGCAGTCAGCTTGCATGTCTGTGGCTGGCAAATGTACAAATCCTCGCTGAACAGTTTGGTTACTGTGATTGGAGGCACTCTGAAATGGTACAAAATAAGATGAATGAGGAAAAAATATAATGAAACTTTGAAAATTGCTTTCAAGTATATTTTTTAACCATTATGAGATGTTACTTGTATGCCTATAGGCAGAAAGGTCCACCTGTGATCTGTTAGCAAAAGATAATTTGTATCTCTCAGAGTTTTTTGGCTGTTTCTATTCTTGTAACCCAGAGGGAGAACTCAGTTTGAAAAGATGTTGTATCTGCTATCCAGAGCTCATCCTATTAAGGACTTGAATAGGAGACTTTCTAGCAAATCTTTAAACTCTCAATAAAATGCAAGTTTGCACCACTGCACGGTAAGGCGTTTGCATTTTCTGTTTGTGGTAGCATGGTTTGTGTATAACAGAATGCTGAAAGTCTCCTCAAATGCAGTTAAGTAGAAATCTCCAGGAGTGTGTGTGTGTGTACATGGAGAAATGGGTAATTTTGCTTCTGAACCTCAAGGCTACAATTTCTCCCACAGCTTCAGGTAGGTGTAATTGTTTCTGGTTGCTTTAAGTCAGTGGGTAGTTTGCCATATTGTATTGTTCTACCCCAAATGGTATATTTTGGCGTAAAGTCAAGGCACCCTGCTATACTACTCTTCACAACTATTTTTTTTGATGTGAAATCTTTGGAAGCATTTACAGGCTTTTTTACATGAGATTAATTTGCCTGAACCTTGCATAACAGTGAGAAGCAAATATCTGCTCAGTTCTGCCTTGTTGGTGATTTGGATTTATGTTCAGAAAAACAAATGAGCTAATACTTACCGATTAGTATAGGACTAGTGACAGTCAAAAAAAAAAATTCTGCCATCACAGAGCAGTAGCAAAGCAGCCCTA
Organism: Anas platyrhynchos; assembly: GCF_047663525.1. NCBI lineage: Eukaryota > Metazoa > Chordata > Aves > Anseriformes > Anatidae > Anas > Anas platyrhynchos. Next base: position 2,842,911 of record NC_092602.1, read on the forward strand.
ATTGTATAATAGTGAGTGTGGCAGTTATGCTGAGCGAGTCTGGAGATGAAGTAGTACAGTCATTTGTGGTCTCAGCAGCCAGCAGAATTGGTTTGAATCAAAGCTGGACCTCCCAAGGTAACCCAGCTACAAAATGGGTTCTTGTACTTGAAACCTGCTGTGTTCAAGCCTGAAATCCTTCCCTTGGTGTTCGTTTTCTCTAATGTATGATACATCCTGAGACTGCAGAGGAAAAAACAAGGATATGCCAGGTGTGCTCTCCAAAGAGCTAAACAAGTAATTTTACTGTTAGGGAGGATTGTATTCTTCCAGTCTGGGTAAAGTTTATTGTCAGCTGCCGCTGGAGCTCTCAGAGTAGATTTGTTTGTATGCATCTGGGGTTGTTCTCTCTTTTGGTTCTTGAATTTTATTTTGATTCCTACAGATGTGAAAAAGATTGCCCATCTATGCATCTGACCTAAAATAAAGGCAAGCTTTGGTATTTGAACATAAGCCTGGCATATTTGTATTGCCCCCAGATAGTTCCTCCTTCTCCTACTTCTGCCTTCCTAGTGCTTGGATAAAAAGATGAGCCCTGAGTGAACCCTGAAGGTCAGTGGATTCAGGCTGTTTCATTCTGGCAAGGGAGTGAATTCCAAAGCTGGGGGGGCCCTTACAGCTAAATGCAAAGATGTGAGGGTTGGCAGAGACCTAACAAAAGATATTGTCCATCCTCTGCATCCCACCAGAGGAAGGTGATAAGGGTAAAAGTAAGTGAGCAAACAAGATCTGGCAAATAGTTCTCAAGGTGCATGCATGACACTAAGCGTATTTTTTAACTTTACCTTTCAGTGCTTTCTTAGTAGTAAAAACTCTAAATAAAAGCTTGCACATAGGCCCTATAATTCTGATTCCTAACTGAATTGTACTGGAAGTACTTGATACTAGAAGCAAGCTGTTTATCTTCCACCCACGGCAGCAGGGCAGAGCACCTAGCTGGCACTTCCCACAGGGCTGTTTCTCATTACAATTCCTTCCTCAGCTTTTGTGCTATGTGAAGTTTGAACTACCCTCATTAAGATGAAGTCAATCAACTTTAAAACCCCACTACTGTTTTTGTATTCTTTTTCCATCCAGTCTATGGGTTGCAGACTTCTACTCTCGTCCTGACACTTAAAATTCACTCACTTGATGTACATGAAACTCTAAGACATTGCCTGTGTTAGAAGTGATCATATAACATCAATGAAGCAATTATGTTTCCATTTAATTTAGCTCTGAATTAGCCCCAGCTGAATAGAATAGCAACTTCCCTACCCAACAAATACAGCTGAGCTGTCTTCTGTCAGGCGAGGAGATTTGGAATAGTCATTAAAACAAAGGCTTCAGTTCATTATTTTCGATGCTTTACTATGATGATGTGACTTTGAACAAACTGGTTTACCCTTCCATGCCTCAGTTTGTGTCCGCTGGCAGACTTAGGGAATATATTTGAGGCATGGTGAGTTGCCTAGCAGAAACGAGTCATAAAGGTTTGGGATTTCATTGAAATCACCCCAACCCCTTCCCATTCATCTCACTCCAGTGCTGCCAGTGTGCTTGAAAAGACACCTCTCCTCATTCGTTATGAGTAGGGAAACTTTCATACATTTGCCAGTGCAAGGATGTTGTGTGCCTTTAGAACTTGCACTGTCCACGCTTCAGTGAGGCCTTGCTTGATTCCACCTACTGCATAATGGACAAAGAGCACTATACATTTATTTCTCTTTTATTATGGTAACGAATGTGTAACCATACTTATCCTGACAGTATTTAACATTGCTTTCTTTGCTAATTACAGAATGCCTGACCCGGATTTCACCGTCAGAGATGTGAAGCTATTAGTGGGTAAGTTATTTTGAATGCACTGGATTAACTCTATACAGAGCGGAATTGCTTTGAAATACTTGCCCAGTTGTGTTTGTAGACATTTGTGATAACTCTCAGAATCTGGGAGAAGGCATGGAGAAGCAATTTGTAAATTAAAAAGGCTGGGGGAAACCCTAATTAGTAGTTGTGCTGACCACGCTCTGATCTCATGCTGGATAATTGGCCATCTGAAGGAGAGTGAATGCTTTTGCTCTTCTTAACAGGTGTCCTAAATATACTTTTGTGATCTTGGAAAGCAGCAGTTGCATTGATCGAGTTCCTTTTTTTGAATCTGGTGTAGAGCATCTGTTTGTAAAATGTCTGATGGGAGCCCCATCACCTTTTGCTTGTGCTCTCCTCAGACTTTATCAGTGTCAGGCCAGGTCAGCGTGTGGAGGAAGGGTTGCTGAGAGACTGAGCACAAAGCTTTGCGAACTGCCTGTCTTTGATAAGACACAAAACAGAGGAGTGGTGACTGCAATCATCAAACGTTTCCTAGCAATTTTGGCAAAAGAAAAAAATTTAAGGAAAGCTACATTTTGAGTAGGAGATTACACAGTATGTTTCTCTGAAATCTCCTTTTACTTAAGATGGATGTGTTATTTATGCTTTCTCTAAAATCATTACAGAAAAGTGATGCTGCACTCTGCTAAGTCATCACCGTGAAGCTAGCTGAGCTCTGGAGTTGTTAGCTGCAGTCCTTCAGAGACATTTAACTGCATTCTTGTTACCTAGAATTTATTGTTATTTACTTCCATTTTAACAGGAGTTAGTCTTTTAAACTAGTCCAGTTACTGCATTCTGAAAGAAGAATTTTTGAAAATTACTCTTGAGTTTAATAATCAATAGGGATATTGAGTCTGGGAAAGCTGTAGTTAAGAAAAACAAAGGAGAGGAACTTCTGCTGCATTTCTGCTGGCTGGGGTTATCTGTGGAAGAGAGGTTATCTCCAATAACCTTCCTTCACAAACAAAACTTGCTTAATTTATGGTCATTTTATAGGGCCTGGAAAATACCTCTCTGGGAGAAAATGTCAAAGTGATGTGGGAAGTGCTTATTTAGTAGCATTTCTGTTGGTCAATCTGCAGTTAAATTAGGAAATAACACGAGGGTATCGGAAGTTCTAACTTTTATGGCTTTTCTAAATACCTGCGTGTGCACGTTTGTAGATACTGAATGCCTCTCCTTGCTGTGGGAAAGCCTGGTGCATGGCCCTCGTATGCAATTTTCTGTGGATTTGCTCCATAGCTGATAAGCTGCCATTTCTGTTTCTGAAACTGCCGGAGCTGAGGCTCTGAGATGTTTTGGAACGGCGTCGTGTTGCATAACAGCGCTGTTTTTCCTGTGTAACAGTCAAAGTGTGGGAGTTGCATTTCCTCAAGATTGATGTCCCCTGAAATATTAGGGGGTGGAGATTCCTGTGTACATGGCCAGCAAAGCAGGAGGATGTTTATAAATAAAATTAGATTTATGAAACAATGGAGCAGGAATAACAATCATAATTAACTTTTAGATTAAATTAAATGTAAAAGTGTGCTGTTTCTCACAGCTGGTTCAGCAATCCATCCGTATGGTCTGGGCCAGATACTGCACGTCATTCTTTTTTTTTGTACTGTGTTTGGACAAACTCCATTTGGAGTCATTGTACTGAGCCTGTAATTTGGGCCATAACATTGTCACCTGCTGATTTTTATATTTTGAATACAGTTGATGACTTCTGGCATCACAGGTGGAAACTTCTGTTTGATTGTGGGTTTTTCTTTTTTTAAGTCTAAAATATTTGGGGAATCGACTCTAAGTTATACCTTTAAAAAAAAAAAAAAGGTTATTATGGGTTATCATCAGTCACCGTGGAGTTTGTGCTATATGCAACTGTTACATTGAGACTGAGAGCAAATGGGTGCAATTCCCATCTCTAATTTCTGGATTATGTACTAATGACTTCAGGAAACACTGGTGAACAACCTTCATAGTGCGTATCATTGATCCTTCCCCCCCCCCCCCCCCCCCACACACACACTTTTACCTTAATATATGTGTTGCACTCACTTTGTAATGTTCAAGTAAAGCAGGTGAAAAATTCTTTATTTTATTAATATCTCCCATGACCATTGCTGCGTTTTTGGCAGACTCCTCAGATATGGACCACCAGGTGGCTGTGTTTCTGAAATACAGGGTTTTCAAAAGTTTTTCAAAGCCTTGCTGAACCTGGAAGTGGAATTTATGTTTTGCAAATGTGGAGTGATCATAGCTGTGTTTGAATGTGTGGGAGTTGATGGAGAACATAGCTTGAAGAATGTTGTGTTCTGCGTAAACTTGTTAGTGTTTATTTTTAAGTGCTCATCATAATAGTATGCTGCTGCTATTTCAACTTATCCTTTGTTCTCTTTTCTTCTTAGAATCGGGTAAGTACATTTGCTACAGAACCTATTAAAGAGGTGGTGTTTTTTGTTTGTTTGTTTTTTCAAAGCACATAAATTCCAGAGGAAGGTACTGAGCTTTCGGTCTCAACTTTTTTTCTCAAATCTCACAATAATCACATTATGAATAGAAAGTATCAGCTTGGGCACCTGTAAGTCACAAGGACTTATGACATTTGTTAGACTAGATTCTTAAATTTCACTTCAAAAACTCTAGTCTGTAGCAATAATAGGGAGGAAAAACAATAGTGATTTTTCTTTTGTTTGCTCTTTGTACTTAATTGAGCACAGGTGTCCTCTTTTAAATTTAATCAGACTTCCAAAGAAACTACCATTACTTGTTGGCATTTTGTTTTGGTTTACTTTCATTGTTTAAAAATGCGGATACCAGCTGTTACTTAGTTTGATAATGTTTATGACCAGTGTGTTAGCACCCATGTATAGTGTGCATGGATAAAACACTCTTCCCGTACAGTAGCTTTGCTTTAAAGAACAAACACTTGAAACTGCACAGTTGGGATAATAGTTACAACGAGACACCTACCTGATATGAAAGATATCCAGCGTATTCTCGCAACCTGAAACAATGGACTCATTTCAGCTGTTGGAATTTGTCTCATCTGTGAAATGGCTTTGAGCCAAGAACACAAAGGGAGAAGAGGAAAGGAATTGCTGGCCTACTTAGGGACTTGAGACAACCCTTGAAAGAAGGAGACCTCTGTTGTAATTTAATAACAACTAGGCTTTATAATTTAGTTGTCTAAGGTGGATCTGATTACCAGTTCTGAGGGACATAATGTCGTTATCTCTTCATAAGTTGACTTAAAATTTGACAGTTGTTGGCCCTCCTAACATCTCCTTAAACATCTACCCCATCTGTACTAAATGTTTGAGTGTTATTGTGCAGTCTTGTTTTCACTCTTGGCATGCCATGCTGCTGTATTGTGATGCTAGTAAATGCACAGGGCTACTTAAAGAATAAGTGCACAGCAGTATCTAGTTAAGTATTACGTATTTTTACTTTATTCCAAAAATCTTGCACACTTGCAGTTGTTTTTAGATCTGCATTGTATCTTCATGTCCTTTTGTATTGGAGACTTTGTGCCTTTCTTTTTCTTCCTTTCATATTCTCCTACTCCCTTGTTTAAAAGGCTTCTAGAAGTTCAGAGAACTTAACGTTGTGGTGCTAGGCTGGAGCAGTCCCCTTGTAGGCGCAGCTTTGTGTGCCAGAATCTCCCTTCGTCTCCAAAGCTGGGCTTGCAATCCAGGCTACTGACAAAAGGGGTGATTTCAACACATGCTGAGGATTTTAAGCAGGGGGGAAGACTTTCAGTTATTGTGATCCCTGAGCTGAAGAGGTTAAAGTTGTGACCACAGCGGTCACTTCTGTAGGATCAGCAGCATTGTTGTGTGGAATTCACCGTGCACAGCCAGGCATTGTGTCAGTGGGAGCAGTGCAAGTACAGGACTTAGGCTGTTCATGGGGTGGTCTAACAACTCACAAACTTTTTTTTTTTTTTTAATTAACTCACTAAGAGTTTATTAATAGAATTTAAAAATAAAGTATAGGAGTAGCAAAGAACATGCAATCAGTCATGAATTTTGCTATTAAAATCTGGTGTAGACTGAAGTGGGCCATAATGCTTATGTGGATGGAAGATGGTTGGTTCCCTTCGTTTAGTTGCTTTGTTCTCCTCACAAGCTGTGGTGAAAAGCTTTGAAACTTTTAACTTGTATAACGATCCAAGGAAAGCAGAAAGCAGCAAAGCTCTTAATTGTGATAAAAATTTTTGCGAGATTTTCTGAAGATAGAAACTTGTCCCTTCAATTCCTGTGCTGTGCCCCTGCCAGACCACCACGTTGTCAGCCAGGCCAGCGTCTAGCTTCTGCTGCTGCTGCCCAGCGTGTGCCCTGGTACAGCATCTCTATCCCCTGTGCTGCCCATTGGCACCGCATCTAACAACACATTTTTTTGGCCTTGCCAATTAAACAGATCTAAATTGGCGTCCTGTGCTTCTCTTTCTTCACTCCCTACTTGCTGGCCCGGGCTTTGCTCTTTCTTGCAGTGAGCTTCACAAAGCTGAACCGGTAGAAACCTAACCCAGCTGTCCTCCTCCCTCACAGAGATGGGGAGGAACTTCCTATTTTTCTTCTTTTTTCCTCTGGTTTAGCTCCTGTCACTAACTGGTGCTGGGCTAAAACACGATGGGTGCAGCCACCTGCCTTGGTGGGGAGCTTCCCCCGAGTGCCTGCAGTGAGCCTTGATCCCCGGACTTCTGGGCAGTAGAATAAACAAAAAGATGGCATTTGATGCTCCCTTCCTATGTTTTTTTTTTTTTTTTTTTTTTTTTTTTTTTTTTTTAATCGTTGTTGTTCTTAGAAATAAAAGTGAAATATTATAACACCAGCCTATGTTTAGCATGTCCGCTGACTTGCCATTTTGGAAGTTGAACCGCCTCTATTTTTAGAGCCGAGCTTCCTGTTTGATCTCCCTTTAAGGTTGTCCTTTGCCTAACACAGTAAACCTCTCTGTATAAAGAGAGAAAAATGTCAGCTAAACTGGGATAGTTTTGCTAAAAACAGTCCTGTTTGTGTCCAGATATAAACAGCAGTAAATCCGCTTTGAATGAATGTTAAAATAAAAATTAAATCTCTCTAAAGTGTAGTGTCCTGAGCCCTCACGGGGTGCGCTGGGTGGGAGGACTGAGCTGGGGGTGCAGGGCAGCCACGTGCAGGCCTCTGAGCTGAACCCTTATTTCCCTTTGTTCTTCTGTGCCCTCTGGTGGATCTCAGAGCTGTGGTATGTGTTTCTTTTAACTTAAATTGTGTTTATGCTGGTTCTGAAACGTGGTGAAGGCCATTAATAGCTCCATTCGAGCAAGGGCTCCCTGCTCAGCTTCCCATCCCTCCCAAGCTAGTAAAGCTTTCAGATTTCCTAGGGCTCTGTCCCTTATTGTTCAAGTTTGGCTCCTGGTTGTAGACACCAAACGGCATCCCTTAATCAATTCTATCACAAAGGGTTAAAATAATTGATGAAACCTAGTTCTAGAGTAGCTCTGCCCAATTGATTTTACTTCCCAGCTTGCACCTCTGCAACAGATTCTTCCTGCTTTTGTCTGTGCCTCTTGTCAAAGATGGCACCTAGCTTGTCTCTTGGTTACTGGCTGTGATCCTTTGGGATTCACTTGTGCTTGATGAGTAAGCTGCTTCAGGGGAGGAAGATGTTTCTTCTTTAGGCAGCAAATCCACTCTAGTGAACCCTGGCATCGCCACTTCAACTCTGAATCACATCAGCTGCAGCGGAGGAACTGCCACCCCTTAATCCCACATCATCCGGACCCTCCACAGCCAAGAAAAACCCTGGAGAGCCAAGGATGGGGCTGGTGATGCGCTGGAGCTTTCCGTGGCAGCAGCAAGAGGTGCCCTTTGCCAGCTGCAGATCCGTGTGCGTGTGCTGAGGCGAGGAATACAGCCCCTGTGACGACAACAGGCTGCCAGGGTCACTGAGCTGCTGGGACTCCATGGGCAGCATCAGGCTTGGTGTAGTCAGAATATCTGGGAAATGGCTAACAGAGATGGTGCATCATGTAAAATGCGTGCAGACTGTCAGAAAGCCAGCCTGAACTGAGATCTCGCAGCCTCTGTGCGCTCCTTTCCCTCGTTCTTCACCTGCCTCCCCTTCTGGGTGATATTTAACCTTCTCCTAGGGGTAGAAAATAGAAGAAATAGAAACGTCTGAATATTTTCAGGAGAGAAAAAGCTGGCGGTAAGCCAGAAGTGCTGGGAAGTGGGCAGTGAGCATGAGGTTGTTAACCTGTAATTACAGGTCTCAGATTTTGCAAGCGGTGCTCCAGGACTCATTATGCATGGGCTTGTTTGATAGTACTGCGGCTTAAGAGAAAAACATCCCCTCAAATTGCTCTTTAATTCAGAAGTCAAGAGACTTCCAATTCAAACCTTAGCTCTTCTGCTCGTAATTGATAATCGGGCGTGTTTAACAAACCTGTTATTGAACTGGGCCCCGTATTTTTAATTCATCAGGTAACTGCTGATTTTTCTTTCAGAAAGGATAATTGAGAGGCTGTACAAGGTCGTCTCCAGCAAGGCTGAGATCAAACCTACACAGTACCGTGGCAGATCCCAGACTCACAGCCCTTCAAATACAATTTTTCAGTACCAGTGTGCTTAACCCCTCTGGGCTGTAGCCCCTGCTTTAATCCCCTAGCCATGGAAGCGACAAATCAGGCAGTGTCTAATTCAGGGACTGTTTAACAGGGCTTTGCTGCAGTTGATAATTGTTGAGTAGAAAACAGACCTTCTCCCTAGGTAGTAAAACTAGCAGTTAAAAAAAAAAAAGCAAACAAACAAAAGCTAGATTTAATGTGCCTTGTTTCAAACACACGAATACCGAATATAACGATTCTGCTTTTTCAGACATAACAGAACTTTCTCCCCATCCTGCCTCAAGGTGGCAACACTAGGTACAGTCCTGAGCTCAGACCGAGGAATCAACTCCTGTTGCAGCAGTGTTGCAGCACAGTTTGAGTGACAGGCCAGTGGGGCTCTTCCAGATTTACGCTGTATATATATATTTTTTTTGATTACAAAGCTTTATGGTCTTGAGTTCCTTTCCAGAATCGTTATCGCATCTGTCACTGTCATTGCTATCAGTGGCTAAGGATGGTTAATGGAGTGATGAAATCCAAGCTATCATTCTTGCTGAAATACTGTTCCCAAGCACACAATAGGCCAGGTGCTGTAACTGTTAATAATTCCCTCTGATGGCATAATGTAGCCCCCCTCCCCCATTTTGTGTTAACATTATTTATTTAGAGTTATTTCTTCAGCAATGAAAATTGGTTTGGAGTGATTTTTTTTGGAAGTGTCAGGAGTTTGTTTGCTGGAATCCTCTCCTGGAACTGAGGCGCGTCTCTCATAGGCTGCCTTTTGCTCACACGTGAATGAACTGCTAGTTAAATTTCTGGGAGAGGTGAAACCTTCCAGTTGGCCGAAGAGAAGATTGTGGATTAATCTGTGTAAAGCTGAAGGCTCGCCTAAAACTGCTGTTCAACATTCTGGTGCTAATGAGGCTTGTCTGTCTGCCACTCAAGAAGCTGGAAGGATGTCCTGTAGTTTTTGGTTGGAGATCCAAAGTGGGGGCTCCCTCATGCAGGGCATTTACTGCTTTCAACTCCACCACCACCAACTGGATCCAGAATATTTGGCAATCTGTATGAGGTGTTCAGCAGTTGATAGCATCCAGTTATGCAAGGTAGTTTGCTCTTTATGGATAATTTTTGTACACGAGCAAAAGCATCTTGAGAGGCATATGGATGTTTAGAAAATTGCGGAGTATGATTTGGAGAGCCGTTTGTCTTGCATGCCCCCTGCTACCATTTTATATCAGTTCTTCATAGATTTTAATGTACTTCTGCTCGTGCCATCTATGTAAAGGAGGGAACTACTCTCTCCACCTCTCCGAAGCAGACTCACCAGGTGACTTGCTCAGTGTCATACTCGGCACGCAGCCCAGTTCCAGGTTAGTTCCCTGCTGACCGTTTGAGCCGCTCAGGACTTGTGGAGGGTCTGATGCTGGTCTCTTGTCCTCTAATAGCAGTTACCCTGCAGTTGTTGAGAATTTACCCATTGAAAGCGAAGCAAAGACAAATGTTCAGGAGTGTTTCTGTCTGTTTGCAGGAAGCCGACGGATAGTGGATGTGATGGATGTGAACACACAGAAAGGTGTTGAAATGAGCATGTCTCAATTTGTGAGGTACTACGAAACACCAGAGGCCCAGCGTGAAAAACTCTACAATGTCATCAGCCTGGAGTTCAGTCACACGAAGCTAGAGAACATCGTCAAGCGCCCCAATGTGGTAAGGGATCCTGTGGGGACAGTGTTTGTTTTCAGCTTCTTCCCAGTCACCAGTTGCTTTGTGAGAAATAAAGCGTGGAGTTGTGGGATGAGCACTTGAGACAAAGTGAGATGAAGCACCTGCAACTCTTGCCCATTCAGAATTGCGCTTTTACCTAAGTAGAAAGCCGGTCTCCTTGACAGTGGAACTTAAATTACATGAATTAGGTACCTGGTGAGCTCTTAATCATGCAATTTGTACAGATACGTAGTTCTTCTGGAGGTATTTAGGGGGAATTGCAAAATTAAATACCTGTCTATTGTCTTTTGGTGTTCATGTGTAAAGGTAGCCTAATCCAAAATAACAGTAGAACTTTTTTTTTTTTTAATTCCTATCTTTATATTTTACATTTATTTGTGTGCATTTTAGAAAGATGGAGGGCTCTTGTGACTTTATTACCCGATGGAGTCACCGGCAGTGACACCATGATCTTTATTAATAAGATCATTTCATTTATCACTAAAACATGGCCATGTGTGGGTGAGGATGAGAGTGTCAGCTCAGTAGTACACAGTGATGCAGCAGAGGAATTGGCGTTGGAGGTTTCAAAGTGTCTTCTCAGGACACTTGGCAGAGAATTTGGATATCAGTCCTGGTTGTTCAGAGGACAAAGCAACTTCTCAAAGCAGAATGAGTGCTGCTCCTTCCCTTTCAATCTGTTCCTAGTACTGGATGATCAAGGTGCTGCTGGGTTTGAAACTGTAGCTCTATGATGCTTTATTTTCAAACACTTTTCTCATTTCTAAATGCTGTTCTAGTTACACCAGCAGTTTTTTTTTTTCACTGGGGACATCTCTTGCCTATGCAAACAATACAAACACCACACTTATGCCTGAACAAGTCACAAATAGATGGCTGCTCTAATCACTGATTTCTGGATGTAATTCTTAAGTAGGCTTTTGTGTTCTGTTACGCACATATCACAACTTGAATATTAAGCACATATTTAGAAGTTTGGGCAGGTTTTTGTTGTCATTCAGACACCAGCAGGCAGTTTGGAGGTGCTCTGGGGAGTTTATGGTGTTGAGCTGATCCTAGTTTTTCCAAGCACATCATGCTCACTGAGCTTTTAGAACATCTGTGTAAATTTCCTGGGTGTTCAGGACTGAAAAATGCAGTTAGGTACCTGTTACCGCGTGGAAATGAATATTTCATGTCTATTTAATATAGCCTGGGTGCACAGTGGTTTGTAAAAGCAGCGATATTTGGATCTTGCATCTCTGTTAGGCACTGAAGTGAGCGATAGAAGAGAGGGTACTGGGGGCTGTGAGAAGCTCGGTACACCAAGTCAGATACTAACCAAATACTACCTTGGTAGGAGTGGATCCCTTGAATGCTGCAGGGCTCTTTCAGCCCACGTAAGGCAGAAATACTTGATTCATGTTCCCTATTGTGTAAAGGACTGTGGGCTGCAGTTCAGGATGTGGGAATTACTTCAGAATCTGGGCAGTACCCATCAATTTTGTTTTCACGTACAGCCGTGATATTAATGGAATTGGTACTACTTCCACTGGCAGCACGATCTCCCCTTGCCTCTTCACAAAGTACTGTCTGTTATCAGCAGTACCAGGTGCAGATGGACAAATAGCTGAAAGCCAACTCCAGCCTGCAAGAATTTACCACGCTGGCTGCAGTATCATGAAAATGCTCTGGGGATACAAGCTGTTGGGCTGGCTCTTACAAACAGCATTCTTGTGATATTTTGGGCCTTTTAAAAGACCGAGCAGTCAGGATGCTAAGTCAGGTGTTGCCCATGACTGAATTAGACCTCTCAGTTCTTGCTGCACACAGGCAGAGGACGGCTTTGTGACCAACACTTAGGATAGGACTTGCATCCTTGTTGACCCACACAGGGAGATTCATTCGCTCATCTAAAGTTTTGGAGCTGGTTCAGGATGTGCAGCCACGCTGTGGCCAAATGCAGCACTGCACCTGCCTGGCTGGACTTCCCTACTTCACTCGAGTTTCCCGTTTTGAAACCTGCACGTGATCCACTTGCATAATCAGAAGGGAGTGTTATGGATACCCAGCACAGGCTCCATCGTTAAACAGACCAAAGAATGAGTCATGGGCTTGTCCTTGCTGTGGCTGCGATGGACAGAGCGAGCAGTTCGTGCTCTGGCATCCAAAGAAGATTTGTTGCAGTGTCCCTGAACAATCTTCAGTTTCCATCTCCTCTTCATCTTGCTGGCAATGTCTTTCTCACTGCTCAGCATTCACTGTTTTCCTTCCTAAAAGTTTGGCTCTTGGACAAGAACTTTGATGAATTTTATTCCAAGGTAGAACAATGAAGGAGATGCGTGGTAGGCAATAATGTAATTATCCAAATCAGAATGTCCAAAACAATGGGGTTAATATTCCTTGAAATGTAAGGCATCAGAGTAATGCAATCTCTTTTCTGTTTATATTTCAAAGTTCACAAATGCAGTTTCTAGGATACTGGCTACAAAAATGTATTTGAAAACAGACAACAGGTGATGCTGAAAGAGGTTATGATGCTCACAGGTGCCCAGAGGCCAAACTTAACACCCAGTTAGATCAGTGGTAAAGCCCTCCTTAATCTGGGCTGCACAGGGCTGAGTTGCAGGGATGAAGTACTGCTCCCAAACAAGTTGGGTCCCAAGGACTCTCACTGCAATGGTGAGGTTCTCACTGTCTGTGAGCATCTGCCAGCTGCTGATCTGCTGCTGTTGCTGTTAGAGGTTTAGACAACAGGAGTAAATCCTACCACATGCTCAGTGACTAACACTTGATTTTGGTGGCACTTTCAGGTGGACTTAGTCGACTGGGTGGATAATATGTGGCCACAGCATTTGAAGGAGAGACAGACGGATGCTACCAATGCTATTTCAGAGATGAAATACCCCAAAGTGAAAAAGTAAGTTTTTTTTAAGTCTTTGAAATACTTTCCTCTTGACCTCCTTGTTTAATTCCTTTTGAACTTAAAAGCTGGTAGGAGAGGAAATAATGATTTATTTATTTTTTTCAGTGAGCAGGAAGGGGGATTGATATGGTTGACCTGCATGAGCTGTGTAATACTGATAGACTGCTCCAAGCTTTGAAGGAGAACAATTTTGTATTTGAGAACTTTATAATGGATACATCATGTTCTTAAAGCCTGTGGTGAAGTTCTTTAGGAACAGAATATTCTATTTTTTCTCTGTATTAATTTTAAAAGTTCTCAACACGTTTTAGTCTAAATATTTTTAATTGAGAAGCAATCTATAGTTTTAATGCATTTTTAAGCAAATCCCTTCAAAAAGTGCCTTTATCTCTTTATTTCTCAGTTTTGAGCAATTGTTCTGAAATGGCAGGCTATCTCTGATCTGAAATAATACTGATGTGAGGGGTGGTCAAACACTGCAACAGGCTTCCTAGTGAGGTGGTTAGTGCCCCATGTCTGTCAGTGTTCAAGAGGCCTTTGGATAATGCCCTTAATAGTATGCTTTAGCTTTTGTTTAGCCCTAAGGTGGCCAGGCAGATGTACAGGATGATCTACAAAGGTCCCTTCCAACTGAACCGTTATGTTTTATTCTCTAAAAGTGCTCCCTAAAGATATCATTTCACAGGATACAGATGTGCCATACAACTCGCACAATATAATTCAAAGTCCTTCCTCTGTGGACTGGGTTCAGATCCTTCCCAGGTTCTAAATTACTAATGGCTGAAAAGTTATTAGCTGAGAGATGTTTTGCAAAATGACCTTGCAGTCCATTTTTAATAGGTGTGGATCTCCCCCCAGCTTCGTCACCCCCATTCACAGGGGTTGTAGGGGAAGTAGGGGTTGCTGCTAATAATATAATAGCTGTTGACCTGTATGGCCAATGAACAGCATTTAATCCTGGAAGCCCTAAGCTGCCTTCAGTGCTGTTTCTGGTTTAGACGCATTTTCTATTGGCCAGACCTAATGCTGGCAGCATCCCAGGCTCTGTTGTTGAACCGACCTCTCGTGTTTTGCAAACCGCTTAGAACTGTTTCCAAACTGTAATGTCTAAAATAGATTGATACCAACATATACAAAAGAGTGTGCAGTCACAAAGTGATACGCAGCATTTAGTCTCTTACTCTAAAAATACATGTTCTGGAAGGTGCAGGTCTCCATAACAGAAGGGGCTTTGTGGCAAGCACTGGAGGGAAGCCCTGTCCTGTAATGTGCTCAGCACCACCGATTTTGGTGGAAGTCAAAGCTGCTCTATCCTGAAAAAGTAAACTGCTTGTTAGGGTAACCAGATAGGGATGGAAGTGCCAAATTTCATGCGTGCATTTAGAAATGTCCTAAGTGACTTGCCTAAGGTCACACGATCAGTCAGTGTCAGAGCAGAAATAGAACCCAGGCAACTTGCTTCCCAAGTGGTTAGTCTACTAAATAACATGCTTTGTTTATAATAAGCTAAAACTAAGATTCAGGGCTTCAGGATTCCTGGGCTGTACAAGGTAAGAAGTAAGGAAAACTGTCCCTTTCCTAGTACAGGCATTCTCCAGATGCTGAAAATAAAAATGCAGCAAGTAAACAAAACAAGGCAGAAATGCTTTAAAGGATAAGGTAACAACATGACTAACAGAATTTAGCAGAAAAAGCAGAGTATATTCTTGCAGTTCACTACTTGCATCATGAAATGCCAGATGGTAGGTTTCAAAGAGGGATTTTAGAGAAGTAGCAATTCAACAGATTCTGACATGGAGCTTTTCCCATTTGTGGGGGATGGCCTAGTAGAAAGGAAGGGATGGCTGATAAAGAAGCAGACACATAGCCATTGAGGTTGCTGTCAACTGGCAAAGTGAAGGTGGAGGTTGACAGCTTGATAAACTAGTAGATGGGATAGGTAAAGGGAAGCTAATCAGTGAAAGACTAAGTGCTTGAAATGTGAAAACAGTTTGTTGTGGGTAAAAGGAGTTACTGTGCGTGAGGATTAAAGGCAAGGGTGATGCAGCTGGAGTGAGGGTGTATGAGGATGATGCTAGATGACGATTACTAGCATCATCTAGCAGAAAGGCTAGAGAGATGATTTCCAGCACTGGTGGCACAAAACTCTCATTGGTTTGAAGAAGCATTAAAGATAAAATTAAAAACAAACATTGATAGCCCAGGAACATGAAAGTAGTTGTCCTGGATCGGAACAAAGATGCTTGGAGCTCAGTAACCTCCCTGCTGCTGCACGCTGTCGTAGCTGCTCTGAGAGAAGTGTGAGAACAGTGTGAGTATAAAATGGTGCTGCCCTTCAGTAGACTTCTGAACTTCCACTGTGTGCAGCTCAGGCAGGGCCTTTCTGAGGTGGAAGTGGTTTCTGTGTGCTCAGTTACTCAAGAGATTTCTCTTCCATGAACTTGCCCAGTTTAAATATGAACTCCTCCAGAGATTAGCTTTCTCCATCCCTGGAAATTCAGATTGACCCTTTTCTGTATGGATACCAGTCCCAACTATTGCTGGGAGTACCCACAGGGCACGAGCCCTTATTAAAGAGATTGTGTTCAATCATGGAGCTAAATGTCAGTGCTGTCACTTGCTTCACGTGACCCATTCTTTTTCTGTGAATCGCCGATATTCATATTCTTTAATACGGACTGTTGTTGCTTAGGAATCGGATTGTTTTATTTCATTCTTGTTTTAAGCGTGCTCATAATACCAGGAGTTTGCAGTATGCGATACCCACCATTAACGTGTTCCCTACAAACAAAAAGCACTCCAGCGAGCGCGTTGCGGTTTTGCAGACACAGATGGCATTACCAGACACAAATGTCTGTCTTGGCTCCTGCACGTCGAGTTCCGTGCTGGGAGTGAAGTTAGAGAACGCTCCATCTGCTGCGCTGCTTCAGTTACTAGGAGCACTACAAGCGCTGGAGACCGCCCTGGCTTTCACTTGGACTTGCACCATTAACTTTAAAAATAAATAAATAAAAAATCAGGGTAATAAGGTTATACTTCTATCTGTAAGTAAATGACTACTTTCCTAACGAGAGCCTTAGAGGACTGAATTAAGTGGGGCAAGAGTTTATGTCGAAAATATGTAAAACTTTCAAAGTACTACCTCTTAAGCAATAAGGCAACAGGAGAAATCAGGGGGCTGGCCAGCTGAGACTGCAATGTGACAAACTTCAAACTGATAGAAGTTGGCATTGTCCCTGAAAAAAAAACAGTCCTGTGCCCACATTGTCCCATCCTCATCGCTAGAACATGCCGTTGTGCAGCTGCAAAGTAAACTGGACTGGGGACTGGTCTGGCTGCAAACTGACTCAGAAATAAAGAAAAATTGGTTAGTTTTCAGGCCATCCTAACCACCACATGGCTGCATAAATGCTTGTGCCAACCGGAGGGCAGTGCAGAAGTGTGAAAAAATCATAGCAGTGGGATCGTGGGCAAAGCCCTTCTGCAGCTTGCGCGAGGTGCAGGGCCATGAGAGAGATGTTGGGGAGCAGAGAGCTGCTCAGTGCTGCTGAGATGAGGAAGCCTGTTTGCACAGCAGCTGCAGTCAAATAGCAACTGTGCCAGGACACCACAGCTATAGAAACAGTAACAGGCATTTCTGAAAACTTGATAAAGTTTGCACTGGGGAGCAAATGAGGATGAAACCCTCAGCCCCTGCAGCATGCTTTTTGCCTTCAGAATTCTTCCTATTAAAATACCGAAGCACTGCTGTAATAGGTCTTTTGTATCGCTGTTATCCTTCAATTAAGGATGGGCTATTTTACATGCAACATCCACCTGTTCACAGAAGGGTGCTGCTCTGATACTATATACTCCGTGTTAGCTGTTTCTTCCTCTGCCAGGCTGTTATTCACTCATCCATTCCTTTCTATTCATCTCTTTACTGAGCAGGAATGGATTTAAGCAGATGCTAAAATGCTTTTCAAACTGCGGTCTAGTTGGAAGCTGAGGGTGTGCCTCTGGAGACAGAAATTGCCCTTTGATTTGAGGGAGTTTGCAGGTCCTGCAGCGCAACCTGGCACTGGTTTAAGCATTTGTGATACTCACATGCACTTTGTGTGCCATTTTTGAATAGCTTTGGATAGAAAACTACTCTACAGATGTAATTAAGGACAAGAAAATTGGGCCAGTAAGCACAAGTTCTCAGTCAAACTTTTTAAGCTAGCAAAGTAAACAGAATTTAACGTCTTCAAGTCGATGCATTAGCCTGGGATCCTCTTGGAGGATCAAGGAGCAAGTCCAGCTTGGAGGACTTGCAGTGTCATGCATATAACTGAAATAAATGCTGGCGTTGAGAATCGCTTGTGGTGAAGCTGAAGCCGAGCAGCCATGTCACAAAGATGGAGAAATGAGTTGCATTTGCACAGGCACCAGAAGGCTGCTCCAGCTCCACGTGCTCACAGGGCAGCCAGGCCAGGTCTGCGGCAAATCGGCAGGTTGGTTCGTCTCCTTGCACCCACCACTGCCTCCTCAGAAATGTAAGCTTCCAATTAAAAGAGAGGCCTCTCGGATCTTAAAGTTCAAAGGTAACCTTCCCAGCATTAGCTGGACACGAGCTGTAGCGGCGAGGTTTGCAGGCAGCCTGAAATGGTAGCTGGGTGCAGTTCTGCTGTTCCTCTCTGCGGGCTGCTCGTGCCAAAATCTGATGGCTGGAATGTAAATAACTCCTTCCCTGCGAAGTCCCCGCATGCGGCGGGAGGCACGCGGGGATCGTGAGCGCTCCAGGGCTTGGTATTTCACCAGGGCTTGGGGTATTACTGACACCTTGGTTGGGAATGGGGTGAGGGTGGGATGAGGATGGTGCCACCGCTTCACAAAATCTCTGGTGCAGGCTGAGGTGAATGGCAGAAAATCTGCTTGCTCTTATCTGGGGTGTTGTTTTTGTCTGGCTGACTCAGATCGTAACCCCCCTCAGGGCAGGAACCGGCTCTTTTATGTGCTTTTTGAAGTGCCTGGCGCACGCACCCAGCTTAATGATTAGTTACTACTTGATCTTGATAGGTGCTGCTTTGCTCGCACCTCAGGCTGGAGGAGCGGCTCTCTGAGGGGGGAACGGGGCTGTGGGGCTTCGCTGGGCCCTGGGGAGAGCGGCTGCAGGTGGGTGCCCGCCATGAGGGGACACCAGGGCCCCCTTCTGTGAGGGGAAGCTGTGGCCGTGAGGTGAGGGGAGCCCGGGGCCATGAGGGGAGGCCGCGGCCATGAGGTGAGGGGAGGCCGGAGCCCTTTGGGCCTTCCCTGCTGAGGGGAGCCCCAGGCTGAGGAGGCCGAGCGGGGGCCCTGTGGGGCTGGGGGCGTTGCAGGCCGGCCAGCAGCGGTGTCTCCCGGGTGACAATGGTTTCTTTTGTCTGGCGGCGTAATTTGTGGCTTTCGGTTATGGGGCCCCTGTGTGGGAGCACTGCTGCTGCTGCTCATGGTGGGGGGGGTCAGGCCCGTTAGGAGCGGGGCCTGCTCCTTCTCCCCCGCTTTGGCACTTGCAGCTGGCTCATGGGTGTGCGGTATTCGGTTTCAGGCTTAGGGATTTCAACCAGCCGGCGCTGCTCCTGGGAGGAAGGAAGAGTGAGCTATACTTTTCTCATTGGCCCGAACAAAAAACAGAAGCCTCTGCTGGGGTTTGGGAGTGGTTTATGGGCTGAGCTCAGTGGCAGGGGAGCCCTCGCAATGCCAGAGGGAATAGAGCCGTATGGTGCGCTGTGCCTCTTGCGAGAGACAAGGAGCTCAGCTCAGGGTAATGCTGCCTCCGCGTGTGCTCACGCGTCTCCCCCGAGTTCATGTGCATGTGCCTTGCGCCTTTGCATTTCCCTGCCTGCGCGTGTGCCTGCGCCTGTGCGCGTCCGCATCCCGGCGTGTCTGCTGCTGTCTTTGTTTCTCTGTTTGCTTGCGGGTTCGGAGCTCTGTGTGGCGAGTGCATTGTGGGTTTGCCTGGGAGTGCGGTGGCCGCGCTCGCTCCCGGAGCGCTGCCTCTGCCTTGTTCCTGCGTGCCCAGCTGCTCCCCGTGTTCGCTCAGCGGTTTGTCCTCGCTTGCAGCATCCCCCTCAGCTCTTTCGGGGGGTCTCTGTGGTTGTTCTTCCCTGTGAACTCGCAGGTTACTCCATGTTCCTTCGCACCGTTTCGCTAACTAACAAATCCTCCCAGGTTTTGGGGGGAAAGCTCCCTTTTCCCTCGCACCACAAATCCTTCCTCCAAAATAACAGGACGTTAACCTGAACGATTCCAGGCTGGTGGAGAGCATAAAACAAACTCTTCAGTGGGGAAGGGAAGCTCCCCCCCCACCCCCCAAGAGATTACAAGCAGCTGCATATTTTAAAACCTGAACTGATGCTATGCAGGGAGATAAAAGTGGAGCATGCAGGGGCTGGATGTGGTGAGGAAAATTAAAGTTGGGGCATCCTTTTGCATCGCCTGTGCTTTCAGGGTGTACATCTGGCAAGCTGCTCTGCCCGAGTGCCGCCTGGGGCTGTGCTCCTCTCACCCACGTTACCTGCTCCGGCCCAGGGTGCTGAAGCTGCAACCTGGAGGCGCGCAGCGGGATGTAGTTTCCAGATTTCTTTCAACATGGATGCTGTGTGATGGCTCTTTTTTTTTTTTTTTTTTTTCTTTTCTTTCCTTTTTTTTTTTTTCTTTTTGGGCGGGCGTGTGTGAGGGGGAAAACCTGAAAAGTTGAGCCGTTCCCCGAATTAGCAGCTGTTAAGCGATGAGAAACCGCTCGCTGAGGTTAGAGCGGAGCGGTGTAAGATTAGCCGTGGCGTGGAGCTGCGCGGGGCCCATGTGACTGCGGTGTACATTGGAAGAGGAAGCTGTAGAGGTCAATGCAAAGGCATTGTGCCAGGCTCTGGCAACGAGGGACGTTGCTGGATGGCGGAAGATCGCTTTTCAGGCTCCCCAGCCCTTCGTTAGCTCCTTGGGGCTGGACAAAAGCAGCCCTGTTCGATGAACAGCAGAAATTAAACGTGGAATGGCTCGTTTGCGGATGGAAAGGAAAACTGTTTGCTTTCCAAATGCTTTGTAGGTTTTTGTTAACCACCATGTGTGGCTCTTACACTGAGCCCACCTTTATTGGGGTGGAAATTGCACTTAGAGGAGTTTCAAGAAAATAACAACAACAAAAAGTTGCGTGTTCACCGTTCTCTCTGCCATGGTGTTTTCTCACGAAACTAATTTTTAAACGCTTGGATTTGATGGTAGGATAAATCCCACTATTTTGTCTTTGAATACAAACAGATCAACAGCTTCAGCTTTCTTTTATTGGCTGTTGAGGACTAAAATCTGGCTGGTGCAAGGCCATTTTCGCCTTTTAGAACGCCTCGTGTCAGCGGGCAATTGTAGGTAGGTAGCCCAGGCTTAGAAAATTGTTGTTAATGTGATGAATTTTACATCTGACCTTTTGCAAACTGACAATAATTGATTCCATCAGGATTTTAATTTTTACTGAAAAACAATGGTTCTCAGCACTGCCCGCAGACTGCGAATTTCCATGTTGTTTTTTGTTTTATTAGCAATTATTCAATCTGTGACTTTTTGCAGCTTGGCTCGAAGAAAACCAACTTCCTTTCCGGGCTCCTTTTATTGTTTTTAATTTCTGTCTGACTTGTAATCAACAACATCTTGGTAGAGAAAAAAAAACATAAAAGGAGAAATAAATAATAAAAAAAATGTATTTGGGAGGGAAGGACTCATATTTTGAAATGGAGCATATTGAGAGTCTAGACAGCTTCTTGGCTGGCTGTGATTTTTGAAGCATCTGAAATACCCCAGGGGCGGAAAAAGCTCTCTTCCTGCTCCTGCAGGAGGACGGATTCCAGAGCGGGCGAGGGGCGAGCGGCGTAATTGCGCCAGGAGAGGCTTTAATTGCGAGACGGAGGCGCAGGACCTTTCGAAGCCCGCAAATCGACCGTCTTCATGACAGCATTGCGCACGGGTCCGTCAGCTGGGCTCGGGATGTGGTTGCTTAGCAGCGGGCTCTTATGTGCCCACCGCCGCGCTGATTTGCCAGCCTCCCGCAGACACATGGTAAGGTCCTTTCCAGCCTATCATCTAGAGGGACTTCTGCACGCCGCCTGCATACTGCCGAGATTCTCCCTACCTGACTGTGATGAGAAAAAGACACAGTTAAACGAAACCTGTTTTCTTTCTCCTTTTTATTTTTTTCCTCCAACTCCCCTTCTGGTACTGTTTCCGTAACCAAAAAAAAAAAAACCAACAAAAAACAACCAACAGCCTAATAATAATAACAATAATAAAAAAAAAAAGCCATGAAACGGAGACCGGAACAAGGAAAAGAGGTTAGTGGGTTAAGTGGTGTGTGTTTCCTGCGTTTGCAAAGGTGCCTATAGTGAGAAGGGCGGCTGTGTTTCGGCCATTAGTTACAGATGGTGGCTGGAGGCTTGAGATTCGTGCAGCGAGATGAGCGCTCGTGTGTATCTTGCCAGTGATGTCGACTTTAAACCGCTCTGAAAACCTGAATCAAGACGGCATAAAAAAATAGAGGATTTGATAATACTCAGCGCTGCTGCCAGCTGGTTCCTTTATGCCTTTTGATGCAGAAATGCCTAGAAATGTGAACAAAAAGGAGTTAATCTGCCAAATGAGGTTTCTGTCCCCAGGTCCTTGCGGAAATGGCATTAGTGGCAAGTAGGTAATTAAACGTGTGGGAGGATTTATAAGCAAATTAGATTTTTCAAAACTTTGCTCTTTGAAGCTATTTGTGTACAACTTTTGCTGAAGGTTGTGTCTCAGGGCAAAGGAGAGCATTAAAGAGATCACCCCAGGGATAGGCAGTGGCATCAGAAATATTTCTGAACAACATAACTTATTATTTTTCCATTCCTTAACTCTGAAAGCTTTCTTTCTAGTTGTATGAGCAGCAGACTCAAACTTCAAGATGCACGTTTTTCAGCAGAAACCTAATTATAGTTACTTTGAGACAAAAAAAGCACTGTACTATAAATGCAAAAACTTGAGTGGATGGAAACAGTATCACACATGTTACCTCTGCAAATTAAGGCATGAAAAATACTGTTTCAGACTGATTCATTTTTGTCCTTTGCTCTGTTTTCAGGTACTGTTTGATGAGTGTGAAAGGATGCTTCACTGATTTTCATATTGATTTTGGTGGCACTTCAGTGTGGTATCACGTTTTCCGTGGGGGGAAGGTAGGTGAACCTTGTCTGAAATCTATTGTTAATCCTCTGTGCCTGTTGTGGAGGGATGGGGTTGCTTTCTTTCATTTTTCACTTTT
This sequence comes from Anas platyrhynchos, assembly GCF_047663525.1. Lineage (NCBI taxonomy): Eukaryota > Metazoa > Chordata > Aves > Anseriformes > Anatidae > Anas > Anas platyrhynchos. Next base: position 2,865,291 of record NC_092602.1, read on the forward strand.
TTTTTTTTTTTGGCTAGTCAGTTAGCAGTCTATTTCGTTTACCTTTGTTGATGTACATGGAGTGTGCTGAACTAGAAGGACACCATTCACCTTTATGAAACAAGCAAGTGCTTTATTTGAAATATCTCATGTGTTATTCCTTGGTGGTTTTATGCTTGTTATTGCTGAATGGTTTAGAGGCGTCTTGCAGTGAGTACATGGCTGTGTGTACCCTTGTTGGGTCAGAGTGCCCTCATAAGTCTCCTTCTGTAGCTAGAGCTTTTCAGTTTCCTATTAGAGATTCTGTGTTCCTTTAGTGTGCACACCCGGCCTGAAATATTGCAGAATACAGAAATGATAGAATATACAATGTGTGTGGCTACGTTCACATCTTTGCTATTTTAGGTTGCTTTTTCCTCATTCTAGTGTAGACAGCATATGGTGGGCAGTGAAGGAAATACAGCAGATTGAACATCTTTGTGGTACAGGCACTGGTCATCTGTGTACAGTGAAGTTGTGCTATGCCAACACGTTGTTTTGAACTGAACGTAAACTGTGCAGGCAGCTTTTGAATAAGATGCTTCACGGAAGAGAGATGACAACTGACAGTTACCTTGACGTTTCCAGCCCCTGTACTAATTGCTGCTGCTGTCTGCTCTGGATTTCTATGTACAGTACCTGGAAATCACGTTTTTTATGCAGAAAGCAGGCTGGGTGCTATGCATTCATTCCCCTAACACACGATAAACTCCTCGGAATTTTTCAGTTGCGTGTTTTTGTTGATTGTTGGTAATAGTTAAATCGTTGCTTTATTTTTAGATCTTCTGGCTGATTCCGCCTACTCTGCAGAATCTAGAACTTTATGAAGAATGGGTGCTCTCAGGAAAGCAAAGTGATATCTTTCTGGGAGACAGGGTGGAAAGATGCCAAAGAATTGAGCTGAAGCAAGGCTATACGTTCTTCATTCCTTCAGGTATCGTTTGTTAACTGGTTTTGGAATCACTGGAATTGTGCTTGACTAACAGTTGTCTGTAAAACAATTCTTCACATCTGAACCCCATGCTGACCTCTGTATTTCCTGGGCAAAGGAAAGGCAAGGAGCTGAATGTGCTTGATTTACCAGCAGAGAGAGGACTTGGGTCCCTGGGGCTGTCAGTCCACCTCTTCTCATCGGGGTCTTTTGTTACTGTTATTTGTCTTCTTGGACGGGTACTTTTCTGTTTTTCTTATTCTGAGGTAAAACCGGTGTTAAATGTATTCAGTGACCAGAGATGTCAAGCCTCTGGCACTCTTCTGGCAAGTTTCACCTGCGGTTCAGGAACCTACTTCTTTACCTCTGTCTGTGGTCTGAGGTGGATTGAGTCCTTGATAGAGCCTGGTGGAGATTCCGGTACATGGAAGAGCAGATGCTGTGCTCCCTCAAGGTTGCTTTGTGGTGAAACAACTTTATTTTATTGTTGTAACTCTTCAAGACTTCTGTCTGATGGAGGTCGTGCTGAGTCCATCTTCCAGGAGCCCAGGCATCTTCCAGGAGCCCAGCCGTGCTTTGTTTGTACACTGCTGCCCACCTCAGTGGCTGCATTGCATGATTCAGCCTCTTCTTGCAAAGCAACCAAATAGTTGCTGCTTTGAAGGCTGGTGGCTTTAGGCCTTTATTCTGCTGCCTAAAATGGATTAAGGATGGTGCAATCTGTAACGCTCTTCATTTCCAATGATATCAGGCTTTGCTCTCTTTGAGTATTACGGGACTGCAAGTTTCTTTATAATGGTATAATACATTGCCTCTGTCTAGCGGATTTTCCCAGGGAAATAAATATGGATAGCCTTTTTACATGACAGAAGGACTGGTTGGTAGTTCTTCAGCTTCTAGAATTACTCTGTGGGGATAAGATTATTATATATATTTTTTTAATTTTGGAGGCAGATAGAATGCAGGTCATGAGAAGACACTGATAATGTTTCTGCTAACTAAGGAGCATTATTAGCATCAACCAAAAGCCACAAATTTGCATGTTTGGTAAGCATTTGGCAAGAATCTGCCTGGGATGTGACAGGCAGAATGACTTGGAGGGTGTAGGAGTTAATCCATTAAAGGAATTAGGTCTTCCCTTGAAGCAGGTCAGAATGTGCTGTTACTGTTTGAACTAGGTGTTTGAGTGTGCCTGTGCTGTTTGCTTAGATCCCGTTACTGCATCTTTGTATTTATCTTCGTTCCCTTGTGAGCAGCCTCCTACGAATAAGACTTTCTGTCTGTTAGTTCAGTCATGCTCAGCAGTTGGAACCCAGCAAGTTGTGGGAGCCTGCACGGGACACAACTGTAACATGGTGGCTGGAGCGAAGTGGTTCCAACTGTGTTTTTTGACTGTAGTTTCTGTTTTCCTAGGAAAGCCCAAAGAACAGAAATGCCAATACCTCAGCCATTTTAGGCTCCGTGCCACGTTTGAAAGGCATACATGAATAATTTCTCCTTAAGCACCTCACGGATTCCAGGGTTTTGTTCTGGTGTATTTTGTCAGAAACCTTTTCCACAAATCTCTTACTTATGTGAAAGGATAATATTTCCCCGTTTGTTTTAAGAGCATGGAAATGCCTAGTTAAAAGCTGTTCCAGGTCAGCAAATTGAGCATAGCCTTGTAAAACAGGTCAGTTCCTGTGACCTCTTCCCTCTGGTTTGTGAGAGTATCGCACTAGTTAATGTTTGAATGTGTTTTGTATGCACTTAGTAACCGCTGGTAGTGCTCGGCTTCTGGTGATGGGTGCCTGTAAAAGCAGCGTGTCCCCCACTTCCAGCTGAGCCTGATAACCTCTGAACCAGCCTCAACTCGGCCGCAAGGCAAATACCTTCTAATGACAGGTCCGGCCTCAGAAAGTGTGTGGAGTGATTCAGCTAGTGCTCAGTTGGACTGCGAATGGAGAACGTGTCGGTGAAGGGCCTTTTTGCATCAAATCTCCCGCTGTGCTCTCATTTTCAAGTCATTTTTGGGGGTGGTCCTAGCGATGCTATTATATCATCACAGGGTAAAGGATGAAGTCGGTAGAGAAGACTGTAACAAGACACATGGGGGAGTAAGATCATAGGCTGGTGGGAGATGGAAGGTTTCTTTGAGAATCTAGGATCAGCAGTAGATCCAGTAAATCCCTGAAACTACAAAGCACTTGCACAAGAATGGGAGTTATTCTTACAGAAGGCATAATTATAGTGCTCACCGGGGCCTCAGGGTATTTCCCTCTGCATCACCGCCTTCATCTTTTCGGGATTAAGTTTAAACCAGTTAATTTCTACCTGTGCTTCTAACCCTGGAAAGCACCAAAAGGCACAAATCACAGCTGTGGTATCAAGGAGAAAATGAGCCAGGTATTATCAGCGTAGCGAGTCGTCCTGGGTCAAAGTGCATCTGGCAGTGCTTTAGGAGTCCTTCCTAAGTATGGGGTGGAGGAAGTGAGCTGAGATTCAGAGGGATGCTGCGTCCAGTGTCCTGTGTAGGACCCAAGCTGCACTCCTCATGGCCCCATAGGACCTCTCCAAGCAAGTGGTGCACCGTTACCAGCTCTCACTTCCCACTTTACCAGTTCCCACTGGTGAGTTAAGGATGATCAACTGGTAAAGTCTGCAGTAAAGTGATAATTTAACTAGGAACCCAGCCTTTTCCATTAGTACAATCTAAACCGATGTCAGAATTTAATTGTCAGTTGTCACCCCTTCATGACTTGTTGGGGTTTATGGCCAGATGTGTGCTCAAGGTGTGAGAGCAATTGAAGGCTCAAGAGCGGGGAGGAAGCTACAGTAACTACTCAAGACAGTGAATGATTTTTATTTTTTATTCCTGTAGAAATCCAGTTGTTTTTCTCCAGGAGGGGAGATGTCTTTGTGCATAAGGACAAGATATTAGTGAAGAATGCTGTGGCCCTTGGGTGTTGGCACTGTGTGTGTTTATCAGAAACAATTGAACCTTTCATATGGTTGTGTGTTAACGTGGGTGAAATTTGGTCAAAGTAACACATCTCACTGTGATGTAGCGGACGCTGCATACCAGACCTACCTGCCAGACAGAAGGGAAGCTCTTTGTAGAGCGAATTTTTCTCTTTTCCTGTGTAAGCTGTGAGGGTCTTGAAGAGGAAACCATAATCTCTGTGTGCAGCTATTGTCTCAGCAGGGACACAACATTTTATCAATCACAATCAAATCTAGAGCTTGTCCAGCATTGTTTGTGCTGTTAGCGTTCTTCTGTACAGTGTGTGTGTGTTCAGTGGTGGTTTGCACTGAGGATGTGCAGAGTGGGAGCATTTGGAGTCCAATGTGGTGTTGGTTATGGAGAAAATGTTCAGGTGTCTGGCATCGCTGTGGCAGGGATGGACTGAGCAGCATCCCTCCAGATTTCTTCCACTCAGGATTTCTGTAGGCTCTTGTCTCTGGCTTGCATGCAGCCACTTCTTCAATTACCTCCTGATTGCTCCCCTGCAGCCTGCTTGCAATGTACTGCTCACTAAGTCAATGAAAATGTGCTACCTGGTTTTTGACTATCTTTAGTGCCCGGCTTTTTGCTTTGAGTGTAAATATTTTTCTCGTCTTACATCACTGCATAGCTTCACTGGAACCTGTTCTCTCTCCCCTTCATGCCCTTCACCTGCCACTCCATTCTTCATGCTCTGTAAACCATCTCAACCATCTCTCACTTTTATCCTTGTGCTTCTTTTATATATATATTTTTTCCCTAACTGTTGCTTTATGCATGGAATTCCCTTCCCATCTTGGTTCTCTGAACATCACGTTCGTTCCTCTTGTGTACTTCTAAACTTCACTGATGCTTCCTAAAGCTAAGCTCAAAATTAAGCATACACAAAATGAAAAAATGATCCTTTTTTCAATCCAGGTGCTCTTTTGAGTCTTCTAGTCTTGCTGACTGTGTCGTTTTGATTGTAAGTGCTGGGGGTCTGACAGGGATATTGTCTCTCTCCTCCTTCCCTGTTGTCCTCTACAAACAAGATCTTGCAGTAGCTGGGAATATGCTAAGCTTGTTTGCTTTTTTCTCAATTTCCTCTGATACCTCTCTTCCAAAAAAGTGACCTTTTCTTGTGTGTGTGTGTGTTTATGCTTGGTGTAGGCGCTTGTACCTGAAATTCAAGAGTGTTTGCGCATGCAAAATCAGGGCCTGCGAAAGCAGGCCAGCTTGTAGTCTCTTGTGGGAAATCTGTCTTGCAGTGTTTCTCTGTTGCTAACATTGTGAAGTAAGTGTGTAATTGTGCCTGGAAAAGGTGAATTTGGCTGGTTCTGGGTTGTTACCGATACTGCTGTCAGCTTGACCGTGGGTAAGCTTGGTTTGGGTGTCTTTTACTGCAGGCTTTCCAAATCCGCAGCGTTAATGTGAGTACAGGGAAGGATGTGATGTAGTGTGAGTGAACTGGTAGTTGGGAGAGCTGTCTCTGGGGGGAATCGTCAAGTAGCCAGGCCATTCTGAGTGCTTTGGCTGTTCTTTAAATCTCACAGGAGCAATTCAAGTAATAGGCCAATATGGTCCATAAAGTAACGGACAGAAGTCACCGTGCATTTTTGATTTCCAAGACTTGACCAATGTACTGCCACTAGGTCTTGTAGGCAACTTTTGAGCTTTAAAGCTTTTAGGCTTTCCCATGATCAAAATCCAGGTGAGGTCACTTGCTATCAACTGGGCACGGTGTTCCTTTCTGCCTCCTCTCCAAACTTCTCCCTAGTGTTGCTGCACACTTAGGAGAGCTGTGTCTCACCCTGCAGTTAGCCGTCCCCCACCGAGTAAGTAGTTTTTGTTTTATTTTGTACGTTCTTTACTGTAACACACTGTGGGGCCTTGTGCGTGGAAAGATGCCGTGTCTTGAGAGATGAAAAATGAGCCACGGTCTAACCAAATATTCTCATTGTTCTGTGATGATTATTGCGGTAACATTAGAGTGCTCTAAAGTTCTGGTTTGCAGTCAAATACAGAAATAATGACTTCTCTTGTATGAACGCTTTTCGGGGGAAGGAAAGTAGCTGGAAAGGGCTGGACTGTGCTAGACTCTATGCTGTGGTTAGCAAGCACTCAGAGCGTTTCAAATACTGTATCTGTGGTTATCAATAAGATTCTGCCTGTTACGAGCGTGTGGTCCTAGGTCACCTCCGCCGTGCCAGTCAGTATTTGATGAATTATTGTGTAATGGGGCCAGAAGGTAGCACAGAGGCTTTCTATCAAGGAGAATGACAGGCTATTAAAATCTGACTGGTAAATTTTTTTGCAGGGAGTCGTGCTAGGGCTGCATAGCTGCCTGGCTATTTTCGGTTGCTGTTCGCTTTTTCCATTTCAGGAGCTTCCACTGACATTAATGGAAGCTCTGTGCCTGGAACCTTTAGGGACCAAGCGATGGAGATCAGCGGAGAGCATCAGAGAGAGTTTTTGCCTCGAGTGGCTACTTTCAGATGGAAGGTGACAGCATAATGTTGGATTTTAGTTCTGTTCCTCTGCAGTGCTCTACCTGATTATTATCAAATTACGTAAGATTGAGAATTGCTGGATTACTTGTATTACTGGGGACAAAAATCATTAATTTTTTACTCTAAAAATGTAAGCATGATGTTTCCTTGATATACTTGGTTGTGGGCACTACTGTGACCCAATCATTATTCTTTTGAGGTCAGAGAAATTATATCTGGTTTCTTGGCATTGTTTCCCGTAAGGACATGTCTTTTGTCACTTTTGATTATTATTTTTTAAAATTTGTTTACATATTTTTTGGTTTTCCAGACAAAGTTGCTGTAGAATCACAGGAAAATATGTATGTATGTATATCACAGAGCAAAATACCTGTTCAGTTACTACTGGAAATGGATGCACCATGGTTTTGGCTTGGAGTTTGTGGTCCATTTGCCCTGTAGCTTTCTTGATAAATTCATATTCTGCTTTATTATTCTTGGAAGGATGATTCCATTCTTGAAGATACAGCAGGAATTTACAGGGTCCTGAAATCTTCTAACAAGTTTGTAATGTTTAATAATACTTGTTTTATAAAATTCAGAAGATAATGAGATAGTATCTTTCTTTTAACTCTTAAGAAAAGCTTTTTTACTGTTAATTTTACCTCCTTGATTTACTAGGGATGATAACATCTAAATATTTGAGTGTACCTTAGGAGCAGTGGAATAATTTCTAACTGTAAACCAGCTGAGGGCATTTCTGAGTCTCCTGAATAAGATTCCTGCCCAATGCTGGTTTTACTTCATAAGCTAGGGGTGTTTTGGGAAGGAAGAAATGCTCATTAATCATCAAGAGCTGCAATAAGAAAGATCACAGTGGCTGGTTCCATGTTCAGTTGCTCGTTAGCCTCTTTCTTAGACAACGGGTGCCGGTTCAGCGGCGTCTGCTGCAGTTGGGGTTCAGCCTCACCAAACAGGGATCAAATGGAACTGGTATCAACAGGCTGGTTTGAAACCAGTCACCTCTGAGGAAGGTTTCTCTTTATTGACTCATCCCTGAGGCCACACAGTAGGTGTCACATCTGTGCAATCTAGCAGTAGCTTTAGATAATGTTCAGCAGGTGCTGCTTTTTTTTGTGTGTCTTTCAACCAAAAATTAACAATATCTTATTCCTCTGACTTTAGCATTTTTTTCCTGCCCTTAAACCCTTTCTTCCGATATCGCTCCAGTGCTTTTTTAGCGTTAAGGATGAAATTAAATTTGTGGTATTGTATTCTGTGTTGCATTCCTTTTCCTTTTTTTTTTCTTTTTTTTTTTTTTTATTCTTTGAGAGAGAGAGAGGAACAGAAACAGAGAGAGAATGTGTCTGGGTTTGGGAATGCTGCCAAGGGGAGAGATGTTATCTCCTGTCTCGCGCTAACCCATGGAACATGCAGGGTTGTGCAGCAGTACCTGAGTTGATGTAGACAGTAGAAAGCAGCTGTGGAGGAGAGAATTGATGACTCCCTTCAGAGGTGTCTCTGTTGGAGGCTGCGTGGAAAAAATTTTGCTGTGAGAGCTGAAAGATGCAGACACAGGTGAGCAGATGTGACCATAGACACGGTGATGTGACCATATACATGTCAACAGACCTGTCGGTCCGTCCAGCAAAATACCAGCGTAGCTGAAGTGAGACACGCAGGGTGTGTTGATGTGGATGATATCAAAGCAGTCCCCTTGGCCTTCATTGTTGTCTTACGGATTACACACACCTCTGGAGGTCTCTCTTCCTCTTTACAAGTCTCCATAATTGGGAAGCTTCCAACGTGGGTGTATTTGTTAGCAAGTGGTCACAATGAGCGTTCATCCTCCTCACAGTTTATTTCTGAGTCGTGCTTGCATCGAAGCTGTGGAAATTAATGGCATGTGCCATCCAAGTTTATCTGCTCTCAGAGCTCGTTTTCACAATATACAATGCTCATGGGAAGTGTTTCCTGCTCGTCTCTTTCCTCCTACTTCTAGTACTCGTGTCTTCAGTTTGTCTCTGTACACAGTCTTGTTAATATTAGAACAGGAGATTTTCTTTTCCCTTGTAGCTTCTGTGCCAATCTTTCTGTTTTTTCCTACCTTGTCAGTTCTCTCTCTTTTTTTGTCTAATCTTGCACATAGTGTCCAGCGTCCCTGGAACGCACCTCTTCGTGTTTGTTTCTTTGCAGTCTCAATATTCAGTGTTCCTCAGGTGAGTTGAGACTATTTTGGGATGCAGTGTGACTGAAGAATGCTCAGCAGCCGAGTGGCCAAGATCTGTGTTGCCAGCAGGTGACTCCTCTGTCAGGCCTGCATCCTCTCACTGGTAGAGGGGCTGTGGTCTGGATCCTCCCTCTGGGAGCAAATGAACTGCTGGAGATGTTAGGGTGTCCCTGGGGCTTGGCTGTGTCCCTAGCTCCATGCTTCCACATTGTTTCTCCACGAAGGGACAGTACCCATGGCATTATCATTTCCCATCCCTGAGCCACGCGTGGAAATTGGCTTACGCTCTACTTTAGGTAGGAGTAGGGAACTTGACTTCCAAGGGCTTTACGGTAAAAGGCTGTCTGTGTGTGGCTTGGTCTCTGGTTAATTTTAACTTTTTTCCTGGTCCTCGTGGCTTTCTGGTGGATTTCAGTGCTTTATTATTGAGAACTATATTGTAAAAAATACTGAGAACTGTGTCATAAAAACAAAACAGTATTTTCAGTCTAGTTACTAGAGATACGTGTGTCTTGAAGGTCCTAATGCTTAGTTCATAAGTCAGGAGTTTGCATCTGTCAGTTGAAGGTACTAATTGTTTGTTAAATGAGTAGCTACCTGGTTTAGAAACATAAGTGGGGAATTCAGTGTATGATCTGCAGAACCAGAGGTTTTCTCAGAAGACTTCAGTTCGCACCCCTTCCATCTTTTCTGTAAGGACAACATTGAAACTACATTTATGCTCATTAAGCTTTCTGTTGAGTTTTTGTCAGGTCTGGGACACTTGTTTTTGTTTTTTTTCGAGCATTGGCTACAGGCATTTATTGGTCTTTTCTAGCTTCTCTCAATTATATTGGGACTGCTACTGAGGAAGTCTAGAGGCTGTTAACGTTGACATTTAATGGGAACAGAGTTGAGAGGTCGGGGAAGGTGTGATGAGACTGAAGCCCAAAGAGCAAAGAAAAAAATGAAATTGATTGCACTCCAGTGTGAAATTTTCACTGAGGAAATAAAATTTGTAGGAAGAGGCTGCTGTGGGGTTATATTAAAAACAGACACTTGAAGAACAATAGCATTGATGGTGTTTCATTTTATTTCTTCTTAAAATGAAGGATTTTACCTTTTTACCTTTCCTACATGTCTAGAGAGCTCAGTTACTCTTCTTGCTTGAGCTGTGAATCTCTGGTAACAGGTTGTATTTAGAATGATGTTGATGATTCCATTAAAATACCTCGTTGCATCTGTCAGTCTGTGTGTACATTGAGTGATTTATGCTGGGAGGTGTGTGGTGTAAACAAATGGCGAGGGCTCCTCAGTGTCCTGCTGCTAGCTGGCTGCTTGTGGCCTGTCTTCTGCCACCACTCAGCCCTGTGGCCATGGATAAGTCATTGCACTTGTTGGAGCTTCAGCTTGTTCACCCCTGGAACGGGCAATGAACCTGAATTATCACACAAGTTGACCCTGAGTTGTTCCACCTATCCAATAAATCAGCTTTGGGGACCCAGCAGCTCCTAAACTGCAGAAGTCTTCAATTACCTCGTGGAAGCAGTAGCCCCAAATTCCTTCACCTTGCATCTTTTTTCCTTCCCAAAGACTAGGATCAGGGGTATCATTTATTTTGCAGTAGTATGTTCTTAGTACAGGCTGATTGATGTATTTCATGTGAGGTGATGAACTGCTCTAACTGTGAAGTGTTTTCATGTTATTGACATGCATGGTTGCTGTACTACCCTTACAGGGAAAAAAAAATCCTCTTTAGTTGGTCGTTCTTGATTTGGAAGTAATAAACGTGCTGGATGATAGTAAGTGGCTTGTAGCTGAAATTACACTAACTGGAGCAGGAAAGATGCAATACCTAGAGCTGTCAGAGCCACGAGCCACCTGCGTTTTTCTCTGCATCCCATTTACCACATGGAATCAGAGTTGTGAACTGATGGAGCACTGGAACAGGCTGCCCAGAAGGGTTCTGGAGGCTCCATCCTTGGAGATACTCAAAAGCTGTCTGGATGTGATCCTGGGCACACAGCTCTAGGTGGCCTGGCTCACACGGAAGGGGTTGGAGCAGGTGAACTCCAGAGGTCCCAGCCAACCTCAACCTTTCAGTGATGTTAACATTCAGGAAAAAATGTATCCAGAGTGATGTTTCCAGGGAAAAAATTCTCATGTTGATTTCTTTTCCTTCCTGACTCTCCTACCAATATGCCCTTAAATGAAAGCTGCAGTTCTGCCATCTGCTGGGGCTCGAGGACTTCTCAGGTGTACCTCTGCAGGCCTTCAGGGTCTAGGGATTGCTGCAAAAGAAGGCTCCTGTGGCTGCTTGCTGGAGAGCCCTTTAGGACATTTTCCTGCTCCCTCAATGATCTTGAAGTGAAGGAAAACCACCAGAGCTTTAATGGAAAGTACTGCCCAGTTAGGAGAAAATTGGCTGCCCCCGATGTTGCTTTTATCTGCTGGTTTATAAACTGTAATACTTTTCATTAAAAATCAGAAAAAAAAAGCCTCAGGTCTCCATGGGGCCCAGATCATTAGCAGGATCAATCCTTTCACCACAGAGATCAGAGTCTCCAGTCTTGCATAGCCAGGCCTTTGGCTGCTGGCACACCAAGCAAACAATGCAGAAGCAGACGAGCTGTGTGTGGCTGCCTGAATTACAGAATCACAGAATCACAGAATTTCTAGGTTGGAAGAGACCTCAAGATCATCGAGTCCAACCTCTAACCTAACACTAACAGTCCCCACTAAACCATATCCCTAAGCTCTACATCTAAACGTCTTTTGAAGACTTCCAGGGATGGTGACTCCACCACCTCCCTGGGCAGCCCATTCCAGTGCCTAATTGCTACATCTGGATTTCTGTTATGGCAGAAAATTCTTCCCTCACTGTGGAGCCCGTGAAATGAATTCAGGCCCTTCCAGGACAGGGTCAGAACAGTCTCATCAGCTCAGGTACTAGAAATGTTAAGTCCTTTAACTTGGGGCTGGCGGTGAGGAAGATTTCCAATTGCTGCTTCAGGAAGTTGATAATAGAACATAAAACTTTCACCCCTGAAGGAGGGCTGGCAATAACTTGAAATTGTTGACACCTAGAGACGTGTGCGCCAGAGCTGGCATGGAAGAAGTCTGATGTGACTCAGTCCAGTTGCGCAGCCCGAGCCCACCAGCACCACCAACATGATTTGCAGCCCTAGTGGAGGTGCCAGGAGATCATCTGAGAGCCAAGTGTACTGAGCAGGCTGAGTTTGCTTCTTAGTCATGGATGTGGTTGAGTCACAAGCTTGCGTGTTCTCAGTAAACACTGAAACCGTTCTGTGGATAAATAGAAGAACTCAACACACAGAGGGTTGTGAGACTGTGCATCATAAGATGCCTTCTGCTATTATTAGTCTTGGAGTGGCTATGAGCATACTATTTAACCTTTCGCTACTTAACTTCTCTTCCCCCCTCAGAATGGGGTTTATGGGGTTGTTAAAATGTGATTGTAAATTGTTCTGTGATGCTACATAGTGCGAGGCATTCTCAGTTCTTTGCTTTCCCTCTCTAGGGTGGATACATGCGGTTTATACTCCAGTAGATTCTCTGGTGTTTGGTGGAAATATCCTGCATAGCTTTAATGTTCCCATGCAGCTTCGCATCTATGAAATTGAGGACAGAACAAGGGTAAGGATACTTGATTCTCTTCTTAACTTTGTGACCGTGGCCTGCCCGTTTCTCTTTCTGTCCCCGCTTTTCCTTTCTGAGAAACAAGAACTGATGGGATCTCCATGCCAGAATTGTTGAGAGGTAAACATGAAATAACGAGACTTTCAATTTTTGGTGATTTTTAGTGACGTTTACTCATCTGTTTTTCCCTACTTCCAACAGCCATGCCCATTCTGTATCTTTTGTCTGCCTGCTAACCTTTATAAACAAACTCCCTCGTGCACACAAGCATATTGACCTTTACGGGGCAGTTCCTTTGTACCAGTACACTCCTGCTAACCTCCTGGAATGGATACCAGGGCTGGAGAATAATGGGACAAGGATGGTTTTACTGTCCGCAGCTGAACTGAGAAAGCTGTGGAGGAGTTTACTATGAAGCATCATCTTCTGTGCTTCTCAGGATTTTCTTCTGCAATGCATAGAATGCAAAAATTTCATGGGACTAACGAGTCTGGGCAGGGGCATTAGTCTGAACGAGGATGTTCACCTGGCTGCAGCAGAGCATTACATCTGGAGGAGGTTTCTGTGCAGCCTCTTGAGGAGTGAAAATTATGCCCTTGATTAATAAGCTTGACACCTAGCTGTCATATGCTTTGCAGTTCCATAAAGCAGAAGCATCTGAAGGAAGTGCCAGTCTTTTACTAGGCTATTAAATAAACCGTGTAAGGCAATCATAGCATTTTGATGTAAATACAGACCAGTGTGTGTACAAATTTAGATGGGACTTTTTGTGGCTGGCAATTTTGGAGGCACTGCACTGTGACAGTGCTGGTAGACTGCAAGCACAGGTGCCAGGTCAAGTGTTTGTGGAGATTTGGGCTGGCAAAACACACAGCGGGAAGCTGTGATGCTTCTTGACTAAAAAATCTTAAAATGTTATGTGTTGAACGTAAGCTCATTGTGTTCACCTCTACAAGAGGGCACAGTTCTGGCTCCAAGTGGGCTTTTGCCCCAAATCCCTTTGCTTGCAGTGACAGTGCGTTAGTCCGAGACAAATACGTGTTGTTTTGAAAGGCATCTCTGGCTCAGTGAGAGGAAGGGTGTCCTCCCCTCAAGCCTCTCTCTGCCAGTGTTGTGTCGGGAACAGAGTGCTCCCGTGCTTCGCAGGGGTACAGGGCCTGTTAGTCTCCACACTGCAAAGCGGTGGTGGGAGAGGTTGGTTTCCTGCAGTGATTGTAATGAAGAGAAGGAATCTTAAGTAGAAGAATGAATTTCTGGTGGAAGACAGATGAAGACAGAAGCTGAAATTCAGAAGAATTAGAACAGAGGGACTGCAGCAGAGGGCAGAAGTAGAGGGAAAGGCCATAAAGGCCAGAGTAGAGCTCAGCCTGGCTTTGAATAGGTGTTCCCAAGGCAAGAATGTGAAGTATCTTAAAAATAAGTAAGTAAAGAGTATAAGGACTGGACCAGGAAAAAGTTGGGATGGCAGAAGCAGGAAGGGGCTCACCAGCTTCTTTTGCAGAGTGAAAGGTGATGGGATGAGCTGTAGGAGTCCTTCAGAAAAAGGACTGGCAGCCAGAGTTGAACTGTGGCTAAGTTCAACAGAGGAGCTCAGCACAGGAAGGTTTTTAGAGTGGCTGTAAGTAAGAACCAGCAATACACACCGGATACGTATGCTGCAGCTGCTCAAAGGAGAGGCGTGTTGTTGCCATGAAGGGTGCTAGCACAGCTAACTGGAATGGAAAAGACAATTTATTTATTTCCAGTGATGTCTGGAAGGGAAATGCTCTTTTTCCTGATATAAGGAGAGCTGGCATCTTGTTCCCACAGGACCTGAGCAACCCAAAGCCATGCACGTTTTATTAGAATTGCAACTGCTCAGCAGTGCTTCTTCATGTCAGGTCCTTCTGCTTGGGAGACTGGGGGCAGCTTTGATCTCCTGAGCTTTTATACCAGGAGGCCCCGTTATTTTTTTGGTAACTTTCAGGATCTTACTGGGCAGCTACAGTGAAGTGTCTTTGAAAAGTCACTACTACCGTGATCCTGTGGGAAGGTTCTGTGGGTGTGATGTCTGCCTCTTTGAAAATGTCCTGTCACCATTTTTTGGAAAGGGGTTCTGTGACATTTGGAAATCCCAAATCAGACCGTTACTCTTGTTGGGTTTGATTTATTTTTCTTCAAAGTATCTGCAGTTCTTTATAATTTGCCCTCCAAGAAATATTTGAGTGCTTTAAAAGAGACTAATGAAAGCCAACAACCCAGAACTTCCACAACTTTACAGTAAGTTTCAGCACTTGTATGTTGCTGTGCCAGCACTGTGTCTTGCCTAACCCCAGGCCTTTGTTCACAAACTTGTGCTTGTGGGCAGCTGTATAATAACAATGCTGTGTGAACAGCCAAAAACTAGCAAGAAGTTCAAGACAGAAAATAGAAGACTTGCAACTAAAGCATACAGAAGTTTGATGAGAAAGAGGCAGAAAAATCAATACTGTTATTTAGAAATAATAACGCACAAAACAACTAAAAATATCATGCAGGAATCTTGAAGGGGCAAATGTTTTCAAAATAGAATTCCGGTGTGTACTACTTTATTTGCTTTGCCAATCAAATTTTGTAATTTCTTTGTTCAAATAATTTTATTCATACAGGGGCTAGAATAGCAGACTCAGTACAGTATGTAGTTCACACAAATTTGGCAGTGTGAACATACTGCAAATGAGTTTCTCATCAGTATTGATCTTTCCATTGTGTATAGCACAGAAGTAAATTACACGATGTGATTGACGAAGTAATTTGCCACGCTCAAATCAAAGTGTAATACAGGTGTGTTTCCCTTCTTCATTTTGCAGAGAGCAATTTTATGGAGGTTTCGCTGTGTTTAAAGCTGCTATATAATGCTTAATCATCTTTGATTGCTGATATTCAAAGTCATTTTTATGCTAGGTGTAGTTGTTATTGTCTTAGCAGCTAAGACAAGAATAAATACATGGTTGAAACGGTAATGCTGATTTACAGCCTGATAAAATTGCCTAGTTTATATACTTGTCATGCTTATTCTAGCTTAATTTCTCAAATCCCTAGGAGACTTTTTAAGAGGGTTATAGCCATTTAAAAATAGTTTTAAGGAGTAATAAAAAACATGTCTATTGTTGGAAACAGCTCCTAATGTGCAATTGAGGTAAACAAATATTCTCCAGCCTTACAGTTTGTAGAGACTCTCATTTTGCAGTCTGGCTTTCCTAGAGGCCAATTAACAGCTAGTCAAATAGGCCAAGCTGTTTAGCTCTCTGCTAGACCAGCTTGAATAACTGCAAAGCAGGCTGCCATGCAGAGATTCATCATCTTGGCACAGGGGTGTTACAGCTCCGTATTACTGAAGAGGAAGAATGTGTCAAACTCACTCCCAACTCGTCTAAATTTAACGGCGTTAAAAGACTGGAACATGGATGGGGACAGGAGCACTCAAAATACATCCGTAAGGTGGTCACTCACAGATGACGGTGTTTGCTACTGATGTGGTTTTTTGGAACTTCAGATAATATTTTAAGTGGATAGATGGATTATTTTGTAAATACTCGTATGTTGTTTTTCAAGATTCTGATTAGAGTGATTAAACACAAGTAGAGTTTGTACTTGTAACAAAATCTTAATGGGTATTGTGGAAGAGAAATGATTTCTTAAGGAAACTTTGTGCCTTACTTCCTACATTTTTGTTTTGTTTTGTTTTTGGAGGGAGGTACAGGTCTCTAAAAGCATTTCACTTTGAAAATAGATCATACTCCAGAGAGGATTTTTCTCACTGTACAGGAATAATTTTAAAAAATTATTCTGTGGATTGTAAATTATTAATCATAGAAGTTAGAGCTGGAAATGCTGGTTAGATGTAGTCTATTTCCCTGCTGGTAGGGGGTTTAGTCCTCTGGCAGAGTCCGTACCAGGTAGGACACTTTTAAATGATCACGTAACTTCCCCCCAAATAAGAGTTCATTTGACCGTGACTGTACAATGGAAAAATTCTGGACTTGTATGTAACACAGCTCATACCCATCAATTAAGAAACGTTCAAGGCTATCGTAAATAATGTTCCCTGTGCTTCTTCATAAGGCAAATTTTAAAAGATTTTAAAGCTCTGTTAGACTTACTCTAATGGCGAAGGCCATGGCAGATCTCTGCACAGTACCTCGTGTTGGATGTGGTAGCTCTTAGTTCAGAAGGCTTGCAAAGGCAGAGCCTTCCCAGGCACACAGTGAATTACAGAGGCATGGAGGGATTTGCTGTGGGTTGGAACATTGATAGTGAGGCAATTAGGAACTCAAATTGAATATTAAAGATTGATATACATAATGGGAGCACTGCATGCATTACTGCCTTGTCTTTCACATTGAATTAACATTGGTAACAACTAAATTTGGTGAAGCTCAGAATCTGTCAACAAATGTTGAGCAATGATGTCTTTAATATTCCCAGGCATGTGGCTGAAAACCTTTTGAAGGCAAGGCTGAGGGGTGGAAGGCGGCTTCCTGTTTGTAAGTCAATTCTTTGCAAATTTTGTTTCCTGCAGTGCTCTCTTGGAAAAATTTGAGTTCCTTTATTAGCATATATTTTAGCATGGCTAATTTCCCCTGTGTTCCGTAATAGTGATACGTGACTCGAGCTCTTCTTTATGACAAATAACTAAACCAAAGGAAAGAAATTCTCGACTGCAAAAAGGCCCTGGGGTTAAATGTTCTCACATTTAGGGGGATTCTGGTTGGTTGGTTGGTTATTTTTTCCATTTTTTTTTTCTTTGGTGTCTGTTCTTCATAACAAACATCAGGGAAACATATGAAAAGTTGCAGCATTGCTGGATGCATGACCCATCGCACCACACAGTTCAGATTTGCCAGCTCCACTTGTGGAGGATTTAAGAAATCTTAACTTTGGGGAATTGCTGTGGAATATCGAAGTTCTACATTGTGATACATTTAGTGTGATGACACAGTGTGTTCTCCCTTAATTACATGTTGTTTCACTGCTGAAAGTGCCTGTGCTCCCTGTGGGAGCAGAGGCAGGTTCTTTGCCTATGTTGGGGACAGTTTTCAAGCCTTCTTGTAAGTCTTTGGCATGGCCAAGTGGATGCTGGTGTCGCCAGGCAGATGTGCAGACTGGGCGTGCTCTGCAGAGCCAGATCTGAGTTTCCAGATGTTGCAGTAGTGGGTCTCTTTAAACCTCACAGCTTTTTGGGTGATGCGTGGTGGGATGGTGGTTTTTGTTTAAAATCAGTTAAGATAATGGTCCTTCTAGTGCAGTCCAGCTTTTCATTAAACGTGGGTGGACACCTCTTAGCTAGGGGAGCAGTTAAAATCCATAAAATGCCTTAAAGCGATTCTTAAATACCAGCACAATGCATGCATGCAAACCTGCAAAATGCAATTTCTGTGTCACCAAGAGAAAAAGAAGCGTATAGAGCAAGTACAAGTGCATACAAGATGCGTGGCATCTGTTTCTAACAAATCACAACCAATATTTCTATGTTCTTGCATTTGGGGACCTTCCTAGGTTGTTCCTTGGTACAGTGACCTCCCATGGATAGAAAACTATTGGGGAAGACGAGGAAACCCACTTCGTTTTCTTCTGAATCTGAAATGATCTCACAAATACATACCATTACAGAATAAGATTTTGGTGTACAAACAGGTCTGAGATGAAAGAAAAAATGCACAGCTCGACGTTCTTTTGTCAAAATCCCGCTTTCAGTTTTGTTTGTAGCAAAAGTTAGCTCCCTACCAAAATGCGAGGTGTAAACCACAAAAGGGATTTTTGTTTTTAATGTGTATACTAATCATCAAGAATTTGTGTTTGTTCATTTGTTTAATCAAATTGTTGGGAAGGTGGTAATTGGAAAAAGATGTATTTCCTGCTTGAGTCATTTTAGGTAGTGCTGCCATTTTGATTTAAAAAAATGATAATAATATAATCATGTGCTAGTGCTTTGGAAATGAAATAAACCACTTCTGTTTTAACTTGGATTTTAGTGACTAACATCTGTATGTGACCACCCTATGTTTATACAGAAGGTAAAGAATGCCGTGGGGGCCATCCATCAGTTTCATGATTTCACAAGAACACAAACCCTTTCCTCTCCCGCCACCCCAAGAGGATACAAATTAGTGAACCAAGAAATGATGCTATCATGGCAGGCAGGCAGGCGGCCTCCTCGCTTTGTATGCTGAAGGCATCCGTCTCACGCGGCTCCCCCCGCCCTCCCCTCCCCCTGCTGCATACTGTGTGTGCTCGTGCTAACACGATGAGAATGATGGCTGGCCCTTGTGCTGCAAACTTCTCCTCCCTTCCCCGTGGACTGACGGTCTCAACCTTGCTTTCAGGTGCACGCCAAATTCCGTTATCCTTTCTACTATGAAATGTGCTGGTATGTTCTGGAGAGATACGTGTCCTGTGTGACCCAGCGCTGCCACCTCAGCAAAGAGTACCAGAGAGAATCAATGTTAATTGGTGAGTGAGCCCGGTGTTAATTGGTGAGTGAGCCCAGTGTTAATTGGTGAGCGAGTCCTCCAAGCGCGTGTTCAGAACTGATGCTAGCACCTTAGGCTTTGGTTGCTTTGGTTTCTGCAGAGATTTTAAATTGCATTGGAGAATTGTGGAAATTCTGATGAACTGTTTCTTTATTTTGAGGTGGGGAGGTTTTGGCTCTGAAGCATTTTCATGAAGTACCAACGTACTTTGAATGATATTTATTGAGCATTCCTTAGCAAGTGGATCGCAGAAAAAACAATTTTTGGATGCATCTCTTTCTTGGTTTCAGTACTGTTTGTGTTAAGGTGATGTGCCAAACAGTTGAGGATTTACTGCTGTGTTTGGCACAGTACCTTAGTAGCCAGAAATGTGTGCGTTGCAAATGTGCTCTGGTAGGATGGATATTTAGTCCTTTTATAGCGTGTCTCCTCCACAGAACGCGTTACAGTCACTATACCTGGCTTCTTTCTCTTCTCCTTTCTTTAATTTTGACTTCAATTCTGTCTGTTTGGTGACTGACTTCTGCTTCAAGAGAATACCAAAACCAAGAAAACACCTACACAAATCTACATGATCTATAACCTCAGTGCAGGGAGGTCGAGAAACCTTTAAAACAACAGCTGAAAATGGACCAGAGCAGAGATGGATGGACGTGCCTGCGGCGGGAAGGCATTGCTTGGCGCTGCTGTGAGCTTTACATCAGTGTGTTGCAATTCCAGTTGCTGCCTTTCTGAACTGCCCTTTTTTCCTTCCCTGGGTTGGAAGAAGGCAGCAGGCCATGTTACCTCCCTGCTTTTAAGCACAGAATAGCTGAAAGGAACACGAGCACCAGCTAAATCTTCGCTGATACGTATTAAGTCTGGAGGAGAACTAAAGTATTTCTGTGCTTCCCACCCCAAGATGCCAGTTGGAGTGAACCTAGACTGTGTGGAACTGCTCTGGACAGGAGGGAAATGATTGCTGTAGTATAATCTTCAGTAGAAGGGGTTAAAGAAGGTATAAGCCCATAAGCCCCACTCTAGTCATATTTTCTGTCCAAGACTGACTTGAGGGACCTAAAAGGCCATGTAGATCAGCCAAAGAAATTTCTTGGGGTCCCTGGGAACTTGAGTAGTACACATTTTGTGTCTTTGCTCCATGAGTCCCTGATCAGAAGAGATTAGTAAAGCAGGAATTCCACGTGGAAGAAGTGTTATATAGGGTCATCCTAGAGCAAAGGACAAATTAGCCCTTTAGATCTGCTCTTCAAAAAAGCAGCAACAAAGCTGGTAACTGTGTGCCTTGGAAAATGCAGAACCAACCTCCCGTAGTGAAAACCAGTGGCATGAGAAGAGGCTCTTCCTGCTGGCAGGGTGAGGGTGCCAGATCACCGAGGTGTAATTGCAGAGCAAATTAGATGTGGGGAGTGGATGGTTCAGGATATTGAGACGGGACCTTTTCCAGCTAAATGA
The DNA here is from genome assembly GCF_047663525.1 of Anas platyrhynchos. Classification (NCBI taxonomy): domain Eukaryota; kingdom Metazoa; phylum Chordata; class Aves; order Anseriformes; family Anatidae; genus Anas; species Anas platyrhynchos. The sequence continues at coordinate 2,885,503 of NC_092602.1, forward strand.
CCAGTGTGAATTGAAGCCCAGCTCAGTAATTACTGATAATGGGTTGGTGATCCCCATGAAGTGTGTCTCAGTCCGGTTACTAGCTGAGAGAGGCTGAAATCATACAAAAGCTCACTGGGAACTGCAGTTGTCCAGCATCTAGAGGGAAAAAGATTGTTCTGCATGACCAAAGAGTGTCAACCGCAAAGGCATCAGCAAAAGCAACATTGGCAGCAGTTTCTGGGTCTTTGTGGTGGCTTTGGTTGTTGGCCTGCTGGAAGGTGAATATTAAACTGTTTACGTGTTGATTCAGTGTGGTTTTATGGTCATTCCAAGCTAATACAAGAAACATGCTGCTCTCATAAGATGAATCTCTTCTGTGAACCCTCGAGGTCATGTGGCTGCACCGTGAGCTGAATCAGCTCAGTGACCTGACTGAAATGAATCCTCCCCAAAAAGGAACACATTTGTTATCGGTAGGACCAATGAGCTGATCTCACCTGCAGCCCTGCTGCAAGGCTGCTAGTGCCAGCTCGGTGCTGGAGTGCCTGCCTGGGCAGACCTTGGGCTGTTGGTGCTGTCTTGAATGAATTGGTTCCTGCAGTGTGCTCAAGTGGTATCTGCTGACAGCATGTGGCTCATCCACCTGCCGGCTGTCTCTTGACTTCAGGGTATTAGCATGCTGATAAAATCTCTGACATTGACATCCAGGGCCTTTCTCTCCAGGAGTGACAGATTCCTACTTTGTCAGGCACTCGCTTTTTATTTCTTAGCAAAATCTTAACCTTAAAATAATTATTTAGCTGGAGATTGCAGTTCAACAGCCCAGATCTCCTACTGGATCTCTCACTACGGCATTTATCAAATTCTCTGCAGGAGTAAAAAGACATCATTTACCTTGACAAAGCTGTGATGTTTTGTCTTGCTTGAGTAATACTGTTTCATAGACTTGCTTGTCTTTCTCCTACCTAGTCGTAGTGTCCAGCCTCTTGACTCAAATAAATCTCCGTGAACTTCAGTCCTTGAATTACACTCGTTTGTCCTGCGGTGTCTGTATCTTGCTATCATTCACCTGCTATGGGATGGGAGATCTAAATGAAGTCGCTACTCCAAAACCCCACTGCTTTAGTTTTGAAGTTTTTCTTCAGAACTGTTAAGGTCCTTAAATTGTTAAATGCTCTTCTCTTCCTTAGAGACTTCCCTATCTGCAAGCAATGCCTTGATTTCCCATGAGAGAGTATCCCCTGACGAAGAATTTCCCGTCGTTCTCCTTAAAGAGTAATGAAACAAAGTACTTAACTTCCCTGCAGGCCCCTCAATAGATTTAATTGTCTTCTGGCCTCCTTGGTTTCAGAGAAAAAAATCTTCATGTCCTTGCATTGATTTTCAGAAACTTCTCTTGAAGAATCAGTGTTTCTACTGCTTTATTTTTCCTTTTTTTTTTTTTTTTTTTTAATTTTCTTGTACTTTGTTGTGAACGTCTACTTAATAACTTTTCTTTTGGGTTCCAGAACATAGAGTCAATAGAAATCCAGTTCTCCTCTTTGGGAAAAAAACAGACACTACTGTGGTGATAGAGAACAGCTTGGGAGAACACAGAACTGAGTTCATAATGATTTGTGCTTTAAGGATATCTTTAGACCCCTTGTGTTACATTTTCATCGCATACTATTTATTTACCCTGGCATGAAGGCTGCCAAATTCAGAGTGACTCTTTCAAGATAAGGCCTACTCAGGAAAATGTATTCCTGTGATACCTCTGCCAATGCGGTTATATGCTAATATAGCAATTTTTACTGTTCTTTGTATTTCTGTTTCCTAAATGTCTGGACTCAGAACTTCAGAAAACAAAACAGCCTCAGCATAGGTGAGGCTGAAACCTCAGAGTGTTCAACTCCTGAAATGAAAATGCCAGCCCTTCTAAAGGAGTTGGAGGAAGGCTCTGTGGCTTCTTTTCCCATTCTTCAGGCTTGGGACGAGATTTCAGGCAGTTGCCTCCTAGGTAGTGAGTGTTCTTTGTCTGATCTCTTCCACAGAAGGGCAAACACTCAGGGGAATGACAGCACGACAGAAATCACAGGCTGCTGTAAAAGCACACAATCTCTTTCTCCCCCTTTTTCTTTTCCTTGTCCCCCTCAGCTGTGACATTTGTCCTGCCAGCTGAAATCAGAAGGGGATCCTATTTGGGTTTCCACCTAGATTTGAACACGCGCTGCTTCAGGAGGGATGTGTCTTCATTATTTTTACTCTTATCATGAATGAGTCTGTACTGGATGTTTTCAGCCACAATTGACCTTCAGCGAGATACGGATCTGGAGAGTGAGCTGACAAAGAGTAATTGGGAGAAAATACTGGGCTATCAGAAATACACTTTCTCTGTAGCCTGCAGCTTTTAAGATTCCTGTTGCTAAAATTTTAACGGGGTGGCTCTAACTGTATATTAAGCCTGATGGATGAAGAAAATGTGCCCTCTGGCATGGCGAAGGAGCCATGTTGTCTTTTTTTTTTCCTCTCCTTCTCAGAGGATGGAATGGGTTTGCTTATTGGTAGGCAGGTACTGGACTACATTGAGTGGTATCTGTATGAGGTGCTCCACGCAGCAACACATTTCCAGTATGCGCAGTTTTGTTTTTTCCTTTTTTTTTTTTCTGCTAATGAAAATGTAATTTCTGTCTTTAGCAGGCCAATAGGAACCACTACTCCCAAACCACAGTGCCAAGGTTTGAAACTGGGAATGGCAAGGTAGATAATGGACACTGGACTATTGTAAAGAGTTCAGAAAGATTTTGTACTCATACCTCACCCTGTCTTTTAAGTTCTGTAATACAAGTCACTTTTCAGCAACGAAAGAAACTGTGTGTAATTATCTTTCTTGTACAAGTGGGTGACTGTGGGGAAAGTTAAGTGATTTGCCCAGAACCACAGGGAAGTGAATTGCTGTAGGGAAAAAAACAGTTTTTCTAGCTTTCTGTCCTGTGGTCAAGCCTGTGCTGCTGCTTCTCCTCACTGAGTTCTGTCATTGATTGGTTGTGTAATGTGGTTTTATTCTCTCAAAATGGGGAGTGTTGAAGGTCTTTTAGGGCTGTCTCAGCTGGGTGGGAGCTTGGACTGGCCAACAACTCTGAAACTGGAGTCCAAAGCAGGTATTGGTTGGGGCAGTGGCTCAGGAGGAGAAACCACAGTTGTGCTTAGCAGGAACTCCTTTCCATGGAGACTCTTCATAAACTAAAATACTACAAGTCAGCGGAGCCCTGGCAATATAGTGCTTAAAATGCCCTTCTTGACAAAGTAAATGCAGATTTCGTTTATGTAGGACATAAGTGTACAGCATCGTAATTCTGAGTCAGATACTGTTTTCATTACAATGAATAAATAAAACTCGTGGCATATTGAATTATACCAAAACACTTGGAAACACAAACTGAAACTTCCTCACTTTGAAGTTACCCATCCATTATTGATTCCCATGGAATTTTTTAATTGTTTTTAAATTAGCAACAGTAGCAGACAGTTGCTGCCCTTTGAAAGCAGTCCACTCTCACTCTGATGGTGTAACAGGGCTGTAATCCCCTGGTGCTCCAGCATGGGCCGATGCACTTCGGGTTATGAGCAAGCCCCATCCCCACGGGTAAAGTTAGGCCAGTCATCGTGTAACTGTCAGGCTGGCAAAGAACTGGCCCTTGTTTGGTGATGTTCATTCATCCTCAGGTCAGATTGGGATTATTTTTTGCATGTGATTACACTTGCTGATTCTCCATACCCAGGTGTAGCTGGGCCAGCAGTGCCTGGTTTGTGCAGGCAGCAGCAGCTGGCAGAGCTGAATTGCTGAGCCCCACGTGTGCCTGCTTCCCGTGGGAATAGCCCCCAGGATGCTGCGATGCTCCTCTCCTCTCCTCTTTTGCCTTTTGCTTCATTAGATTAGAGCAAGAGACAAAAAGTGGAGCGCTGTCTCGAAGGCTGTTTTCTTTTAGCACCCGAGAATTCCTTGCAGTAAATTATTCACACCTCCATAACGTGATCTCCTTCTCTTTCCTTAGGCTTTGGCTACGCTTGCGATTTGCCCCACTTACAGCCATCAGTTTGTGTTCAGCAGAGCCACAGCATAGGAAGACAAAAGCACGGTTTTCTTTGTACAGTTTTACCCCAATTTCAGTCAGTGGCACTGCACTAGTACCACCAGCACAGTGGTACCCGCTTTCACCTGCTTCTCTTTCATTGCTGGCTTCTTCTCCCATCTAGACTAGGCTTCTGTGCTTCAGGCAATTAATTGTTAAATGCTTCACCAAGGCAGTGTGGCCTAGAGAATGGGCTCCAGCCCTGAATCCAGCAGTCTGTGCTCTGATTCCCAGTTTTGCCCTAGATTTGGTGTGACAATGAGCAACTCGTTCTCCCAAGCATCTGTTTCCTCAGCTGTAAAATGGGAAAATGACATAAGCTGATTACATAGCCCTTTGAGGTGGGTGAGCATGCTAGCTACTGTGCACAAAGGAGAAAGCAGTGTCAAAGAAGTTGGATAACCTCATGTTTTTAAAACGTCCTGGTTAAGGTATTTTCTAATCCTGTTTATTTTTCTAAGAGCAGCGTGGTGGGGGCGTATGAGCACAGACCAGAGGGGAGGAGCTGCTTTGGGGCGCTGCGTGCCCCCACCTCAGCACGCAAAGCAAACTGCTCTGCTGTGCACGGAGCTGGATTTGGCTGAGAGCAGCCTTGCTGGTTGCTGGTATTTTTTATGAGTGCTGTTTTTTCACAGGCATTTCAGCTTAAATATGCCTTTCAGGAACGATTTTATGGCTATTCTGGTTCTGAGGAAAAATTCAGATGTGCCTGAAGGAGCAGTCTGGACAGAAGTCCTTGGTTTTTGTGCACACTGTGCCATTGGCATGCTTGCCCTGAGGAATAAAGTGGCCAATTCGTTTCTCAGGCCCTAATGCCCAGAGGTGCACCTGGCCTTACAGAACTTTTCTGTGAAATTGCAAAGCTAAGCAGGGAGGGTAGCTGCCCTAGGACAGGTACTCTACCACTGCCTGTTACATCTTTGTTACCTAGCTAACAAGCAACGTGTGTTTTGTGAGAAGATGCAAGAGGCAAGGAGTTGCTCTGTGACAAGAATCAGTTTGCCAGTTTGGAACTGGGCTTTGGCATTTGTTTTGAGCCTCAGTATTAAACAACCGGATGCTGAGCTTTCTTTAATGTTCATTTAATCCTTCCTTACGCATGAGTCACCTAGTCCTGATCCAAAACTACTGCACAGCAAAGCATGAAAGTACTCAGGGTTTTGGCTTGCTGAAAAAAAAAATAAAATAAATGAAAGAAACTTTTAATTAATATTAACTCATTTTTCTGTACTACTTCCATTTCCCTTGCAGAGTGTTTTTGTCTACAGCTTCATCTCCTACCCATTTCAGTCAATGTTAAAACCCACATTGACTTAACTGGGTGGTGCTGGTGGTAACTGTATTTTCCACACAAGTTCTTGCTGTTGCTAGCCTGCATTCAGTGGTGTTCACTTAATAAGGGAAATTGTGTCTAATAAACAAGGGAAGAGCAGTGCTTTAGAGAGTCCTGGCTACCAGTTTCCTATGTTGCTTTTACTGCTTGACTTCATGCAGTTGGGCAACAGTGGGGATTTTTAGGGGAAACCTAGTATAAAGCTAATATTAACAGTTCTTTGGACTTGGAAACTCGTATTTAAATTTTCCTAAAAATTTTCCTAAAAAGTACCTAGAATGTATGAGGGACTGCCTTAATTAAAACGATATCATGTGAGTGTCAGTCCTTGCATTTCCCGGTGTGTTTAGGCTTCTTGTACATGAAATAAGCAGAACTGTAATCCTCTGCCTCAGAAGAGCACTGGGTATGCGTGCAGTAACAAGTGGCAGTTCTTGTTTTACTAATTGGTGCTTGCAAAGAGAGAGTATTGGGAAGTTGATTTTTTGCTGTGCAGAGCTCGCGTAAAAGTGATGATGTGCTTCATTTTAACACGCTTTTTTTCCCCATAATTTTCCCTCCTTTCTTTGCTAACTTTCATCTTAAAGCTGTAAGATTACTGAATCCAGTCTTTTGGGTTTGTGGGAAAACTGATTGTATGTGACTTAAGAGCTCAGCGTACTCTTAGTTGAAGGCACAGAAGGTTGAAGTTTTGAAGAAAGCTTAATTTTTCCCTTAATTTTTCCCAGTCATTTGAACTGAGCAGATGTTAACAAAAACTAAAACCAGCATTAAAAACAAGAACAACAAAATTGGCTGAATGCAGCTCATTCCTTTTGCATGCTTATCGAGCAATGTCAAAGGGCATTATCCAGTCCACTTCAAAATAGGCAGCTCCTGGCCTCAGTCATACAAGTGTTCAAGTTCTAAACTATATTGGGTAAAGCTTCAGCATTCTTTTTCTACCTTTCAGATGCAAGAAGAAAACACAGCCTAGATAGCTATTCATCAGATTCGTGGTTAGACATGGATGAAGAATCTTGTGATGCCCATATCCAAGAGGAAAAGGATGACAGCTTGGATAAGAACTCCAAATCCCTGATGGATGGCTCCTCCTCGCCCAACAGCACTCACTCAGAGGACAAGGAGGGTGCAGGGAGGAAACAGAAAGCCACAGTAATGAGGTACCTAAAAAGAACTTTGTCTAATGAATCAGACGACAGCGTAAAATCCACGACCCCCACGGATTATCCCAAAACGCCAACGGGGTCTCCAGCTACAGAAGTTTCAACCAAATGGACTCACCTCACAGAATTTGAACTGAAGGGTTTAAAAGCCCTGGTGGAAAAGCTTGAATCTCTCCCAGAGAACAAGAAGTGTGTTCCGGAAGGCATCGAGGATCCGCAGGCTCTCCTGGAGGACATGAAGGTGGGTGTGATCTCTCGCTGATCCACACAAACTGTACGCTGTGGGCAGGGCACAGGAGAGAGACAGCAGGAGGTCAGAAGGCAAAGTGCTGCAGTGTAGGGGTGGCAGCTTGTGTGGAGCGACCCCCTCGTGTCAGCCTGCTGTGCCGTGGTGAGGGAAATTATGCCTCTGACAAAAGCCATCTTTGCACTGGGGAGGCAGCTGTTCGCAGCCTGATTTAATTGATGCGCTCCTTTCTGACTGTCGCAGCTGTGCTCAGGGGCCAAAAGTTTACATCCTTTCAAGGCTTAGCGCTTGTTATGGCCCGTGTGTAAATATTATACCTCAAGAAGTCTGTTTATATTTATGGTCTTAATCTGCCCCTTTTGCTCTAGTTTCTTCTCTGGAGTGTATCTAACTGACACGTACAAAATACGCGATTTTAATGCAGAAGATTATCTAATATTTGCTGTTGCGTTTTCTTTTCTTTTTTTTTCCCCCCCACCTATTTCATTTTCTTTTCCTCCATTGCCCTCTATAGGTTGGTAATTATTCTCCGCTGGTACAATTCGGAGGCGGTGTGAGCAGTGCATGCCCAGTAGTGACACAACTTCTGCTCAGATCTGTAGTGTACTGGAAGTGGTACTCATAGGAGGAATCTGTCCCTGTGTCCATAAGACCAGCACAGCCTTGCTGCTTCCAATCCCTGATCTGCAGCATCCCTCTGAATTACTTGGTTAGCTTTTCTGCATCTTGTTTTCACGTTGTATAAAATAGGCATATTAACGCGTTTTTAAATAAAGCTGAGACCAGCATACTCCTCATTTTGCTTGTACTTGTTAAATAAGGCTAAAATTGTCCTCTAGTACAGGGTAGATTTGGTACCGTGGAAATTTGGCCTGATTTGAAACTATTGGTATTAATTCATGATCTTGTGTTTGGGCTGCTAGTTTTGTGCTGCTGCTGCATCGGGTGTGATTCTTCAGCTGTGCGGGTTCTGTACATGAGCTGTGTAAGCCAAAGTCTGAGGGAAAAATGTGTTTATACGGTAAAAGGGGGAGCCTGTATTTTTTTAGTGCTGGTGCAACAGCTGCGTAGAAAAGGCTTCAAAGCCAGCTGAAGAAGGCTGGGCGTACGCAACGTGCAGTGGAAGCTTATTCCGCAATCTTGGAGCCTGGAAGTGTGATACGCGGCACTCAGTTTGGTAAACCACAAGAGCTCAGAAAGTCTTTTCTTGCAAAATCAGCTGCTTTGTGTATGAGAGTGGTGTGCATGCCCACGGTTGTGGCAGTAAGATTCACAGGCTTGCTTTGTGATCAGTCACGTTCTAATCAGAAATCAAAATGAAATTTCACAACCAGGGGTTGAGTTTGGGGTGAAGGAGGAAGAATGGTAGCGTTACTTTTCTGAGCTTCAAGCACAGACCAAGTTCCACCTAAAAATAAACGGCCTCTTCTTGAAATCCCAGGAAGGGGTACAACATGATAGATGGTACAGATGTTCGGAGTGTGATCATGCGTGCTCGTTTGGTGACGTACCCCGTACACTGTGACACATCCCACTAGAGCCCGGCAAGATGCCATATGGGAGTCTGCTTTCAAGCACTGCCTAGGAGCAGGGCTGCTTCAGCCCTCTCCAGAGCAGTGGCTTCACAAGCTAGAGGGGGAGAACTTTGAGTGGACATCTAAGAAAAAGGTCTAGGTCATGCACTTCCAGTGATTTAACCGTGCTTTAGCCAGTATTAAGTGGGTATTTGCCAGTTTATTTTGTTCATCTTGGCAGAGTTGTGATCTTGATGTTCCATCTCCTTTCACAATTGCTCAGAAAATTGCCTGCATCTCAACTTCCCTCCCTGTGCCAGCACACACTGTAACCATCAGGATGTAGCCCAACATCTGGATCTTGATGGTTCCCTGCTGGTTCAAGAGCCCATGACCACATCTAAACATTATCCATGCTGCAGAATTGTTTTCTCTGGAGTCACCTCTGTATGTTTGGCGAGCCTGGGACTGATTAGTCAGGGCAAGGCTCTCAAAAGGACGTTGACTGACAAACATTTGCTTGAGTGGTGTTGAAAGAACTGTTAAAGAACTTTCTTTTCTTACCCATCTTCATACAGAGTGGGCCCACATACATGTATATGGCAGCCCTTAATTTTCAGAGAATGAGAGTGAGTACAGCTCAGTAAATAATGAACCGGCCCCCAGCCTGCTTCCTCCACAACTCCCCCTGCAGTTCCGTTGTCTGCTTGCCAGGTGCTCTGAAGGATTTGGGGCGGTTTGGGTGAATTGTGCTCGGAGCAGTGGTTGCCTGAGTTATGCTGCTTCTCACGTCAGGACTGGAGTTCCCCACGTGGCCCTGCCCGTTGCTTGCCAGCAGGGTGTCTGAGAAAGCTGCCGACAAGGTGCGTCTCGTTGCCATCTCGTGCAGGGACCCTGTGGGGACTGCTCTCTGTCACCGTGTCAGTTGTGCTAGAAAATAAATGGTAGAGCCAGAGCATCCTATCTCCCTGTAATCCCTGCAATACCGAAGCATGAAGTTTGTTTTAGTAGGTTCGTTGGCTTTAATAAAGAAAAACAAGCACATCGGTGTGTGTTTGGGGCTTCCACCTTCAAAGGACAGAGCTTGCTGATGGAGAAGGTGCCGAGTGACTGATTTCAGCCCCTTGAGCCCCTCTCACATAACGATCCTTGCAGGGTTACTGTGCTGCTCGGTGTTTCGTTCTGTCCTTGCTGTGCAGGGTGTGCTCGGACCTGCGGCTGAACACAGTGCTACGAATGTTCCCCGGGGTTCTCAGAGGTGCTCAGCACTGCAGTACTCGTGTGTGCTTCACAAGTGCTAATTGCTGAGCTGTTGTTATCTCTGGTTCACAGGTGGGGAACTAATGTGCGAAGAGATTCAGATAGAAGTGACCATAATTTTGGGTGCTGTTTTTCCACACCTCTGATGTGACTTTCGGAGCAGCTAGCGTTATTTAAGAATGATATTTGCAAAAGATGATTTTAATGGGATTGAAACTGCAATTGCTTAACGTTTCTGCAGCACGGAAGTTCTGAGCTGTAGCATCCAGTTCCCAAACCAGGCGTGAGAAGAGAAGGCGCACATAATTCTTGACTGCCTGCGGAAACTTGATTTAAAAGGTTTGCTGTGTGTCACATAGAGACATAATGGCAGAGGAAGAAATAGAGTCCATTTTTCCAGAATGGTGTTTATCTCCTTGACCACAAAATCATATTTCCTCTTACTTTGCTACCAGTTTTCCAACCTGAACAGAAAATAACGTGGGGATTTTGCTGATAGCAATAGCAGTAGAGTGAGCAGAAGCCCAGCACCTTTACCTCAGCACTGATGAATATCCAGAGCACCCGTCATGTGTGCGATTGAATGGCGGCCGAAATCCTGTAGAAAGAGCTTTGGCTTTGCAGATCCTGTGTGCTGGGACTGTGTTCAGCTGTATTCATGAGGCTTGTGTCATGGGCAACCTGAATTTTGTGCACGTGATGTATTAATAATGCAGCCTATAAAAAGCACCCTTTTAGTGCTCCCGCTTGAGAGTTATTTTTAACAAATGTGTAGCAAGAACATGCTCTGACAGAAAGTCCGCAAGTCTGCTTGGAAAGTCTTAAGCAAGTTTCTTTCTGAAGAAAATTAAACCCATGTTTATTGTAGTAGCTTTATTTCTTAATGAAGTATGCTCAGGAACTTTTCTGTATGACGTGCAAGTCTTTGTGCCTCAGTAAGATAATTAACATTTTCGGAAGACAGGACAAGGGTGGTTAAACTGGAGAAAGGAAACCGTTTTATTCAGTGATGCAAAGTTTTACAGAACAACTCAGGGTAACTCGTAAAGAATTCATGCTTTCCTGTCTGAAGCAGGATACAGTAAAGGATGGGCGAGTGGATTACTGCTCTTGGTGGTAAATACAACTACGGCTATATGCAGCTATTTAATGTCACGTAGGTGAGGCTCTGAAGTCAAGTAATTTATTTTCCTTATGGAAAAGGAGAGTGAAAACTAATCTAAGCCCGTGTAAATTCCTTACGTGTCATCTAAGCTCCTAACTAACTGTGACTATCTAGTGGGGACCCAGCAATCCAGAAGTGTCCAGCTAATGCCTCTGCAGATTGAGATCCCATTTATCAGCATGATCGATGGAGTGCAGCAAGAAAAGGGAGGCTTATTTGCGGAGCACAGTACAGGCCTCGCTTGAGGAGCAGGTCAGTTCTTCCCTCAGCTCAAACGAGGAATTAAATAATTGTCGGCTGCAGCTCTGCTGTATGGGAATTGTGTCCCATGAGTCTTGTGTTCACCACCAAAGGAGCTTCTCAGAGGCTCCAAGCAGCGATTACTGACAGCAACGTTCTCTCCCTAGCAGATGGCATCTGAACAATCGTCAGAGGAGATGCAGCATTGTCTGTATCCAAATATCTGTGGCTGGGCTCTGTGTGAGCGTGTACGTGCAGCACATGTGAGGGGAAATCATTGCCCAGGTAACACATCCTCTCCCTGAGGTGCTCGGCTGTCCCAGGTGGCAGAGGAACAGAAGGCTCAGCAGTGTAGCTGGTGGCAGGGTGAGCAGCCAGGAGATGCTCCAGCCATTGCTGCCACATCGCTGCTGCTGATGTTACCTGTTGGAGGCACACACAGCCTGCAGTTACACCTTGTTTTCCATCCATCTGTGCACCCAACCATGCCTGTTCCCTGCCTTTCAATTAAAAAAGAAAAAAAAAGAAGTAGCAACTGAACAGTTAAAGGACTTACAGTGAACAGATGATGAAGAAAAAAAAAAAAGGAATAAATATTCTTAGATGGTGACCCTTGGGACTGGAAGAGTTTCATTGTGCCACTTCTCCATTTCATGTTTAGCTGCCAAATGGTACAGCAGCCTGCTAAAGATGCAGTTGGGGTGGACTTAGGCATGAAGAAGTGAATGGAGAATCAACCATCTTACACCGTGGTGTAGTTTGTCCACCCCACATCACAAGGCAGGTAAAGCTGAGCAGTCTGCATCCCACATTAAACACTGCCAGTGATAGCTGTCTGCATGCAGGCTCTGATTTCAGCACACGGTGTTTCTGTTATGTTGCTAGCAGGATGGTAATGCCTTCGCTGCTGTTGGGAAGGAGGATTGTGAGATCTGCCTCCTAATAATGCCACAGACCTTCCCCACTTCAAAGCAAAAATGCTGCTCTGCTTTTGAAGGGACTGTTGAAGTCCATTAGGGCAGAAGAAACTCAGTTTGCAGAGCAGAGTTTGTCAAATATCCGCAACTCCTTGGCAGCAGCAGCAGATTCTTGTGCAAGACAGATGATATCTACTGAAATATGTTCTTACTTTTTCTTGCCAAGAAATCTTACCCCATTCTTATTCTGATGGCAGAAAAACACTCCCTTTACTGAATGCATTTCAAGGGAGTCATTCCTTGCTGTGCTTGTGAAATTCATGGCTAAGCTGGATTCTTACATACTTACTCAGTTTCTTTCCTTCATACCTGCCGTTGTCACCACAGCCTTCAAGTGTAGTGAATCGGGCGGTTTTGTGCTGGATGAGCATCGTGTTGTTTGTCTAACTGAAGCCCCATGGCTTTTCTTTATCTCCTTTTTTGTTTTTCTTTTTTAGCAGGTGAAGTGTGCATCCCCCAGCCCGTTGTGTGCTGACCTTTGGCACCAGTCAGTGCAGCTGTGGCTTGGTTATGGTTCTGCTGCTGAGACATCCGTTGTTTTCAGCTGGCCGATACGATAAACTGACATAGTTTTAAGTTTCTTCTTGGATAATATTTTCACGTGATGCATACGATAAGAAGAAACCCTCGGTACCCTGCCAAGTTCCAGGAATATGCTCTGCTTCCTATTGAACTTGGAGTTTCTGACAATCACGAGTGGAACTGTTAAGGTTTTCCATCTTGCAAACTTCCAAATTTAAGAGTAACAAAGTAATGAGGGATTAATTTGCCCTTTGTTTATATGGCTCTCAAGCTGCCTTCTCGCTCTGGAGAATTTGGGCTTTGCTATAAAAATACCAAGCCCTCTCTGTTTTTAGAACTGAAAACTGGCTTCCAGAATGTGCTCACAGTTATCACGCTGATTGCTGCCTCAATACAAAGGGGGTGTGGGAATGGAGGTGCTCACTTGGCCTTGCTCTGCTTGGTCAGGAGTTAGTTAACTTGCCATTAATTAACCTGTCTGTAGCAGTTTTGGGGCTGGGTGTTTGCTGCCTGCCTGTGCTCCACAGCAGGGACACAAGCCTGGAGTCGGGTGCCGGTGCTTGGGCTGCTGGGGTCTGGCACAGGGCCGTCGTATGCCCAGCCCTTGGCGGACGATTACAGACAAATTCCAAGTGTGTTTCCTATTAAAAATGCCTGTATTTTAAGCTCTCTTTGTATAGTGTGTGAAATTTCTCATTATTAAATTAGAGTGCCGGCGGTGGTGGTGGTGCTGAGAGTGCCTGGTGCCTATTGCTGTCTAATTAATTTTTTTTCAAGAAGTCAGTATAATTGGGAGCAATGGTGTTGACTTTCATTGTCTGGGGTTATCTCCGAAATTCTTTACAAGGCGGTTTCCAACCTGCTGCCCTTGTTTGTGTAGTTGGAGTAATTTTTTCTTCCTTAAGCTGTTAGTACTTACTTGGGCCTCAGTTTTCAGCAGCTCAACAGGATCCCCCTTGTTTGGGGTTTTGATTTGTCGTCATCTTCAGCTGCAGAACTCCACCTGAAGAGCTCTGTAGCGAGGTTAGTAAGTGTGTAGGGTGTCGGGGAGCGTGGACGATTCCCAACTACAGCACCGAGTACACTTAAAAGGAGTCTTCCCCACCTCTGCCTTGGGTTGTGCAGCGATGGGAACAAATCTCAGCGGCAGAAGCTGTGTAGGGCAGCACAACCCACTCACGAGGTGTCTGGGCCAGTGCTTTAAGGCAGAGGATTTGGTGGGGGCAGGAAGACCGATCTTTTCCCTTCGTCCTGTGCCATCCCAAGTCAGTTGGTTTCTTAGTGAATACTCAGGAAACTGAACTTCTTATCCGATTGCATGAGTGAATTAGGTTACAACAGCTTGGCCTGCCCTTTGGTGTGGAAGGGAGGCCGGTGGAGATGTTGGTTGTGGTGGTTGCTTGGGTTTCAGTGAGCTAGAGTGTAAAGGGAGAGCTAATGGTTGGCATTACCAGTGGAAAGCACTGGTGTGTCTTCTGGACACACCAATTTTGAAGAAATCTGTAATACTTGAGGCGATTCGTTGATTGGTTTTGCTGTCTGTTGTGCAAGAAACTGCACTTCTGGCATTTTAACAACGTGTGAGCTTTGTTGTGAATCGGAAGCTCTGAAGCAAAATTAGCTCGCAGAGGTGTAACGAGTCAGCAGGGATCACGTCAGTCTTTTTCATCAGGGTAGGTGTTGTGTTCTGTAAGTCTCTGCGCTCGTCAGCTGGAAAAATATTTCTCTGGTTAATAAAGACCTTTTCGTTCGCAACAGAACATTCTGAAGGAACATGCTGATGATGACCAAAATCTTGCCATTTCGGGTGTCCCTGTGGTCAGCTGGCCCAAGAAGACCCCAAAGGTAATGAGACACAATTCACAATTCCTTACTAATCGTTGCCAGATCCTGGTGTTTTCTAGCTGTAATCTGACAAGTGGTTTCTGTGATACTTTGGCAGCAGCTAGCGCTTTTAACACGAAAAGTTATTTTTAATAGTTTTAAAACAGCGTGTTGAAGCAGCACACATAAAGGTGCCTCAGTAGGGAGAAATTAGTAGGGTTTCTATTTTAAAAAGGATTTTTTTGTGCCTTACTTATCTGTATAAAACTTTGATATGTCTTAGTCATTTACTAATCATAGTTAAATTTGAAAATGTTGATGCAACATTTTGTGTAAATTTAAATGCTGCGTAAATCCGACAGACTGATCACTTAGCAAATACTTTGATCTGGATGAGAGGATGTTTTTTGTGTCATACTGCACAAAATTTTTCTCATACACATCTTCCACTAACTTTGGAGGATTTTTTGTCTCTGTACCTTCATTTTTTCTTCCTATATATGGGCGTAATTCTCTCCACTTTGCAGAAGAACAGGGAGGTTTGCTTCATTAATGCTTATGAAGAGTTTGAAATAATTAACTAAAGAATAATGTCAAAAGGCTGAATGTTATTTATAACAGTGGTATGTTTACCACACTCCAGTTATTCAGCGTGCTGTAAAAGCAGCTTTGCTTATTTGGATGATGTCTCATCGCTTCTATTTTTATTGTCCTTTTTCACTGAATTAGTTTTATAATACATAATTTCTCTAGAAATCCTGAAAGGGTCAGTCAACTTTAATCAGTCTTCTAACTGAAAATCTGTTGTTATTATCATTGTAAATAACTTTCAAATCATTAACTGTGAGTGAATTATTTTCCCTGTTCTCTCTTTGCTGGTGTACTTGCTGTGGCTTGGTATATAATCACTTGTAGCCATGAGAGTTTGCTGGTTTCAGATGGGGAGTAGGAGACCATGGACTTCAGCAGCCGCTAGGGAAAAGTGGAGCAAAGGCAGCATGAGATCCTGCTTCTGCCTTATTTCTGGCTTTTAGCTGGGTGCATTTCAGATAAGGTACAGCTTGCTAAATGCCTATTTCCCTTTTACTTTGTAATAGGTCTGTAGGAGCATGCATTGTGTTTAAAACATTGAGTTGTTTAAAAACAACGATTTGTTTAAAAACCTTGAGAGGAAGAGATGTCAGATGCTCCACTCCTCTGCTTCAATAGCTGCTGTTCGCCAGCCAAGTATACTTTAAACATCAAATAAAAAAATATATCTCTGGGACCAGAGGAAAACTGGTGTGAGAAACTTAGAAAGCAAAACTAAGGAACAATTGACTCGTGCTCAATTTTTTGAGTTTGTGGTAGAAGTAAGCATCTTAATATTTGGAGTTTTTTTTTTCATAAGCTTTGGTGTTTGTTCATGTTCTTGTTCACTTTATTTTGGAATCCTTGATGGATGTCTCACTTCTTATATTTTATTTCTGTGCATTGGCAACATAAGTAACTGTAAAAGATTCTGAGATTCTGGTTTTTTTTTTTGTGATTTTAATCTCATTCCTTTTTGCAAAATCTATCTTGCTGCCTGCAAATTTGTGTATGTCTATTTGTTTTTTTTTTTTTAACTTTCTGGTGCTTATTTTCCATCAGCCTTTTTGGAAGCAGACATTTTTAAAGGCATCATTCCTAGTGCTAAGTTATAATAACAAACAATTCTACACATCACACAAATAAGAGGAAAACTTTATAGAAAGTCAGAGTTTAGCTTGAAATTTGCAAATAAAAACCATTTACTTACCATAGTATTCATACTTATTTTGCTTAATCAGTAATCAGCTGGTATTATGCTTAACTTGAAAGGTACACACAGGTTTGGCTGAATGTTCTGCAAAAGGAACTTGTTGGATTCCCTTCTGATGCACAAACGTGTGCATCACCTTTCGTGCCACAGCTATTTCCCTTCTTGGAAGCAGAGGCCAAGTGAGCAGGCTCAGAGGACGTGTCTTAGTGTTGCATCTTTGGGCCCCAAATTAAAATACGTTGGAAAGACAATGTAAGGGAAATTTGTATAAAAGCAATGGTGTAAGTGGTTAAGGTTCATTATTTCTCCTTTGTTCTTTGTAAATCCTGATAATGAAATAGATTTTACAGAGAAGAAACCCCTAAGGGAGGCGGAAACTCCCTTTAAAATTGGAGTGTAGCTGGTGGAGCAGGTCTCCATGGCTGGAAGATTCCACAAACGTTGAGGACAAGACAGGGGAGTAACGCCCTGCACTAATTTTGCTTCTGTAGTATGGTTCTTCTAGTATATAGGAGAAATGCCAAATATTTAAGAGTGCTTTTCCAGAGATACTGATGTGTAAAGCAAGCCGCAGATAGGATACAGAACGGTACTGGCTTCTGTGGGGCTGGTAAGATGTAGCTGGTGCACCAGCTTCCAGATAAAGGAGGATTGTCTGCTTCAAAGTCCTTAAAGTAAGAGAAAGGAAATGGAATTCAGAAAAAGGAGGCAATAAACGAAAAACGTGTCTCTTACTTTCTCCCAAGAGAAGCCTCCAGAAGAGATTTAGAAAGACAAGAGCAGCAGATGGAGAAGGAAGAATAAAGCCGGCACTAAATGCCAAAACATTTCAAAGAAAATGGAAATGACTGTAAAGAAAGGAAGGGAAGAGGCTAGAAACAGCAAGAGAGCAGGATGAGGAGAGAAACAAGTATGGAAAAGATGGAACAAGGAAAACGTAGAGCAGAGGTAGAAAACTCTTACTAAGGTAAGAGATCCCCGAAGAAGGAAGGGACAGCAAACAACTTAACTATGTGAATAACCCACGTTGTGAAAGGGCTTGCTTAGTTAATGTTGACTTCCTTCTGAAAGAACGTGCTTCTAATAATCTGAGTGATTTTAGAAGCAGCAAATAACATTTCTATTTAGAATTGACTCACAGGTTCTTTTACACATCGTTAATGTGCGTGACAACAGTGTGTGCAGTTCTGTGCTGCAAAACCATTGTTTGAAGACTGAAATTCCGGGTTTTAGGAAAGAAATGTTCACTCACCTTGATTCACAGCTCACAGTGGACAGGGTGATGGGCAGACACCCAGCTGAATGCATGGGAGTCCCATCCATGTACTGTGCTCCCCTCGTGCTGCATCCATCACTCACGTCTACCCTTTCTAAAGGCATTCGAGGCTGTCTGTTTTTCTGCAGCTCTCTCAAAAACTTTGTTCACTGAGAAAAGAAACGGAAGTATCGGTGAGATGTATTGGTGAGGAGATGAAACAAGGAGGTGACATTTGAAGGTGTAATGTACAGAAGGGGAGGCAAAGGTCTGCGTTGTGTTCCCAGCTCTGCTGCAACCTTCTTGGGTTGCATGCAGCAGGCAAGTGGCACCTCTCCGCTCCCAGAGCTCGTTCCTGGTAGATGCTGCTTCACATCCTGGGTTGTGAAGTGGAATTACTGTTTGTAAAGATCTGTGAAAATTTCAGCAGAAAGTTTGGTAGCAAACCATTTCATCTGCACAGGGATTAAGGCTAATGGCTTATTAGAGGAACCCATAGCATGGTCCAAGCAGAAAACGTATTTTTTCAGATCCTTTCCTATTTCTGGAAGACAACAGTCAACTACAGGAGCACATAATTACACTCTGTGGCAGTGCTTTCAGTTTTTATTGTGATAAAGATCTTCAGTTGTCTATGAAGAGTGGCTGTAAAGAAGTAAAACGTGTTTGGACTCTGTTGCTCTGTGAAGGGTTAGAAATGCAGACTGCATCAGATTCTCATCTCTCTTACCTGGCATAAACCTAAAGGCACTGCATTTGTAATGATAGCAAGTGTCCAAATATGTATCGCTCTGGCTGTGAGCAGGAGATGAAGCTGTAATTTTCAGTGGCTGGTTAACAATACTGGAAAATGTGGCTGGTTTTCTGACCTCACTGTTCCTACGCTTCTTCTGTGTAATTGTTGCTTCTTGCTTTTAAGAGAAAATACTTGAAAAGTATCATAGAGCAGTGATAATATCCCTACTTAAAGGAGTACTATTAATTAGTATATGCTACAAATCGAAATTTTAATTAAACTATGTTTGTTTGCTTTTTTAAACACCCTTCCCTGCAATTGCAATGCAAAATAGTGTTTGTAGCTATGTATTGGTGCGTGCGAATCAGGAAAAAAAAAAAAGTGATTTTAAAAAATGGTTGAGGAAGCACTGAGCTGGACATACTCGGTCAGACCAGACGGTCTTTGTATGCGGTGTCCTGCTTCAACAGTGGGCAGTCCCAGCTGTTAGAGGGGCTGTAAGAACAGGGCAGACAGCAGTCTTTCCTTTGCTTAACTTCACAGTTAAGCTAGAAGGTCGTATCATCAGCTTTGTTTTGCTGTCCCTTGGTAGGTACTTTATTTCCCATGAATTTACCTAATAATTTGTGGAACCTGTTGATCTTTCTGGTAGCGATAGATAGCATCCTGCAACAGTGACCCCATTGTTTAATAAAGTTCTGTGTAGAAAAGCAGAAAAACAAGCTGAAAAACACCAGGAACTTCAATGTCTTCTGGTGTTCAAACCATACCATATGTTCGATCATCTCTATCACTATTCTAGTTCCACTACAGGTGGTTTTGAGATGAGGGCGGATATGGGACTCCAG
This sequence comes from Anas platyrhynchos, assembly GCF_047663525.1. Classification (NCBI taxonomy): domain Eukaryota; kingdom Metazoa; phylum Chordata; class Aves; order Anseriformes; family Anatidae; genus Anas; species Anas platyrhynchos. The sequence goes on from NC_092602.1 coordinate 2,904,467, forward strand.
AACCACATATAGAGTTCAAGATGTGATGTTTGAGAGAGGAGACTAGAAGAGCATGTCTTGTTCAGCATGGCACAACAAAGTTGCAGGGGGAGATGATTGCTGTAAGTACTTCAGGGAATATAAATACCAGGGGAGGAGAAGAGTTATTTAAGTTAGTGGACAATGTTGGCATGAGAATAAGTGAGTATAAACACACCATAAATAAACTTAGTTTGGAAATAAGGTTTCTGATCACTGCTCATAGTCTGAAGTAAATAGCGTGCGTGCATGCACACGCACAAAGTAGACTGGTGGTGAAAAGGGTGTTAGATTCTTCAGAATAACTTCTATTTTAAATAATAAAAGGCCGTGGTGGTCTGTCTGGATCTGGATCCCATAATGGTCCTTTGGCACATGTGTCTGCTGCCATTTTCTAGCAAGGAAACTTCTCTCTTCTTGGTATTTCACATGAATAATGCTGGGAAGGGAAGATGATCTACCAGTTTCTAATAATAGAGCATCTTTATGCATAGCTCCAGTTTTATGAACATATATGCAACTTTGTGCATGGCATCAAATGCCAGAAATAGTATTTAAATGGTCTAAGAATTAATAAAATTTGAATGTATGTAGAAATTAGAAAGAAAAATAGCAGGAATTCAAGAGGTTGGGTAAACTTAAACTTGAAAAAAAAAAAACTTAGCTGTGGTTAGCACCACTGATTTTTCAGAAGTGTTGAGTGTTGTTTTACATCAGGTTTTCTTTCAATTCAGAGGAAGAGGTGCTAGGTGGACAATGAATGTTTTTGAAAACCTTTGAATAAAAACTTCTGGTTTTTACCTGCTTGCTTACCAAGAATTCCTACCATAGCTACTGCTAGGCCAGCTCCTCCCAGAGCAGCAAGAGCACTGAGGTACTAGTTCCAGCAATTAGTGTTTTAACCGGAGTGGTGTCTGAAACAGATCTGAGCACGTATAAATGGCACAGCATCAAAACAGCATCAGTTTCAGGAGCCTGCCTGGGGGCTACCACCAGGAAAGCTACATTCCTAGCAGCAAGAAACCTGTGCCAAATTCCCTAGGACAGAGCAGCCCTTGGAGAGCCATTCAGGGTACTTCCTGTGAAAATATGAACATGTTAGAAAGCAAAAACTGACAATTAAAAGCAAGCATTGAATGACTGATTTTTTAGTTTAGTATTTATAGTGTAAGAAAACAGCTAGGAAGGTGGAGAAAGGAAAACAAACAAACAAACAAAACAACAAAAACAAAACAAAAGGACATCAAAATAATTCTGTGTAATTTGTTGGACTTTGTTTTTTTCTGGTTGTGATTCAAATCAAGTTTTATATCAGTCATTCCAGTGCCACAGGAGCAAGAAAAGGCAATTGAAACTGTTGAAACTGTCACATTTTGTCCTTACCAGGCATCAGTTTAAAGGTGTTTGAAGTGATCTCACACAGCAGTGCTTCAACTCTGCTAGGTGTCAACAACAGATACAAATGCCCATAGTCTGCAAGATTTGCATATACAAATCTGTGTGTATTGTGAACCCTATTTGTTGATAAAAAGTACTGATTATAAAGTTCATCATCTACTGCAAATCAGACATTTCTTGATAGTTATCAGATGCTAATATTTTTTCTGCCAGAAAGTAACTTAAGTACAAAAGAAAATCAAGATTAAAATCAATTTAAATTTGTTTTTCTCTTTACCGATTTCATTTGTGATTGGAATCAGTGATTTAAATAATTTTTAGTCATTTCTGTTCTTTCACTCTGTAGGAATAGCAGTTGCCGTGTGGTGGGAGAACCCTGGAATGTATTCAGACGAGTACCCCAGTTCTGGCTCCTGACAAATCCATTAAGAAACAAAACCACATAGTTGAGGTTTGGGGGATTTTTTTTAAGGGGACTTCCCACAGTCGCTGTACATATACAAAACGAAGCCCTTTCCTTGCTAAGTGCACTTAGGAGCAGGAAGAAACCTGATGCACCAGAACTGAAGGCTTCTTCAGGTTCTGCACAAAGCAGTAAGAGTTGCTGAAGCTACTGGGAGCTTCTGTCAAATGTCTGCTTTCCTGGGGCAGCGCTGGTGAGGAAGGCAGCTCCTTGCCTGGCTTGTTTATCTTTCTGAGCACTGCTTCAACCTCTTCCAAACATTAGTTCTCGAGACAAATTCATTTCTGTGGGAACTCCACGCAGGCCAGAGGAGTTTCAGGGTTTGGTGTATGTATATCATACATAATATCCCCAAAGAGCTTCGCTTCTATTGCCTCAGCATTCTTCTAAAAGCTTTGCCTGGTGACTTGACAGATTATTTCTCACCTCAAGAGGCTGTACTTGAAATATTGTGTCCCTTCAGGGAGTAATTATAAATAGCAAGGACTTGAATGAGCACCTTCTTAATCTTCCATCTTTGACTTAATATTTTCCCTTCTTATCAACTCTCAGCCACTTGCTTTGAAATTTGACCGATGCCTTTATGTGATTAATACATCAAACAGGTAAATTAGAGCCATTTTGGCTCTGAGTAGAAATTTGAACAGATTGGAAAAAATGAGCAGACATCTCTATTTTCAAACTGTTGTGCTCCAGGTATCATAGTAGAAGATTTATGTGTTCTTCCCATTGTCATTCTTCCAACATATGCAAGAATATTCAGTAACATCAATTTTTTCCAACTAAGGTCTTGACTGCCATTTTTCAAGATTGCCACTTTATTTCATGGCAGTAAAAGTGCTGATGAAAAAACTGCGTGAGTCCTAAGACCTTTTCTGAATGTGGTGCACATGAAATGGGTTGATGGGTCTCAAATTTTATCACCAGGAGCTGGACTACATGCCTTGCCAAGTTGGCCAACAAAACCAAACAAAAAGCTAAGATTTGAATCTGATTAAATATTTGAGCATCCTTAGGCTCTCCCCCGCCCCAACATTAAAACCATTCAAGCTTTGAGTTACATGTCTGAGATTTAATAGTTTTGTTTCTGGATCGAAGCACATTGGCAGAGCAACGTGGAAGGCGTTTGTCATTCCACGGTACGTGCTGCGCAATTATGGACATTAATCCTGCGTGCACTTTTCAGAACAGAATTGAATTGTATGTTCTGTCCCTGAGAAGATGGCTTCCTTTTAGTTCCATAGCACACTGAAATTAAAGTCTGCTGAGAATATAAATGAGGTCTTGTTTCAACTTTATGACTTTCCTGCAGGCACTGGTAGACCAGATCTAAGAGGCACAGAAGCGCTCTCCTTTTTGAAAATTAGCAAATCTAACAAAAGAAATAGAGAAGGTCCGATAAAAGTGAAGCATCTTTGAGACATAGTTAAGCGTGTTTTGCTTGTTTTTGTCCCGCATGTTTCCCTACAAATCCAAATAGAGGTTGTAGTTGACAGCCCAGCACCTGAGCTCTCACGAGGAAAAACATACTTGAGCGCTTTCTTTGCTTACATTTCAGTGTACCGTTTGTTTGCCACTGAATGTTTGGGTTTGGTCTCAAGGTTTGAGAGCTGCTGCCAGACATCAGACACAACTGATTGTCTCAGCGAGAGTGTTTTGTGCTGTGTGTTGAGAGTGCAGAGCTACTTAAAGGAAAGCAGGTTACATATTCTGGTTAATCCACTCTTTTAGCTAGGAACCACATTTATTTGCATGTTCCTCCACAGCGTGGCAGTCATTTCTTACCTTCTTTTGAGCCTACTTCACTAGTTTTTGGATTTACTGGCAGGACATGGCTCTTGGAGGTGAGCCCTCTGTGATATAAGGATTTGTGGAAGGAAGCATGGCAGGATTTTCCTCATTTCCCAGCAGATAGCCCCCGTCATGCCATGGCTATTCATGTAGAGAGTAAATTTGCACATCCAGATCTCAGGCACTGTTGAGTTTCTTGGTACCTCTCTGTTTCCACAGATGTGATGCTGTGAAGATAGAAGACCTCAGTTCTGTATCAGCAGGTTCCCAAGATGTGGAGCTTTTGCCTTGTTTGACAGATAAAGTCAGTGTTTCAGCAAACTTTCTGTGGTCTTATTATATTCTTAAGATGATGGGATGGCTTTTTTTTTTTTTTTTTAAACAAGGCTTCTGAGAAAGATTTGAGCACATGAGTTGCCACCAGCACGTTCTGTCTGGGCTCCTGTTGTTTCGTGTGTTGCTCCTCAGCTACCCTGTAATAGCCCAAGGTTGTCAGTCTTCAAGAGAGTCGTACAGCCCTTGCCTTCTTTGCTTCTCATGTGTTGGACACTGACTGGGTAGAAAGTACGTGCAGGAGGCATTATGTGGAGGGAGCAATCAATAGATTATTTCATCTTGAGTTACTTTATTCGATCTCAGGTTGATCAATCGGATGGTTTATTAAAGAGATTGCAATGGATACTCAGGGCATCTGATGACTACTCTTATGTCATAGTTCAGATAAAATAAATAGTGGGAAGTAGTAAGATCAAGACACGAGATGGATAGTTGAAGACAAAAGGTTGCCAGATTGTTTCTGACAGTGTTGAGAATATGACTGAAATATTGGCCAGAACTCTTGAGAAAAGCGTTATGAAATTTGACCAGGCCCAACAGTTAGGATCATATATCATATGAATGGACACTTGCACCAAAATAATGATCCTTAGAAAGCTATTGGGTAACTTTCTTATTCTGATACAGGTCAAGAAGCTGACTTGTAAGCATCTCAATGGGTTTGTTTTTCAAAAACATACCTACAGAAAGTAGCATAAGCGCAAATCACAAGATCTTTTTTCCAAGAACTTGCATATAAACCAATTCTGCATGTGTTTTTTTTTTCCTAATCTGTTTTCTCTTAAATATTTTTCTGCTATCAGCAAAATACAATTAGTCTATAAAGAAACATAGAAAGCTTCAAAAGAAGGTTCAAATCAACAGTATATTTGTATTGTATTGAAAACTTGTTCACCTCAACTTGGGAATCGTAGAATCATAAACTTCCGTGTATAATACGGACACACGGGTGCTGTTTAGCACTGAGCACAGATAGCAACAGCTGAAATCTGTTGGTAGCAGAGATGCTCGAGAGCAAGCACATACAGTGCAGGTTGTAGTCCGTCCGTCCATCCCCATCTTGGTTTTACTAAAGGGTATTTGCATGAGAATGAAATCCGGTTGTTTGGCACTCACCTCCTCCTGCTGTTTATTCTTCACTTGAGGTTTATTGTCTCAGTTGGTGACAGTGTAATTGATTTCTGTGGAGATGGTGGTATTGATGAGACTTATATGGGACTTCAGGAGGGACACAATCAACACAACAGTTCAGAATAGGAAGTACTGGCTGTTTTCATGCCGTTTCTGTTAAGGCTAGTTCAGCGGTTCAGTCTAGGATGTTATTTATTCCTTATTACATCACGCAAATTACATCACACAAAGCTGAAGTACGGGCACAGTTACACCAGTACAGGCATGGCTAGGGTCGGTACTGCTTGTTTTGTTTTCTGAACTGCTGTAAACCGTAGCGGGACAGTGAAATGTGCACTGCTAGAACAGTTCACACAAGGGTTGCTCACTATTTGTTGTAATTTAGTGTTCTCCAGAGTAGACAAGCCGAAAGGATCAAGCTGGAAAATGCTCTTTTAATAGTTCTTTCTGTGTATTAAATATATCTTTGAATGCTTAGCTGCTCTTGTACAAGATGAGATTTTCAGAGAGCAATTACAATTGGAAAAGTTCATTTTGTTGCAGTGTTTTTCCCCCCCACCGATTCCCAATTTGCTATTTTATATCATATCCTATCCGCTTTTTTTTTTTTTTTTTAATGCCAGCTCTGCAAAGTTTACCTAGCATTTGAAAATCACTCTGAGATCTTGGCGCGTGCGTCTTCAGTGGTTAACGCAGGCCTCGTAATTAGAGCTAATTTGTCAGTTGTGTTGCTGTTGCAAGTGGCAGACTGGAACATGCTCGCGGGTGGCTGGGGAGCGTGGCTGGATGCGACCTGCTGCAGCCCAGGTGGGCTAACGCCAGTATCACCAGTGCTGGGGCTTGTCGCAGGTGAGAGGAGGAGGATCTATGTCATGATTTAATTTGCTGTGAATAACATTTCACTGTGGTGTGACCAGTGGATTGTCCTTGGGGGATGGCACAAGTTATTTTTTCTCCCGTCTGGATTGTGGAGCTAAACGTGGAGCGGGGAGCCTGGATTGGAACCTGAGCCTGGGCTGGAGGCTTGGCCTGCCCCGGGCAGGTGTAGGACCCAGCATATCCTTCCTGATGTTATCTGTTCTCCTGCCCCTGCTGGAGGCCGACTGCTCGAACCACAAACACCGCGGTAAGCGTGTCGGTTATCCTCACTTCGTATCTTTAAGCTCTCCTTTGTAGGCCTCTAGTGGGAAATGCATCCCCCCTTCCCTCTCTCCTCCAGAAAATGTTGGATTCTGATCCTACCTTGTGCTTCTGAAAGCCAAGGCCTTAGGCACATGCCTTGCGTGCCTCAGCTTTCATCTGCTCCCGCTCTGGGTTGTGTACGAGCACAATGGGGGAGAGAGAAACCTGAGGAGATGGGCTGAACATAGCCCATGGCACGCTGGAGAGCCGCACCATGGGCTGCACGTAAAGGCCTCGCTCCAGGCATCACAGCAAGCAGGGTTTGGGAGAATACCATCACTTACCCATAATGGGAGCTTGATTTGGCAAGAGGACAGATATGCAAACAAGAAATGGATCTTTAATGCATTCACAATAAGGAGGGGATGTAATGACGCGATTCGCTTGGCTTTTCCAGCAGTCACCTGTAACTGTGTTTAAAGCTGGGCTGAACTTTGTTGCTTAAAGCTGGGAGGTGAGGCTCTGAGGGGCAAAGGCACAAGGCAGCATCGCCGCTCGTGTGCCAGCTCCTGCCTGTTGCTGCCTCTTCTGCCGGGCCACCGCCGGCCCGGTGCGGCCACGTGGTGCTGCAGCCCAGGGAACCGAGCCGCAACTCGTTTGGCAAAAATCCTGCCGCGAAGACCATTGGATCTGCTGCTGTATGGCTTCTCGGTTGCTCGGCACATGCAAATATTTAATCTCATCTTTAATTCTGCGTTGTGGGCGTCGGAGCCAGAGGCGAAATCCTACCAACTTGCATGGAAGCGGGACTTCCCCTGCAAGCAGCAGGCCCAGCGGCGCGATGGGAAACCCAATTCTCAGCACCCTGCTTCAGGCCTGCCTGCCTTGCCCCCCAGCAGCACGCCCTCCACCGTGCCTCCTGCAGCCGAGGTGCTGTCCTGGGGCTCCCCAGCAGCACCCCCCCGTGCCCATCTCCCCCCCCAGAGGGGCCTTTATCCCCCTGGGCCCCTCTGAGCTGTGCAGGGCCAGGGGTGCAGGGGTTCAGGGGCAGCATCCCCAAAATCCCAGCTCCGTGTGGGGGTGCCCGGAGCCGTTCCCAGCCCGGATCCTTTGTCTCCCTCTCAGCCCGTGCAGCGCTGCTCGGCCCGGCTCGGCCCGGCTCAGCCAGGCAGGGCCCCGCTGCTAGGGGAGGAAAAAAAGGGGGAGAACCGGGGGGGTGCCGGGGGTGCCCCCGCTGTCCCCTCTGTCCCCGCAGGCCGGCTTTGTGCGAGCGGGCCGCGATTGGCCGTGCCGCCAGGGCCAGCCCCTTCCTGGCTGCCTGGCATGAATATGCACGGCCCCCCCCTTCCTCCTCCTCCTCCTCCTCCTCCTCCTCCTCCTCCTCCTCCTCCTGCATGTGTGTGTGTGTGTGCGGGGAGCGGGGCTCCGCCAGCAGCGCCGCTCCAGCCATGTCAGCTCGGCTCCGCCTGGGCCCACCATGAGCCATGGCCATGTCTGGAAGCGCCGACGAGGAGGACTACGAGTCGGAACCGGAGCCCGAGCCCGAACCGGGACCGGAGCCGGGACCGGAGCCGGAGCAGGTCCGGAGCGGGCGGGCGAAGTTTGCAGCGGGAAGGGAAGGGGAGAGGAGAGGAGGAGGAGGAGGAGGCCGGGCCGGGCCGGGGGAACAATGTGGGGCCGGCAGCGGGCCCGGCTCGGCTCCGCACGGCCCCGGGCACCCGGCGGCGGCCCCGGGCGTGGCGGCGGCCCCGGGAGGAGCGGGAGCGGAGCGGGAGCCCCCGGCGGGGCCGGGCCGGGCCGGGCCGCGGGGCAGCTCCGTGAGGGCCCCGCGCCCCGCTCCGCCTCAGGGTGGGGGGGGCCCGCGGCTTCTAGTACCCCATCGAGGCTCTTCGGAGCCAATTTGGGTATTTTTTTACCTCACGAAACGCCTCAAATCGCCGCGCGACTTCGGGAGTGCTGAGCCCGGTTACCTGGCCGCGGCTCCGGGCACAGCCTCCTCGCTGCCTTCCCAGGGATGGGGAATAAAGGGGAGGATGCGTGGGGAAATGGAAAGAGAAGTTTTATCACTTCGCCCAGGGTTTTATTCCTTGAAGGGTTCCCTTTCCCTCTGGGGCGGGAAGGAGAATAAACTTTTTGAATTTATGAAGTAATCGGTGAAAAATAATCCGGAACGTGTGTTCTAGATCGCGCCTTTTGCTCTCTAAGAACTGCCTAAGCAATTAAAAATGCACCAGGGATAGAATTAAACATGCGTCCGCAATTTAAACACAAACTCGATATTTTTGTTCGTAACTCAAGGTGTTTTGCTCTTTGAAACCACCTCATAATGTGCTTTTAGGGACCAGTTGGTACGTAGGCCGGGCGTTGAGTCTGCCCTCCGAAACCCCTCTCATCCCTACCAGCTTTACTGTGCTTTTCTTTATAATTTCCTCAAGAAAGCAGAGCTGCAGGAGCTGGGCCCGGGGGACAGCGGCGTGCCCCGGGTGCTCCCCTTGGTGGCAGATCCAGCGTGGAAGCATCAAGAGAGACGGGGCTGCACCGCCCAGGAACCTCAGCCGGGTCTTGGAGGAGTAACTTCATTAAGCCTTTGCTTAATTCCGTGGGTGGCGTGGCACCTAGCAGGTGAAACTACAACTCTCCACGTGTACCTGAACGGCACGGCTCCCATATGTGGGTAGCACAGTGGCTTTTATCAGTCACTTTCTTCTGAGGTTGCCCTTCAGCCTCTCCCCTTCCCCTACTCCATTTCTGGACTGAGCAGTTAAAGCTCGCTGTGTGCTCCAGCAGGAGCACAGATAGGATTTACCACGCTGAAGTGGCAGCCGATGCTGGCAGCAGGGCTCGGGAAGGTGCATGCCGGGCGTGTGTCCTGCCTGCTGGGGGAAGAAGCGTGATGGTTTTTGTTGGGCCAACCCCGATGGTTGGTCCCACAAAAGCTGCGTGCATAACCGGACTGTGAAAAACGCTCCCAGGCGGTGGTAGTGGAATTTCTTCCAAAGATGAGAAGCTGTGTTTGTGTGATGTGCCCTAGCTTTGTGTAGCTTCCTGGTGCCTTTCTTTTTAAGAGCTCCTACTTTGGATGCGGCTTATCTACAAACGCATGTTTTTGCCAATGTGTCTTATTTCACCCTCCAGGCCTAACTTCTGCCTCCTCACCACCAGAGGAAAATAAATGGGGGCACTTGGTTTGGCACTGACGTGCCGGCTTATCACGCCCTGCACAACGTCGCTGTGTTGGCAGAAGAGCTGGTGGAGTGTTACTTACGTGTAGATGGACCTGCAAGGTAGAAACTTTCCCACTTGGTTGGGAACGAAGAAGTTCCCCTGGTTTCCCTTACCCCGATGTGCCCCTTACTGCTGGGCTTGGGCCAAAACCTGTCTTGTTGGCCACCTCCACCTGGCAGGAACGTATGGGTGATGTGAGCATCACCACCAGCGGAAAACAGAGATCTGAGTTAGCACGTGTACGCTTTGGGGCAGATAGGCTGGAGTCAGATGCATCGAGTCTGTGGCGTTGGCTTGTGCTCTTCACTTTGTGTGGCTTTTAAGGATGTTACTGGCCATCAGCCTGATTTTTGCTGCCTTACACTAGCTTCCTCCTTGTCACCACCGAATGCTTGCAGCCACATCACCCTGTCCTTTCTTCCTCCTTCCTCTGGCTAGGGTTTGTAACAGCTGAAGGAATTGCATCGGGATGCAGCGCCTTACAGAGGTCTACGCAGAGGACTGGTGCCCCTCAAGCCCCAGGTCCTCCTCTCTTTTGTTGCTAATGTTGTTGTGTGGATTTGGTCGGCATAACTGGAATGTGTCCCGTGCTACAGCAGGAAATCATCCCGGTCTTGGGAGCGAAAGGGATACGTTTATGTGGCACAGCACCTCGGAGCAGTGAAAACCACAGCTGTGAGATGTCTGTTCTTGGAGAGATTTACGCAGTGGGATACGTAAGCTGTACAGATCGTACTTGGGTAGAAAGTGAAGTGCTTCGGGGTGTCAGAAGGGCACTGCAAGTGCCCTTGGATGTTTCTGGAGGCGCTCAGGCTGAAGTCGTGGTGCGGTGCTGCTGGCAGCAGCAGGCAGGTTGCTGAAGCTGGGTGGTGGAGCAGGACCCATGCCCGCTTGTAGAAGAGCTTGTTTCTGGGCTACAGGCTTCATCAGCCTTGCTTTTAGGGCAGGCCAGGACTCCTCCCGGACTGGCTCAGGCTGTCAGCTGATGTTCCTCTCCAGAGCAGAGGCGTTTGTATGCAAAATTGCCTGGTGACAACTCCAGCAGAGCCTGGTCAGCGCTGGGATAGCAGTTGGGGAACATCAGCACCCACTTAGCGATGCATTTACAGCTGATAGCTCTTGAAGAGTTGTCTCCAAAGTTTGATTTGGTATTTTTTTGCTAATCTGAGATCTTTTGAGTTATTCTTTGCAGCTGTGAAGGTCAGAAGCGTGTTGCTGTAAACCCCAAAGCTGTGATTCTGTTGCAGAGTGTGGAGTTCAGAGTGTATTGCATCCGATGGCTAAAATTTGTGCCCAGTACCAGGTGTCATGCGGGTCATGCTGTGTCTGGTGCAGGAGCAAGCTCTGAGCATTTAAATTTTGGTTGGTGTGGTTACCTTTGTCTGTTTCATAGTGGTAACATGAGGGAAAAGCCAGCAGAGTGCCCTGTTAACACAGGTTATTTTAGAGGGTAGTGCCAGTCCACCAGCTTTCTAGGTCTCAGCATAACAGAAGTAAGTATTTAGTCTATTAATCCTAATAGGTTTTGGGATCTGCTTGCAGAGCCTTTGTTAGGAGCCTGGGAGAGAGCTCTGCGTCACCTCAGCATCCTCCTGCCCCTCTTCTGGAGGCTCTTCTGTGGCCAGAGAGGTGCGGGCAGGTTCTGCGGAGGTGCCAGAGAACACAGGACTGCTTTTGGTAGCAGTCCAGGCAGCTCTGCCTTGACCCTCTGGTGTTTTTTGTATGAATAGGGGAAAAAAATTCTCTTCAGGTATGGTGGAAGCCTTCTCTTTGGGACAGCTGACAGTGGTGGCTGCAGGACAGCTCCATGGAGTCATCCTGGGAGGGTGCTGAGCTGGGCAGCCCCTGAGAAGGAAATCTCCACCAGGTTAACTACCTGGCTGCTGTACCATGAGCCTGCAGGCTGAGCTGGGGGTCCTGCAGCATCTCTTCCCTAGCATCGACCTGGAATTCATCTGGCTGGCTGCCACATGCTAAATAAACCCCAAGTCGTGTTGGAGGCTCCTTCTACCCCCCTTGAATCCCAGCACTTCTCTGGGAGAGCAACCCACAGGCCAGCTTTTCTTCTGTTGAGGTTTATAAAGCGACCGCATTCAAGCCCCTTGAAACTGGATACGAGTGGGAATTCCTGCTGGGCCTCTCCAGCCCTGCTGGCTGGGATTGGGACATCCTGGTAGGAAACGGGGGAGGATCGAGGCTGGTGGGTTGGTAAGTGAGCACAACCCCAGCTGGTCCAGTTGCTTGGGTTTCCTGAAGAGCAGTGAAGAGGGCCGGGCACAGATCCGTTACATTCAGTGGGGTCAGAGCTCTGCGTGGCTGCTTTTCGCTGCGTGGTGGTGATTTACGAGGAACTCTGAGTTGTGTGGTGTGCTCTGGCTTCCCACTTGTCCTTACAGCTTCACCTGCCTGCTTCTTTCTTTTATTTGTATTTTTTAACCAGAGTTCTCCGTTTCTGTGTTCAGCGATGCCTTTCCACCACTTGAACCTTCCCGGTGTCCTTGTGCTCAAGACACGGTCACCAGAACTGGGGCTTGGGTCGTGCCACTGTGGCAAAATCAGGAGTTGCCTTTGGGCTGGGAAAAGCACCGAGTTTGAAGTTTCCTTGTGAGAGATTGCCTTTAAAAAAAAAAGACCGTGCTGATGGCATTGTAACTGCTGTTTGCCCTCTTAAAAAACTTAATCGTGTTCAAACCTAGTGGGAAGGAGCTGGGCTAACGCAGAACCTTCCACGTGCTGTCGGCAGACGGGAGCTGCCCGGGTTGCTGAATGTGTTTCAGTTGAACTTACTCCCTTCGGTTCGTTTTTCTCATTTCCTCTGCTGGTGGAAGGAGGTTGTAATAGAGAGAGTGGAGGGGTGATTCATGCCGAGGAAGGAAATTATCTCTTATCTAGGTGCTAAGCCAGTCCTGCCAGAGCCGACTTTAGCCTTGAGAGGCTGCAATGTTGGTCTAAAAGGCAAATATTTATTCTTTAGAGTGTCTGAAATTGATCTGAAAGCTGTGTCTAGTGCAGTTTCCGATGGGAAGCTACACCTCTCTGCGTTCACAGAGCACAGCGGGATTCAGCTTGCGAGGAGAACAGAAACTGCTGTGGAGGAGCGTAATTAAAAACTCGCAGGAATCCGTGTAACGTCGTCAGCTGAGTAATGCTTTCTCCCACCTCGGTTACAACAGTGGGTCTGTGGGAAAGGAGGCAGAGAGGTGCAGCTCCTTGCTGCTCTGCTGTGTCCTAAGTCACTGGGGGCTTGCTGGGATGGATGGGAGGAAGGTCAAATCCTTTCCCACGTGCCTTTTTGTCAGGGTTACCATACAGCAGGACACTTGAAAGCTTTGGCAGTACCAAGCCCAATGTGTCTGTAGCTCTTTCTTTTAAAAGCTGCGGTGGAAATTGCGCGTGGCTTTCTGTAGCCAACCTCCTCCTGCCTCGGTGACTGCCCAGAATTCAGCACAAACAGAAAGTGAAACTGGTTAAGTCTGGCCTCTGTGTGCTGGGGGGCACCGAAAGTGGAGGAGTTGTGCAAATACTAAACCAGATGAGCTCTGCAGTCCTGTCACTGTCATCTTTATGGTGAAAGTTGTCAGTAGTAAGAAAGCCACACCAATCAGTGGCTAATTACCCCGTATGATGACACTGTGCTTGGCGATGTTTGGCTTGTGTTATTGTGCTGAACAGGGAGTTTCTCATTAGAACATGAAATTCAGATATCTGGAGTGAATATGTTGCAGTTAACCTCATCATTTAAAATCTTTTCATGTTCCTTTAGCTTCTGCCTCAAAGGTCATTGAAATCTAGACCTGGGATGCCCTTTTTAGCCTTTGCACAGCATCAGTTAGTACTCTGGTTTTGAGCACTTGTTAGTGTTGGATAGGAGGGGAGCTGTTCTGGAAGGGGTTTTGCAGGATTTGTGGTTTATTTCCTGGTTTGTCACTTGGCAGCAGTTTGTGCTTTTCTTTTAGGGAGACTGCTGTGACTTGAGCCATTGTTGCAGAATGTTTCCCTGCTGTATCTAGCCTCAGAATTACTTTTGCTGCCTCCTTGGACTCTTCTGAAGGAGGAAAGTAGACCTGACTTAACCTGAGCACAGTCCTAGGAGCTCCCTAGCCCAGAGCTCTGTGCTGGCACAGGTCTTACCTTTGACCTAAGCCAAGAACATCACTTGGGGCTCAGTCCTGCATTGAATTGTGCATAAATAGTTTCTCAGTGCCCTCCTGTTGTGTTGGGTTTACGATAGATTTGGCATCTCTCACTTGCGCCTAGGTTTCTTTGTCTTTTTACAATTCATTTTTCCCTCTAAAGGTGACAGAATTCCTTTAGCTCTAAGAGTGATTGCGTGCATCTGCTGGGTATTAGCCATCTGCGTATGGCTGATACATCTGCCAGCTTTACGTCTGCGCCGTGTACGGCTCCAGCCCAAGGACTTTCTGTAGCTCAGGTGTTCCGTGGGATGTGCAACTAACTTTGTGTGTCTGACTCTTTCAGAACAGGGCGGTCGGACGGCCCAAAGGGAAGCTGGGCGCTGCCTCTGCGGTGAAGCTCGCAGCTAACCGGACGACCGCTGGAGCCCGCCGGAGGAGGACGCGATGCCGCAAGTGCGAGGCGTGTCTGCGGACAGAGTGCGGCGAGTGTCACTTCTGCAAGGACATGAAGAAGTTCGGGGGGCCTGGCAGGATGAAACAGTCCTGCATTATGAGGCAGTGTATCGCAGTAAGTGCACCTGCTGGTACAGCTCGTTCGGAGATTTCTTTCCTTCAGCTTCCTCTCCTGGTGACAAGGTGTGGGACTGAGCCTAAAGCTCAGTGACGTGGCTTTTGTTCTCAGTAGTATAGAAGGTAGATGTGGAGGTCATCAATTCGCCAGAAATTGGCACTCAAATGACACTGAAATTCTGGGATTGTGGGGAGAAGAGAGAGCGGGAAGTTACCGTTCAAATTTGAAGAGGCCTCTGTGGTTTGGGCCTCTGAAATTTCTAATAAAAGCCACCTTGCAACAATCTTTACCACCTTAGCTGCTTGACCACCTCAAGATGTGCAGAAGTCTTTGGCATCCCCCAAGACTTTGGCACTGGTGACCAGAGGCTACTTGAGGTCCGAATTTCAATTAATTTGCCATTTACCTAAGCGTACAAGGGGGGTCTGATGGAGAAGAGCCAAAGAGCCATCCATCCTGGGGCCTTCTCTTCCTCAGGGACTGGAAATGGCTGTTGGGGGATGCGGTGAGTGTCAGAACAGGGCAAGTGGTAGTCAAAGGCAGTTTCCTGGGCTATTGTGATGTGTTTCTTAGAAGCTTCTTGAGTTGTAAGTGATAGCTTTGTGTTTAACACGTATTGACAGATTAGTCTTCCATGAAGTTCTGAATCATTGCTTTCATATCGACTGTCACTGAGCTCCTCAGGCCTTTTGTCCACAGTGCTCTCGTTGAAGAGGAAAAATTAGCTTTGGCTTTCTCATAATTCTTTGGGAAGGCCTTTTGTGTAGTGTTGTTGAAGGTTTTGGTTTGGTTTGGTTTGGTTTTCTTATTTTTTTGTGTGTTGTTTTTTGTTTATTTTGTTTTTAAGGGAAGGAATGTTGTTTATTCATAACTGAATTACACCATCTATCCTGATTTCTCAGTAACTCTTGATTCAGTCTTGCTACAGTTCCTTTCACTTACATTTTTTTCTCTAATCCTGATGTGGTGGCATTATTAAATGGCTCGGGTCAGGTTTTACAAACCGATTCACACTCAGGGTTTCCAGTAGTTGCTCCTGGTAGCCCACGCTGTGTCCTGCTCTAAGCCATGCGGTGTTCTTGACAGAGGATTGGATTCAGCTCTCCTGGATCTTTTAGTAAAGTGCACAGAATATCTATCTACCTTTCCTCAGAGTGCTTTTGCAGCTCAAGTGTCTTTTCTTTGAACACTTGATTTCCTGGAGTGTGGCATGAATCGAACAGCATGGATGAAGAATTTATCATTCTCCAGGGAGAAGAACTAGTGAAATCATGCTGCCTTTTTAGTGGAGGGATTACATTAGGGCTGCAGTGTGCTTCCTCATCCTGCCTGTAGAAGGAAGTTTTCATAGTAAGGCGTTTCAGTCTTCACACAGGCTGGGCCTTGTGGAGGAGAGGAGCTGGGTTCTCTCCTGGCTGTGTGCAGTCATCTTCTCATCCCCTCTTTTCTTGTGAAGAAGTAGTTTCCAGTTGTTACCTGCAGGTTTATTTCCAGGAGCCGTGTTTAGAAGACACGGCTCTGTAGTCGAGACACTTTGCTTCCTTGTCCCACCTGTGCATGTGCTTAAGGGATGTCTGCTCTTTGTGAGGTCTCGGTGGTGTGAGTAACGGTGGGAATATTGCAAACTTCCTTAGAACAGCGAGAGCGCAGTAAATTAACAAGTTGAACCGTTGCAGTTTTTAATGGTGCCTTCCGTTTCTATAGGCAATCCAATTGTCTTTACTCTTGTTCATTATGTTCTCTAACAATCGCAGCAGTAATATATTGTGGTACGCATCCAACAGCTCCCAGCTAAAGGAAACCACCAAAGCGAGGCTCTGTGGAAGTAATGATCCCCACAGTTCTGGGACTGTGCCTTCCTCTGGTTAATAACACTGCCGATATTAACTAGGCGCAGGCTTTCATTAAACTCAGAAGCCTTTAGAGAGCCAGCACTGCCGTTCAGAGAACAGGAAACTCCTCTGCATCACTGCTTCAATCAAGGGAGGAAGGAGGAGGGCCTGGGACACTTGCTGCTGCGTCGAGTAGGTCTGAAGGAAGTGGGGGGCTCTGTGCTGGGAGGTCAGGTTGTGACAGCAGAGCTGCTGTTCACTCCAGCAGTGGGACAGAGCTAGGTGGGGCACAGAGGAGGTTCCCGAGACACCCTTGCTCCCAGCAAGAAAAGTTGTACTGCTTCTGGGCTGTTTGTTCCTCGGGGGTGGATATAAATAGGTGTCGTGTGGGAGATGGGACAGAACAGGCGGACAGAGCTGTCACAGCTCTTAGCTTTCCTCTGGTTTACCTGCTGGCGGAGTGGGATCCTGGGGATTCCTCTTGTGTGCATGGAGGAAGGCTGGGAATTCAATAACATTTGCAAAATGCTTTGAAAAGGGACTTGTGGGTAAGTACTGGCGTGAGAAAGCAGAAAAGCGTTGCCATATCTGATGCTGGTGCGTGGGGCAGCACGCTGTGCTCTGTATTGGCTTACCATAGTTAGTTTTATCCCTGTCTGAAACTTCCTGAAGGATGGGCTGTTGCTGCAGAGATTTGATTCAGTGTGCAGTTTTTTACTTCCAGTCTTTATTTGCTCCATAAATGAGAGAGCCTTGCCATGAAAAGCCACATCTCTGCTTCCAACTACCTAATAGTTAGGGAGTTGCAACCTGATCGATTCCATTTCACGTTATAGCCAGCTTCTTACAAGGATCTTCCGTTTATTTCTTGTAATGGCTTGTACCTTATTGCAGGAAACAAGAAGTTTGTTCCTCATTAGCACTAAGGTAGCTTTTTAATTAGACTGGCATTCAGTGCTTTGACTTGGGTGATGGATATAAGAGATGCTGCAGTTCCCTTTCTGCTTCAGCAAAAGATAGGAAAAAAAAACACAGAGCTTCCCACTTGTGACACTTCTGGAAGAGGAATTCTCTCTTTAAGTGCCTGTGCAGTGCTTTTTGCAATGCTTTGGGGGCAGGGCCTCCTGTAGTAGGCTATCAGTCAGCAAAAGGTCTGTTCTGGGTCTGTCGTGGGCTTGCTGTGAGGGCTGGGTTGGGTCCCACAACATCTGCCTGCCCTGCCTGTAAAACAGGGGCGCTGCCAAATTGCCAGGCAGACTGTGAAGCTTTACGGATGTGAACAGTGATGTTGCAGGTTGCTTCTTTTGCCTCCCTTTGTATGGTAGAAAAGTGACACACGTGCCAATGTCTGTGTCAGCTCACAGATCCAAGGGACCCACACAAAAAAACCCCAACGCTTTCATCCCTGCAATGCCCCGTGGATTAATGTTGCTAGAGGGAGGGCACTTTGATTCCCTCAACACGTCCTGCGATGCTTGGTCTGGGTACCCAGCCCCAGTTACCAGTTTTTCTTGCCTTTGTTGATGCGCTGGGACGGAGCCTTCAGCAGTTTGCACAATTAAGCGCTATTTATCTTCTCTTTGGAATGAAAATACTGTAAATGCATTTTGAATTCTTCTGTTCCCGTATGTCTTATGTGCCCTGATCAAGACTTCCTTCTGATATGTGTAAACAGCCGGTGTTGCCTCATACTGCTGTATGTCTGGTGTGTGGAGAAGCTGGGAAAGAGGACACTGTGGAAGAGGAGGAGAGCAAGTTTAATCTCATGCTAATGGAATGCTCCATTTGTAATGAAATAATACACCCAGGATGCCTTAAGGTGAGTGCAAGGATGTAATACCTGTTGGAAACAAGCAAACTAAAAGTAGATTAGATGTCACCTTAACATAAAAGTAGGGCATAGAAGTTAGAAAACTTTCACGGTTTCGTCTTTGGAAACTGAGTGAGCGCAGAGTTGGGGTGAGAAGCAGGACTGAAGCCGTGGCGTTGCGCGGTCCTGGCTGGCAGGAGGGAGCTCTCTTCTGATGTGACCAGCATCCATCCCCTGGCCGCCCAGAGCAAGCCTGCAAAACGTGCGTGCATGCAAGTGTTTTATTTATTTTTTTACTTCTTATTTAAGTGAGGTATCTCAGCTGGCACAGGAAGCTCAAGGGGGCAGAGGAATCTACCTGCATGTAGCGTTGGATGAGTTAGTCACAAACCAGCAGCTCCTTCCCGTGTCCCACAGAGTACAAGGAGCGGTTTGCTGTCCGGGTTTGTCCAGGCACAGAGCTGCCTTTTGGTGGCAGCTGGCTTGAAGGTGCTGTGAGCAGAGGTTGCCGTAGGACTGCAGCTCCAGAGAACAAACTGAGCAAGTTTCAGGCTGCAGGAACACTCAGCCTTGGCTGCCTCGAGCACTGCGAGCAGATACCCTCCTCGTCAGTACCAGAAGTGTGATTTTGGGCAAGTCCATGTGTCTGAGCACTTGGAAGCCTCCTTTCTCCAGAGCTGGTTGTGTCTCGGCTGCTCAGCCATTTCCTGTTGCTGATTTGTTTATGGTTAAAGTGATTTGCCAAAGCAAATGTGCTCTGACATACCGTGCCCCACGAAGCAGCCTTGGGCCCCCGGGGATCTCCGGGAGGGGAGGCGCGTTCCTCGTGCAGGCCCGGGGTGCTGCTCTCCGTGCCTTTCACTGTTCCTGCACTGTGTGCTGAGATTCACCAACCAACCCGTGTGTCCCTAGAGCAGAAAGCAGGTAGCTTTGATACCCACAGCTCCTGCCACTTGAGGATTCGGGGAGCTTTGCTTGCTTAAAACAAAGTTTCAGGGGGTGAGGAAGCGAGGGAAGGAGCTTCTCCTTTCTCGGGGTGCCCCGGTTCTGCCTTGCAGCTGCTGCTTTCCTACTCCAGCCCCCCTCAGAGTGCTCCACACCCCCCTTCCCTCTCCTTGCAGTGCCAGTTACACTTTTTGGCTGGGTCCAGAGGCTGGGATTGTTGTCTAGTGGCAGTTCAAGCGTGGTTTCCTCTCACCGTACCACATCTGGGACTGGTTGCACAGGATGTGGGTCAGATCTGTGAACTCAAGCAAGTGCTGTTTGTTCCTTTATGCATATGTGATGTTCCGAGTGATGTTTTGGTAACTAGGAACAATGTTGCTCGAGGTATTGCTGAAAATGAAACGGTGGGAGACTTGCAGCATGTCTTGTTTTTTTAATTACTCTGTGCTTCTGTTGAGCTGCAACAGTGGGATAGTGGTGGTGGTCAGATACCCAAACAAAAGGGCTCCAGGAGGATTTCAGAATCACCTTGGAAGGCGAGAGAAGAACAGCAAAAAGCAAACGGGACCTTTTCCTTGGTTCCCTCCTTGCTCTTTGTTCCTGGGTTCCGTAGTTTTCTGTGAGACAAGAGCCTGGTGCTTTATTTATGTGCTGCCCCCTGATGTGGGCTTAAAAGCCCCGCGGACAGAGTCCCATAAACAGCCCTTGTGGGAAGTGCCTTTGAAAGCAAACATGGCCCCAGGGCAGCTGCTGTGGGTGCCCACCAAGAGGAGATCCCCTCCTGGCCTGCTCAGAAAGAAGGCAGCAGGAAGACGTGTGAACTGTGGGGGTTGTCTCCAGCAAACGTACTTTTGGGGGAAACCAGCAGAAATTGGGCAGGGAGGGGAGGAGTGAGCGTCCCTCCCTGCCTTGCTCCCCTGCAGAGAGAATTCTCTCCAGGGTGCATCTCCAGGGCTCGGGCACGTGCACTGGGCTGCTCGTGGGTAGCTTGCTCTGTCCTGTTCCAGCTTCCCCCTTGGGCTTTACGTGTTCGTGGTGGGTTTTCTCCAGGAAAAAACAGTGTCAGGGGGTGGCCTCGTAGGGCATCTGCTGCGTCTGTCGCGTGCCGGTGCCTAATACTTGAGCTAGCTTTAATGCTAGCTTCTGGAGGGGCTTTTATAGCTGATCTTTAAGAATTAAATGATCCTTAAGGTTCCTTCCAACCCGAAGCATTTCATGAAGGTAGCTGGGGTTCATCTGTGCTCTGCCACACTCGCAGCCTTCAGGAGCTCCTGCGGGTGCCCTGCTAGCACAGGGTACGTTACACGCCTGTGTAGGAGCTGTGTGAAGGGCAGCCAGGTTGTGGCATGTCCTGAGGAGTGGCACGGGGTGCTTTCTGACACGCTGCTGCTTTTCTTGGAAAACACAATACCAGCACGAGTGCTCGTTCTGCCGAACAGCTTCTTAGGAAAATCATGTTGGCAAGCCTTCCCCCAGCACAGCGCTGCTTCCAGAGGAAGCTGCTGAGCTTTTCAGAGGGATATTGCCTTTCAATGGAGCAGAGCGTTCGAATTGAACCAGTATTGATGGGTTTCTCTTGCTGCAAGTCCCATTACTAGTAATGTTGGTTAGCACGGGTGACCCAAGTGCAGTGTCTGATGCCGTTTCCTTAAGGAAAAGGGGTTCGTTTTCCCAGTCAGATCCTCTTCTTTTTCATCTTACGTAAATGTAGTGATAACGATGGAAAACAAGGGATATTTTAGTTGTATTGACAGAAAAGCAGAAAGAGTAAGTGAAAAATAAAGTCCTTTTCCAGCACAGCTGCATTTCTGCCCCTGTCCTCAGCCCAGGTGTGTCCGTGCCTGGGTTATTTCAGTCTTGGCGCTGCCAGGAGTCAGGGTTCTCGCTCAGCGATACCAGACCAACATCCCAGAGTACTTTACTTCCCAAAAGGCAGCCCTCCCGGCAGGGCAGGCTCACGCTGAGGCTTCCTGAACCTCCACCCTCGTGCTGCAGGTACGGTCCTGAGGCTGCCTCCTGCCGGGGCTCAGACGCCCACCTGCTGGTGGTAGCAAACACCCAACTGGCTCCCACCCAGCCTAGGAGGCTTGGGACAGATTCGGTGGCAGGTTTGTGTGTGTCTAATTAGTTTGCTTACAGTTCCTCACATCTGTTCAGTTCCTTCAACTTCACAGAAGGGACGGAGCTGTAATGCTTTCCCTTTGGTAGCATTTGTTCTATATTCGGTGCGGGAAATAACTTGTTCCCAACTTGGGCTTGGGCCAGGGATTGTTCCCCCGAGGCAGAGATGTATACAACAGCTCCTGGAGTATCTTACACCTACCATGGGAAAGAAGGTTCAAAGGCGCACAGTTGTGATAAAACCAGTATTTAAATTCTGCCCACTTCATTTACTCGTTTATTAACTCCAAAAGACTTGCTGAGAGAGACTGACATGTCATCAGTCTTGCTGGATGGTGAAACTAGCAGAGCTGCTGTCTGGCTCAGGGACTGGAGGAAGCAGTTCCCTAAAAGCGGGGCTCGCTCCTGCACAGCCAGCACGTTTTCACCCAGCAGGGAGGAGGAAATGTTTCAGAAACAAGAAAAATCTGCAGATCTTTGCCCCTGCCTGTTTCAGCAGCAGTCTCCTGCTACTGTGCTGCCGATGCCCAGCTGTTTGTCTTGACTGTAGACAACAAAAACACGCTACTACAGCCACGAAACCATCTTTCCTTTTTCCCCTCAAGGCTTTTGTCTAAATATATATCGAAATCCTTGAGATGTGAATGTGCCATCAGTGAGCATATGTGTTTGTGTGGAGGTGCTTTTAGCCTAGCTGTACTGTTCCTCCTCAGTTTCATTCACAGAAATTTCTCTTCAAGCCACCGATCTCCTGTTTGGAGAGTAACGAGGGCTCCCGTGTGGAGAGGCAGAAAGCAGCTTCGCAGCCCTCTGCTTTCGGCTGCGATGCGAAATGCAAAATGTCCCTGTCCCGCAGGGGTAGCCGAGCAGTAAGAGCTTCTCTTCCTCATGCTAGCTGGATAACTGGGGGGTGAGGAGCCCTGAAAATGATTTCATGTGTCCATTCTTCTGAATAAGTGTGCCTGTTCTCCAGCTGACTTGGCAACCAGCGTTTTTACTGGCACATGAGCTTGGGGGCTGGGTGCACGGGGCTGCGAGCTCCGGCCATAAAGAAAAATATTTCAAGGAACACTTGATTACAGTGCAGGGTGCTCTGCTTCTAAAAATGCCTGCCAGTATTAATATATGTGAGAACGTGTGTATGGGAAAAATCCCTTCCTATGAAAAGCTCAGGCTGTGCCTCGCTTCGGGATGGGGGGGGACATGGGATGGGGCCTGAGCTTTTCGCATCAAAGTGGGAGGCCTTTGGAGATGGCACAGTTACAGCCCTTCTTGGGGGGAGCTTGGTGTTTTGTTTTCTGTTTTTGCTTTTTTTTTTTTTTTTTTAATATTTTTGCAAGAGCAGAACATACCCAGTGTTAATTAGGATGGCCCTTGACCTTCACAAAACCCCAAACCTGAACCCCGTGTCACGTACCAAGTTGACCAGCACGCTTGCCTCCCATCGGTGTTACCACGAGGGTGGTTTTGTGGGACTGAGGCTGTGCTCAGCACCAGCACCTGTGGTGATCGGGGTTTCTTTTCTGTAGCCATCAGGAGGGCAGCAGTCGCTCAGAGAAAAATGAAGAGCTGTAAGAGATGCCTCTGAATGATTCTGCCTGTAGACTTTTGCAGCTTCCTGTGGCTTGCTGTGAATTGAGTTGTGCCTCTCTTTCACCAGGTGAAGGAATCAGATGGTGTGGTTAACGATGAGCTGCCGAACTGCTGGGAGTGTCCAAAGTGCAACCATGCAGGGAAAACTGGAAAAGTGAGTTTAATGGGGATAAGTGGTGCTGGAACGACCTACAAAATCTCAAGCTATTCCCTCTGGCTTGTAGATACAATTTCGCCCAGTACCAGCTTTTGTTTTTGTGTCTAATTCAGTTGAGTCAAAGGAAATAAGCTCTTGGCTTTCTGTTTGTTCCCCAGTCGTTTTCTTTATTTTTCTCCCATGCGCTTCACCCAAAATCTGGGGAGAATGTAGGTTAGTTCTGTACATTGCTGCATGTTAATTTCTAAGATGAAAATACTTCTTTGGATTTTGTAAAAGGGAAAAAAATAGGCAAAACCTGAAGTGTTGTTTGTTTTCTTTTTTTGTGTTCTGTTTTTTTATTTTTTTTTGTAAACTGAAACACTGCAAGTGTGTATAAGAACTTCTTAAAGGTTGAAACTACTTCTGTAACTCCTTGTTAATGCTTTTGTCTGTTACAAAGTGATCAAGCCACCAGTGCTGGAGACAACTTACATAAATAGCTGAGAAAGGCATGAGATATAAAGTTTGTTTGTGTTTTGTGTCTCTTTGGCGTACAAGCAAAAGCGCGGACCAGGATTCAAATACGCATCAAATCTCCCAGGCTCATTGCTGAAGGAACAGAAAATGAACAGAGACAATAAGGAAGTAACAGATGCTGCAAAACGGAAAGGGGACTGTGAAGAAACTCCCAGGCGGAAATCTGAGGAACATTCCAAAAAGACTCAAGTTGACTCAATACTGAGGAGAAAGTCAGACGAAGTACATCTGCGGAGGAAAAGGAAATTTGAGAAACCCCAGGAACCCTCTATGAGAAAACGGGTATGACAAAACACCCTTATGTACGTACGCAGATGCGCGTGGGCTGGTTGGGGCTGATGTCTCTTGCCTTCTGGCTTGTACCTCGTCTTGAAATCCCAGATTGCTACAAAAGAAACGGCGATGTTTTACCTTCCGCCCTGAAAACTGCTAGTCTAACAGGACAGTAGTTTGAATGGTGAAGCTCGGGTTGACATTCAGAGGCTGAAAACACTGGGCTGTGGCTGTTGGTTTATTCAAAGTACTGGAAAACCCACTTTAACTAAAAAGTCACTACAAGATGCTTGGAGTAGGATCAAGGTGAAAATCAATTTTTTATGGAAGCCTTTTCATCTTTAGCCACTTGGTGGCGCGTGGCAGCATGTTTTGTGGCTGATTCACAGATGTACAATGCTCGTAACTGATCAGAGGACCTTTAGAAATGACACCTTCTGTAGCCTGCAGAGAGGAGGAGCTGCTCACAGCAGCATTGTAGGCAGAGCTTCTTCCCTGAATTTAAAAGTCAAAGCTCTTGGGCCAGGCAGGGACACTCCGAATTGTCATGTGGATTACAAAACACACTAATAAGGACATACAGAAATGCTGGTTTGCAGAGATAGAATTGAGGACCTAGATTTCACTTCTTTCACTAATCATCAGATGGCTTTAACATCAGGATCAGTAGCAGGTTTTGTACTGCTCATGTAGTTCGCTAGGACTTGGTAGTCGGTCTGCCCCTCACGGCTTGGCAGAGGGAATGCTACGGTACAGTAAATACAGGGATTGTTGGTGCTTTGGTGGAGTGGGAGAGCAAAATTCATGACACCAGGTTATGCACATCTGCTTTCTGGCCATGATTTCCTTTTCCCATCCCTGCGGACTCACTGGAGTGTTTATGGATGGCTTGAATTGCTCCGTGAAAGCCCCCCAGCGTGTGAGGAAGGCATTGCTGGTCACCAAACCTTCAACAGACAGCAGAACAAATGTCATGTTTGGGGGTTTTTACTTGTCTTTCTTCCAACAGCTAAAACTTGGACAAGAAGAGAAACTCTTCAGGAAGAAGGTGCTTTGCCTTTTTAAAAGATGTGTTCTCAATCCCTTTTCATCCTTCTCACATGAGCCGAGTGGTGAGCCAGTTCATCAGCCATGTCTTTATGTCACAGCAGGCATCTTTGTTATGCCATGTACATCTTGAAGTTACAGAGTCTCTCTCTTGCAAGCCTTTACGCTCCAGAATAGTTAGCTGCAGTGTCTGGTTCTGTATGTCCTGGGTTTGTGTCCTGTATTAAAACACAGTTGAAAGCTGTGTTTTGATGACACCAAGGAATGAAATCCTGTTTCTGTACTGATGTTTTGCTCCCCCTGCGTGGCTGAGCCCTGCCCTTGCCATGCACCCCCCCAGCAGTCTGTGTCACAGCACACTCATGAAGCCCCCCACTGGCACAATATTGATTCACCTCTCACAATCTGCTGTGATAACAGGACTCTGATACCTTTAAGTTATGCACTCATCAGTACCCTGCGTGAAGGATGCTGCAAGCCGGCAGTAGTCTGATGGTTTACTTCTTTTCTTCTAACCTGTCATTAATGTTCTGTGACCTCTTCCTTTATAATGTGTTTAAGGACAGGGTGATCAGCTTTCTCTGCAGTGTGGAACACAGGAGCAGATCACTGACTTGATCCCAGTAGTTCATTGCAAAGGGATAGGCATTCTGATACAGCGAGCGTGTTCACAGCAGTTCTCCTTTCCTTGTCAGTCCTGATCTCTTCTCATTAAATCTGTTTCATTTTAACAGTTGCTAGCTTCTTCTTGCATGCAGCGATCAATTACTCTTGAAGTCTTCCTTGCTTTTGGCTGATCCATCTCCTACATTTCCATCCGGTGTGCATCCAGGAGAGACTAGATTAAAGCAAGCGAGCGAAGCGCGGTTCGCTTTTACGAACAGTGACCAGGGCAGGGAAGAAGGCACCAGCCAGCCCTCGTGAACCCGCGTTGCGTCGGAGATCGTGGCAGCGTGAGGTCCCGTCCGCCTAGCAGTGTCAGAGCTGTCAGTCGCATCCCCTGTTCTGCATGCACCGGAGGTGGGGGAAGCTTGAGAAGATGAACCGAGTTCATTCAGTAGGACATAAAGGGGCAGCTAAAGTGTGGTTGACCGAGGCTGTGAGTATCCAGCAGTAAAGGCCACAACAGGAGCACAGCCACAGTGCGAGCCGGGGATGGCAATCCAGGAGCTTTCAGAAATTCAACTTCTGGCCATTGGGCACCCACGTGTGTCAGGCAGTGTTGACAGTGGGAGCTTTGCCCAATGAACGCGTCCCGAGCCTGGTCTCTTCTGGCCTGTTGGGGAAAAAAAAAACAAACTGTCTATCGTACGCTGTTCATCTTGTGTATGTAAATTGTCTGGTGTGTAACGATAAGGCCCTTAAATCTGCAGGATTGTGCATGCTGAATCAAGGCGTTTATCGCTCCCTCGGAGTCTGGAGAGCCCATAGCTGGCCTCCTCATCCCTGTGATGGCACTTGAACTTGATACCTTTGGCCGGCGAATGTGCCCATGTGCTGGGACGGGAGGGGCGCTGTGCTGGCAGGCAGCCTGGCCCCCCGGGCACGGCTGCCCTGTAGAGCATCAGCGTTGCCGAGTGTTGCTGGGCGCCTTCTTGCTCAAATAGTCAGCCCTTGTCTCTTCCTTTTCAGCGGCGATCGTGGAAGGCTTCAGATGACCGAGCTGCCATGATCAAACCCCTGCGGCGCCTCAAGCAGGAGCCGGAGGATGAGCTGCCTGAAGCACCCCCCAGGTCCAAGGACAGCGACCAGTCGCGCTCCAGCTCGCCCACCGCGGGTCCCAGCACGGAGGGCGCCGAGTCCAGGGACAAGAAGAAGTTCAAGATGAGGCGGAAAAGGCGGCTTCCCAATAAGGAACTGAGCAAGGAGCTCAGCAAGGAGCTCAACCAGGAGATCCAAAAAACCGAGAACAGCCTTGCCAATGAGAATCACCAACCCATCAAATCTGAACCGGAAAGTGAAAATGAGGAGCCAAAGCGCGCTTTGAGCAACAGCGAGAGACTCCATAGGTTCAACAAGGGTTTGAACGGGACTCCCCGGGAGCTGAGGCACCAGCTCATCCCCAGCCTGCGAAGCACCCCTCGGGGAATAACCCGGCCCCCGCCTTCGCTCTCTCCTCCCAAATGCATTCAGATGGAGCGGCACGTTATCCGGCCGCCTCCCATCAGCCCCCCTCCGGACTCGCTCCCCCTGGATGACGGGGCAGCCCACGTGATGCAGCGGGAAGTCTGGATGGCTGTCTTTAGCTACCTCAGTCATAGAGACTTGTGCATCTGTATGAGAGTTTGCAAGACCTGGAACAGATGGTAAGGAGCAGGGGAACCGAGCTGGGTCTGATGGGGGGGCACTCTGAAGGGAGGTGGGTGACTGGCAGTGATAACATCTGCTCGGAGAGCTGCACAGGTTATTACTGAAGCTCTGCTGAGCACAAGGGGAAAGGGTGCCCAGCAGCATCTGAAGAAGTAGCTTGTCTTCTTCTGGTGCTCTCTCAGAAGCAGCAGTTACTGGCACTTCTGGTGGGAGTTTTGTGTTTGTGCACCGGGCTGCCGGAGCTGTAGCCCCCAGAGCAGGCTGTTCCGTACAGAGACACCGCAATGTTCCGCACGCTGGAACAGCCAGCCTGGGTCATGCTAAGCCTTGGTGTCATTGTGCCCCCAGGAGCTGCTCGCTGCTAGCACAGTTGTTTTTGCAGCTCAGCCATTAAATATCTGTTGAGATACAGTGGGGATCTCCCGGTGCCCTCAGTGTACTCCAGAAGGTCCGTTCTGATTGTTGCCCTGTAGAGGGTACACAAAGAGCGATCCCCGTTGCTGATTCTCTACCAGCAGAGCCGGTGGAGAAATCTTTCATCATCGCCTTTACTTACAGTGTGTCTGTTGGGTGCTCAGGGCACCGGAGTGTAAAAATTAACAGTCAGTGACTGTACCACAGCAGGAAGCATCAGTGGACAGGTTTAAATGTTTCACTGAACTTGCAGTAAAATACCTTTTTGTCTGTCATCTGAGATTGGGCTGTGGTGTGCACACAGGTGGGCAAATCAGACAGAGGCTCCTTGGTAGCACAGTGCAGTATCAAACGGGGTAAACACCAAAAAGGTCGATAATTTGGGGCAAGGTGATGCCCATGGAGCCCCCCTTCCCTGGATTTCTTGGTGTCACAGAAAGGTGTTAAGACACTTTTTCCACTTAAGCACGATATTTTCTAGTGGAAGATTCAAGAAAACTTGGAGTCTCACAAACCCATTTGGGTTTCTTGTTGGTGGCCCTTAGAGAACCAGAAAGACAGTGTCAAAATGCAGAAGCCATCTAGATGGCAATACTGCAAAACCACGGAACCAGGAGAGGGGGATCTGTTTTATAAAATTCACTGGGTTTAGGTGGAAAGTGCAAGGAAAATCAGAACAGTAACTTCTAACCAGTCTTTTTATTCGAAAGATAAGAAAGAAGGTGCTTATGTTCAGGCTAGGAGATGGATTTTAATAAACAAACTGATGACTTAAAATGAGATCCTAAGTTGCTGACACTTGTAATTCCGTAGAAATAATTCCATTTATTGCATGATACATTTGATGGAGAAACTTCAAACCTATGTAGCATTGTTTCTATTTGCGTGCTCATCTTAGCACCACTGAGCCTTAGTTTGGCTATTTCCCATTAAATGCTGTAGTTTTCCCTCCTGTTCAATGACATCTTTTAAAGTCTCACACAAATGAAAACGAGTGCCAAATTAAAGCGCTGTTGGCTTTTTTCTTTTTGGGTAGGTGCTGTGACAAAAGATTATGGACCAAAATAGATTTAAACCATTGTAAATCCATCACTCCACTTATGCTTAGTGGCATTATTAGGAGACAGCCTGTAACCCTTGATCTTAGCTGGACAAATATATCTAAAAAGCAGCTGAGCTGGCTTATCAACAGACTGCCAGGTAAGTGACGTTTTCTTGATCGCTTTTCACCAAATCTGGCAAACCCGTTTGTATCTAACCTGCAATCTCTGAGGGATGGCTGGCGGGATCCCTCTTATCTGATGCGAGGAATAGATACGTAGGGATGAAGCATCAACATGTTAAAATGAGCCCAAAAAATAGTTATGCTGTGACTACTTGGCGTTGTAGGTAGAGTAATTTGAGGCAGGTCTCAGTCTACGGGTAACATTGCTGGGGGGAGTGCCTGTGCTGACTTGATCAGCGAAGCGTGCGGCTGAGGGCTGCTGCAGAACTGTTCTCCCCCACAGGAACGAAGTTGCAGGAGGAGGGTGGGAGGGAGGGCTGGGCAGGAGGAGGCTCACAGGGTCCCTGCTTGCCCTGGAGTGCTGGGATCGTTTCAGAGCAGCACTGGGCTCACCCCAGCCTGCTAGGGATAGCAGATCACCGTGCACGCCTCTCTGGGTAGGCCACATGCTCCAATTTCTTCTGTATCTGCAGGTCTTCGAGACCTGCTGTTATCAGGGTGCTCATGGATAGCAGTGTCAGCACTTTGTAGTTCCAGCTGTCCTTTACTCCGAACTCTGGATGTGCAGTGGGCAGAAGGCCTGAAAGACGCCCAAATGAGAGACCTCTTGTCGCCACCCACAGATAACCGGCCAGGTAACAGGCGGGGGGAGCGCGGGAGGCCTGTCCCATCTGCTCTGTGGCACGTTCTGCTGCTAGTCCCACCTGCAGGGGGTGTGCAGGAAGCCCTGCAGCTAGCACCGGCGGGGTTCTGGGCTCTGCTTGAGGTGGTTCAGTAGTGACTTGCAACACCTCGCTGGAAGCCGCTGGGTATTGAGTGATGTTCTGACTGCTGAGCAGTCATCTGAGCCACTGTGCTGGTTTTCTGTCTGACTTTCTTCTCTTCAGGCTGCAACGGGTGTACTTTAGAGAGTATGGAAACACTTTCTTCCAGTTCAGGGAAGGAGCAGTTCTGTGGGTCATGCCACATTCGCCCGGATTTCAGCTCAGGTGAAATTTTGAGCAAATCAGATCTGCTTTCTGGCATGCACTGCACAGCCTACTGCTTATTCCCGACTTGTAATTCCGCTGGGCCCCTGCAGTTACTTTTATCCCTTTTTGTTTTAAAATCAGGAGGTGGTTTTTGCCCACGTGCCTGTGCCAAAAATAGACAAGTGTTCCTGCTGATGTCCCCTCCAAAGCAACAGACAGGCAAAAGCATCTGAAGTTAACTTAGGGCAGCAGTGTTGTGTGTCACAGTGCATTTCCTAGAGACGTGCAGATGTTCGCGATGCGGCGCGAGGCTCGGAGGAGTGACCTGCCTCTCCTGCTTTCCAGGTCAGATCGACAACCGGAGTAAGCTACGGAACATAGTTGAGCTGCGCCTGGCCGGCCTGGATATTACCGATGCGTCTTTGCGGCTGATCATAAGGCACATGCCTCTGCTCTCCAAACTCAATCTCAGTTACTGTAATCACGTGACAGATCAGTCTATTAACCTGCTGACCGCAGTTGGAACCACCACGCGGGATTCGTTAACAGAAATTAATTTATCAGGTACGCAGCATGAACTCAGGGGAGGGGAGGATGGGAATGTCTTATCGCTGTTAGACCTGTGTGAAATACTCAGCAGTGGAAGTGGTTTTCCCCAGCTACCTCTATCCATGCCCCCTGTGTAACAGCCCCACCAGCGCTCCATTTCTGTGCTGCCGGTGTAAATAATCCCGCAGCTGCCCAGCTTTCCCAGGGCCCTCCCTCCTCTGGCTGATGTGCAACAGCCCCTCCCTGGTGGGAGCCACGTGCTGTTACCTCGCTCATCCTCCTCCTCGTGGGATTTACAAACGCTGCCGCTCTGTGCAGCTGGTGCTCTGCTTTATCTCATCAGTTACACAACAGAATCTCAGGGATCAGAGCACGGCAGCCAGGCTGGTTGGGGTGATTTTGGTGTCAGCACAGCACAGGAGCAGAACGGGCCTTACTGTGGTCAGGTTGAATTGTCCTTGTGCTGAAGAACAAACCAAGACACGCTGTTAACATTTGTTTCTCTCCCCTCTTTTTTTTTTGGCAGACTGCAATAAGGTTACTGACCAGTGCCTGTCTTACTTCAAACGTTGTGGAAACATCTGCCAGATCGACTTGAGGTACTGCAAGCAAGTGACAAAAGAAGGCTGTGAGCAGTTCATAGCAGAGATGTCAGTAAGTGTTCAGTTTGGGCAAGTGGAAGAAAAACTTCTGCAAAAACTGAGTTAGTTAAAGGACCTGTGTAAATACTGGGGCGGGGTGGGGGGAGGGACGGGACTAAGAACATGTAGGGATTTTATTTTCAATTGGGAACTTGGAATATTGGAAGATGCCGCAATTGGATTTTACAACTCTTGTCGAGGAGAGAACAACGTTAAACTACCCATGTTAAGAATTTCAACTTGTGCCACTAATTCAGTCTACCTGGGATGTCCTGCACTGGCTCTTATGCAAATTCATAAGGCGACTGTTATTGATGATAATTGTTCACACCCGGAAGAAGACTGATCTCCAAGAAATACTGTTATTTAAAGTACCACAGCATGTGCTTGGTAGTGTAAATTTGATTTCTGCTTTTCATTTCTTAAAACAACAAAAAAAAAGTTGGTGTCATTAAAGTGGACCACGCACTGCATTTCTGCCTTCTTAACACATTTTGTTTTGTTACATCTTACATTATGCAGAACTATTTTTGTACAAAAATTGTTTAAAAATTATTTATGCAATGTTTGAATGCATTACCAGTGTTTCGGTTTTGATTGCCAATTTTTATCTTTACTTATGGTAGGAGAGAACTTAACCTATACTTCGTAGACAGTATCTATCTACAAACGTGCCCAGGTCAGGAAAAG
This sequence comes from Anas platyrhynchos, assembly GCF_047663525.1. Lineage (NCBI taxonomy): Eukaryota > Metazoa > Chordata > Aves > Anseriformes > Anatidae > Anas > Anas platyrhynchos. The sequence continues at coordinate 2,935,755 of NC_092602.1, forward strand.
TAGGTTAATACTTTCAACTTAAAGCATGTTTTAATGGAAGTTTATATCCTGCTTTGTATACTTCAGAAGTGACATAAGCATGTTGTGGAAATAAGGTGTAAATTATAGTTGAAGTAAAACACTTTGCCAAGTTTTATCTGTATAGAAATCACCTTTTTCTCAAAATTTTAAAAATTCCAATTTCAGCTTTTGCACATAGGAGGGTTTCACTCTGTAGCATGAGCTCTTGTACTCAATATAAAATTAATTTATACAGTGAGTCCAGCAGTAGAATAAATGGTCAAACGTAGTCTCTCTTTCTTTGAAGTGTGAGTTGAGTTCTCATTTAAGGTTTATAACATGGTTATTTCCTGATTGTAAAATTCTGCATTCATAAGTGCCATTGTTGTAAGGTGTTGTTTTCGTAGACCTTCCTGATGCAGTTTTACCTTTGTTGAATTTGTATAAACAATTGTACAAAAACAGACACTGGCTCTGAGGGCTTTTGTTCCAAGTTGGGATTGCCGGTGGGGAAGTTGTGGGGACTTCAGGGGTGGGGAGTGCTTGTAATTAGTGCAGTTGAGCAAAGAGAGCAAGTAGAGGGACTTCTTGCTGAGAAATGGGACTTGTTGACTTCTCTTTCATGTGTTGTGCAGAGCCAGGGAAAGTAATTGTACTGAGCAAGACTTAGAGCAGAGAAAATTGCCTGGGTGTGTGGTTTGCCGTGTGTAGCGTAACACAGCCAGGTCCTGGTTCTGCACACTGAGAAGGTAACTGCTTGCAGCCTTGGTGAAAGCCCTGACTTCTGACACATTACAACCAGGCTTTGGCCTGTGCCTCTACGGTGGCCTATTCCGGTACCTTATTACTGAGGGAAAATAGAATACACGTACCTTCTTCAAGCTGGTGTCTGCCACAGTACGTACCTGTAAAAGACTGTTAAAGCGCAAGCTGACTCTCCAACACCTCCTGCGGCTGGTTAAGAAAAGAGCCAGAGGCTGAGAAAGCCCATCACAAATCTTTATTGAACTTGTGTGGCTAATGATCAGCATGGAAATAACATATATAGTAAGTCTGTCTTCATTAGCTTACCCATTGAACAGAGACTCCAGGAATTAAGTATCATTAAAAAGTTACTTCTAAAAAATAAAGCCATTGAGAGGTTTGCTCCCTTCTGAAAAATAACCAGCAGTGTCTTTAAGCTGCATATTTTAATTTAAGGAGGAGCTACTTTCTCTTTTTCAAGCCAGCCACGTAAAAGACGAGAGCAAGAATGACAGGCAAGGTAGCAGAGGTAAGAATTATTAGGTACTATATCCATGGCAAAACATCTTCGTATCCATTACTTTGCTAGCATGGGGGAAATTTAAAGACAAAACTGTGGCTTTAGGTTCTTTCCTCAGCTTTTTGGAGCATGAACTTACTCTGTTAAGTGCCAGCATGGCCATGCTTAGGTATCCTGTCCCCACAATTCTAGTGATTTTTGCAGCTATTTTCCCTAAGAAGGCTGTCACAGATACCCCACAGGCACCGTCAAAAGGTTTGCTCCAAGAGCACACTTACCCCACCACGATGGCACAGAGCCCTGCTAGAACCCGGGCCAAGGGCTGACAGCAACACAGGTCAGGCAGCAGCTGATCGGAAGCGTGGTTACTGGTGCCGCAGCCTTGGTTGAAGTCCATGAGTGTGAGGTTTTAAACAAACACCAGGCTTCCTTCCCCCTATCCTTAATAAAACCCTTCCCATTTAAGGTTAGTAATACCGTACATTCCACATGTTAGCAGCAAGTAGTTTCATGACCCTGATTAGTATTCACAGTAATATCAGCTTGTCGGCACATGAAATACAATCATCACCTGTAAGTTAATAGTTACAATAGGCATGAGTGGATTAAGAACCACGAGAATATGGTTTACTCTACCCCCTTTTTAAAAAAATACTTTATTCCTAAACTAAAAACTAAACAAAAAAAAACTTAGTATTTGGACACCACATAATAGAGCCCTACATAATGACAGCTTTTTGCACACTTACAAAGAATGGCCAAGACAATACGCTGGTAATGTCAGACATTCTGAGCGAAGCAATCACCAGAAAATAGATTGCTTAAGGACTTCTGTGCAGGTACAGTTAATGGCAGTGCTTTCTACAGTCTTTATACTGTTACCACTGTTGCAGGAACAGTGCCGGAACAGTTACATTCTATATTTAATTACATAAGAGCTGAATATTCAACTGATAAAGTTGTTGCTTTTAACAGGCTAGACAACCTAACACTAATTTGGTCAAGCAAAGGTGTTTTCTGCAACCACTTGCTGAGTACTGAATGCGATAACTAGGGGTGGTATTCTTCAGAAGAGAGCAAGAACTGCTGTAAACAGTTTGACTCGGACAGTTTGCAGGTTTAGAAGGTAAGTCAGGCAGCTCTATTACTGTACACACAGGCATCGGCTGGTCCTGCCCAACCATGACTCAGTATGCTGTAGAAAAGTGGTTCATAAACTTCTGTATCCTGATGTTCAGACTGTTGTGGTTATTTTGAGAACTAAAAAGCTGACATATGCCCCAAGGGTCAGCACTCCTGCCCCCAGAAATCCTGGTGGGATGACCATACCATCCACTTCTGGTCTTTGTTTATGATTTGAACACATGCACAGCCCGCACAACGTACTGTCGGCAGATGGGGCACTCGCTCATTCTCTTGCCGCACTTTGTGCATGTGACCATGTGGCCACACTCCAGCAGGACGCAGTCAATCACTGCATCCATGCAGATCCGGCACAAGTTGTCGTCATTATCGTTCAGCTGCATCTTCTCACCCTCTGAAAAGCAACAGAGAGAGAGGTCACATATTCAGGCCCTGAAAATCCTTTTAAGTTCTAGCCCAGACAACAGCTAAAACACCATTAGTTTAGCATCAAGTTGTGCTGCTCCATGCTTAGAACTGTTCTAATTGAGAGCTAAGAATTTCTATTCCTTAACCTCTACATGAACGTCTGATTCTCAACTGAGCATCTAATGACAGTATTTAAAATTCAGAGCATGATGCTTTTCCATTGCTGAGCTCACCTCACTTGGCAGAATACTTTCCTTGTGATTATACAGAGTAATACAGAATAAAGTGAACCAAGAAACCAGAAGCATGAGTAAGCTGTGAAGATGGCAGAATTGAACAAAGCCTGTCAAGTTTCACTGCAAACAGACATCTCAGTAACTGTGTTCTGTCAGACTATACTGAAAAAAAATGAAGTTTAACACTTGATTTCAGACAGGTTTTCAATTCTAGTTTAATCACCAGACTGAGGGTCTCATTTGAGCCATGCTTTGACATTCATTAGCAGTACCACCAAAGAAGTGAGCAGCCATCACCTTCAGAATCATCCTTCTCCACCCTGATGAGCTGATTATTTCACACCTGACTACTGCAGCCACCACAGCACAGCAGCTGGCAGCACCTGGCTGTGAAGCAGCCCCAGGCTAGCAAGCTGCTCGCTGCTGTCCCCTCTTCCTTACAACCTAACTGGTGGATGCAGGAATGAAGAGCCAGGCAGGAATTTTTCAAGCCAGTGGTGTCTCAAGAAGTTGTTTCTCAGAGCACACTTTGTTAACAGAAATCAGACTGTAGCTATACTACAATCATGCAAGTGAAAGACTCCAATTGTTGAGTGGAACAGAGGTTAGAATATCAGTCATTGAGCTGCAGCCACGGGAGCACCTTATCATCAAAGCATGGATTGAGACCAAACCACTTGAACTTGGACTTTTGCCACTGTAGCTTTTAATGCTGTACCACAGCAAAAGACCTGAATTGCTTTGGTCTGTTGACAGCTACAGAGAAGCTCTCTTGTTAATGCCTTGTGAAACCTAATAAAGGATGTGGAGGTGCCAAGTTTCACATTCTCTGAGAAACTAGTTCTCTGTTGTGCAATTTTACCTTCCCCGTGAAAGCTGAGCTCTCTTATTTTCCAAAGCTGTCTTTAAAAAAAAAAAAAAAAAAAAAAAAAAAAAAAAAAAAAAAAAAAGCATGAATCCTGAAAAGCTTTACGCACTAGTACCACATTCAGCTCTCCTAGATGCAGCTCGAACTATGAAGACACATTGTCAGTTGTTCCAGAAAGGCAGACCAGGTGAAATACCAAGTCTGTTGGCAGAACCAGCTACTGGAACCCAGGAAAGAAAGGAGAGAGTTAAATATCAACCTACGTGTCTTGTGGTTTTCCTCGCTCTCTCTGTATAGCCTGCTCACTTTTTCCACAAGTTCCCATTTCTCACAGCATCCTGAGTAGTTGACAAAGTTACACGCGAGTATTTCCTTCAACTGCCGAACAGTCAAGCCTTCAATGTCTTCCAGACTTGAAATATCAGACAAAGATGCCCTTGCTCGTTTTCTTGACAACCCAGGAGTCTGAAACACAGCAACTACATGTTTTTAAATGTTCTGGTAAGTTCAAAGCTCCAGGTTTTTCCATCTTACCACAAGAAACTACATTAAGCTGCAGCAGCTCGACTGAAGTTGTATTCTTTTTAGAGCAAGTATTTACAGATACACGTTACTAGACAGAGCTAATGTTGGAAGAACTAGAACATGATACTGAACAGTGACAGAGATCTAAACACTTTATGGTATCACAGGCCAAAAATGTATTCTTTGCATAGTTCTTGTCTTACCTGCTCCTCAGCACTTTCTTCTTCTTCGTTATTTATAGAAGATGTTTCAGTTTGTCCCTGTGTACAAAACGAAATTAATCAGGATTTAAAAAAAACACACATGATCCCTTCTAAAATATCTTCCTTTCTGCCAAACTAATCACAGATGACAAAGACATTTTGAAGTTCAATTGCTACTAATCATTACCAATTTAAGTCAACCCTACCATCTAAGCCAGCAATCTGATCTAATAATCTTCCATGTGCAGGCCAGAAACACAAGAGGCATTCTTCCAGCCACCCCCAACTGTACCAGTTGGTCTTTTGTTTTCTTTTAACATGATGCGTATCCATTACAAAAATACACATAAAACACATTCTAGTTATTGTACCCGTAAAGGTGTTCCATTTCCTGTGCTTCCCCTTCTGTTTGCAAGTTCTCCTTGAGAAGACACCGATACAGACATAGAAAATGGATGAGTAAAAAACCCAGAAGTCTGTGACCGTGATGAGCGCAAGCTACCAGCGTCCGTATCCTCCCCAGGACCTAACCCATGATGGCACAGCACAAGATCCACCAAGTCTTCTTTCTCTCTGCACGTATCTGTGGGTATGTTTCTGAGAATAAGGTACTGACGCAGATCCTTTACTTTGAGTCGCATTAACTGAGGTCGCTGAAATGCTGTTTCTTGCAGCAAGTGACAAGTAGAACACCTTCTGAGATTCTCTTGCGAGACTGAACAAACCGAGCAAAAATCCTTCTTGCAGTCACAACACACATGCTAAGAAGAAAGAGGAAAAAAAAAACATTCAGCTGTTTCATAGAAGACAAGCCTATAACCCTTTTCTTTCTTTTTCCAGACTCCATAATTTATTATTCGTCTTTCCACCAATTTTGACATACATCAGTTTTAGGATCTAAGTCTAGCAATTGCCCTGTCAAATAGTTCTGCAGGTGTTCCAAGTTGGTCTGTTGCTTTTGTAGCACTACCACACACTGCCTTGAGATTTTGGTAAGTAAAAACATTATGAATAAATAACCAAATAAAGTATTCACATTTTAGTTTACAAAATAAATGAAGTTGAAAGCTAATCAATGTTATGGTATGTTACAATAATTTCGAATATACCACCACTGCTCTTTTCACGAGTCTAAAAGCCAGTATAATCCCCAAACTTTAAAGAGCATTCTTCTTCTTCACTTGATTCAATGAGCTGTATGTAGGTCTTAAACGTGACAAATCAGGCTGTAGGTAAATAGTCTGCAAGCACTCAGATGTCATTTCTGCAGAGAACTGTGCTCGAAAGGCTGGCCGCAACATACAAAAGCTCCAATTGAACTTCCAGCTGCAATTTTACATGGTTCACCGTGGATGCACTGTGAACAAACACAAACTCATCCCCAGAGTTTTCTGTAAATTAACATTAGCTCTGGAAAATGACCCTACGCAACCTTTACTCCCACAGCATGCTTGCATGCAAACAATGGGGCTCATGGAGAAACAGGACACACAGGAAAGGGGAAACAGAACAGAAACTGGAGGAAGAGGCTTTAGGTTTCTCCAGATGAGCTGCAGAGAATTAGGTCACAAAGTGGACAAGATAACACTGCTGGATGGCCATCATAGGTAAAGGTATTACCAACAATCTCAACTTTATTTATCTGGAAACTTCACTAACCCACCAACTTGGCTCCACATGAAGCAAGAGGCTGCTGGAGTGCAAGAGCATTTAGTAGAACTAAGCCTGTTTATGAAACAAGGAGAATCATGCCAGGATTTCACAGGAAGAAGCTGTGACGCTAAACTGAGTTTTTAGCTTTTCCATCCTCGCGTTTGTTCATCCCAGCTCCCCACTTTTATGTTTGGTGTTACCTTCAAAACCAGATTTGCCTTACTATTCAGGATTCTGAAATTAAGGCACATATCTTACAAGTTAGAATCAACGAATTTTCACATCCGTCCAGATCCAACATGTACCCGACTAATGACCATCAGACCTCTTAGCTTCTAATCCTGTCTGACATTAATTTCCTGTAGCCTCAGAACAAGGCACTTTCACCCTCCCTGGCTATCTGCCTTGGGCTTCCTCAACTAAGGAAATAAGATCCAATATATTCGTATCACAATATGCCTACAGATTAATTCATATTAGTAAAAAATGTTGTGTAACAGGAGATATACTCACTTTTTTCCTAAAAACTGAGAAGGAAAGTCCACAGGCTTTGCAAACTATGTTAGCACCTGCTGCAGCTGGAGACGGGTATGCCGAGAAGTCTGTATTTGGTGCAAACCTGAAGGGGCCAGCGCCTCCCGCAAAGCCAGACTGTTGGCCACGGACAGCTCCAGTACCCATGACTTCATTCAGCAATCCACAGCAGGAAGCCCACATGGAAGTAGCTCCCGCCTGCAAACATCCATAGAGCAAAGAAAAATTAATATCTTAAAGCCCACGTCACGTGTGAGTTGCTACTGAAGAGCCACTCCATCTGTCATCATCCCAAAAGCATGTTGTGCGAATTCCCAGAGCACGAGGAATTCAGTGCACAAACATCTGCACAGCCCAGTAATCTCTACTTCCCAGCTGCAAACCAAAGTAGGTAAGATTTGCTTCTGAGACGCGCTGCCTTTCACAACTCCTTTTCTAGCAGAGTTCTGCACAAAAAGGGTAAGGAATTTGAGGAGGTAATGCAATAGCAGAACAAAGAAGGAAGAGGCTAACAGCTAGTCTTAGGTGAGGACCATGACCTGAAAGGACAAGCCAACAATACAACAGTTTATCATAATTAGAGCAGAGCTGTCCCCCGTGGGATCTTCTCCAGAAGTAATTCAGTTCTTATATGACTCACAGCGAAACTCTAAGGAAACATTTCTGCTACTTCAAACTAACCAAGCTTTATGCAAAACTAGTTCTGCTCTAATTTCTCTGAGGGAAGTATCTTCCAGCCCTCCCTGGACTTGCTGTTCTGTTGTCTTATAGAAAATTTAAGAAAATTAAAGTAACTATGAATCACCTTATTCCACAATAACTTCAGTTCAGTTTTGAATCATACTCTACTATCTTGAACTCTAGAAAAATAAAGTAGATCTGTGGAGCTCTTTGCTACTCCTTTCTCCTTGGAAGCCTCTAGCACTAGATTCTCTATCAAAGTGCTCATTCTACTTTACGCCAGAATTTGGAACCCATGTTGCTCAGGTCACACGTTTAATTACTGCCGTGTGGCTCACTGAAACCTCCTGAACAACAACAAGCAACCAGAAGCATGCTGGGTTCTTTTTGGAAGGAAGCCGAGCGGTATAACTTTCCAAACATAGTTTTTAACTATTCTGGTAAAAAGTTGTTCTGGTTTTTATTCCAGGACAGCAACTCCCTCCCTCCTTCCCCTCCCTCCCCAAGCACAAAGACACGAAGTTAGTGGTTTTAAGCTTTGTAGTTCTTGCTGCAAAAGCTAAACCAACCAGAACGTGCACGTCAGCTCAGTAATGGCAGTGCTCTTCTAGTAACTCCACTGATTTCTACACTCAGGTGCTTAGTTCCCCTGGCTGAACACTGTCCTGTCACATTTGTGGGAAGTTAACGCAACAACTGGCAATACACCAGGACGCCTTTCTCAAACGACTAAGCATTAAAGGCAAGAAAGGAGTCCTCTGGTTTAGTGGGAAACAAGACACAAGGCCGTAGGACTAAACATGCTGTACTACACCACTGTCGTGTAACTGCCTTACGTATGGAACATCAAAAGTATCTCTCCAATGTACACAAACCTCGTGCTTTGCTTTTACTTCTGTAAGCTGACATTACAAGTGCTGCAATACGAGCAGAACACCCCACGTGGTCGATCATTTCGCTTCTAGGCTGTACAACAGGTAACACTGTGAGCAGTAAGAACATCAAATGCATATGCAACGGATTGGATTCACCAGTCCAAGGTTACAGGTATTTCGAGAGCAAAGGCCACCCCGGGTGTGACAAAAACCCCTCCCAACCAGGAGACAATCTTCCTAAGCCAGCTGTGAGCAAAGCTCAAGGAGGGTGAACTCCCACGACCCCTGACCCCAAACTAGACACAGGTATCAGCAGCACGCGGCATGCAGAATTCACCCCGTCTGACATGTGCTCAGACCTTCGTGATAATCATGAAGCAATCAGGCTAAGACTTGCCTTCTGCTTCTCAATGACAAAGAATGGAAAGGTCGATGTGCACTCCTATACAAAACTAATCATGCATAATTATCCTAGCTTATTAGGCAAGAGTTAAATAACTCCTCAGGACTGCATTCTTCAAACTAAGGACGTAAAACTCGGAGCTCTCTCAGACTAAAAGCTGGTCTTTGAAAAGTGTTCTTCCTCACCTTAAAGGAAAGTTGTCAGTTACAGAAACACGACTAATTCTTCACATATCCTTAAAAATTGATGAGTTAGCTTCATAGTTTAAAAAATATTTTATAAATAGCTGCAGGCAAATTAGCACAAAGATAAAAACCAGTGACCCAGAAGCGTGTCAGAATTCAACTCGCTCCCTTAAAGGACTACTGCCTCTTCAGAGGGCCCTAGCAGCAGCACACACAACAAGGCGCTAACACACTTGCTTCTTAAACTTTATTCAGGAGCTTCTAACAACTGATCAGACATCACCATCCACACTAAATAAATACCTACTTAGGAAGTTCATTAACCACTTTTGATACATGAAGATTGTATGTATCAAATGGAAAAATCTCATTACATTTTCTTCAAGCGTGTGCTTGTGCAGCTGAAAGGTGAGGCAACACGGCATCGTTAATTTTCTCCTTAACCTAAGTCAGCTGTGGATTCTTTCTAAGCACTAATGCCATTAAGCAATAATTCAATTACAGAGTCTAGACTCTTCATAATACTCTGTAAAAGAAATGAGAGCATGCTGAAAAGCACCAATACAAGACACAAATGAGACACACTGAAACAAAAAACTCCCTCTCTTGAGAACTAATTAAAACCTAGCCAATTTCTGCAGCAAGAGCCTTTGCAGCTACACCAGCCACCACTTCCTTATTCTCTTCTCACACTGCCATCAGTTATCTTTTCTCTCCATACTATACGTACATCCTATTTGGGTAAAAAAAAAAGTGTTTGAATTCCTCCGGTCTTTTTTTTTTTTCTTTGACTTTAAGTGCCTTTAGTAACCTGACAGGCACTGCCATCCACCAAGGAGCTGGGAGGCTGCCCGCCTGCTCCTCGCACATCTGTGCCAGCAGGACTTGGTATCAGGCGGTGTCAGCGCCAGCACGCCAAGCACAGGGTGACAGGAAGGCTTTCTGTCGAAGCCCAAATTTCATTAATTTCAAAATATTGGATATAAATCCATGCAGCTCCTCGGTTTAACACCTGAGACCAGGCCGAGCTTTATCAGGCTCCCCTCAAAACCCCACTGGAGTGGGAGTCCTGTGAACGGCACCCCATAGCCCTGGCCTAAAGGTACCACAACGGCGGCTGTGGGGAGCCCCCAACACCCCCTGTCACCCCGTCAGCCCCTGTCACCCCTTCCAGCCTCCTCCAGGCCCCTCACAGCCCCACCAGTCGCCGTGTGAAGCCTGAGCTCGGCCTCAGGCAACATCCCCAAGCCCTCTCCAGGCCGCTGAACCAGCGGAGGCCCTTCAGCGAGGCGGGGCCCGGCCCAGATCCCCTCGGTATCCCCCCGGGAGCCCTGAGGGCGGGCCGGGCGGCGTGAGGGGAGTGGGGAGGCGCCACCCAGCCCACCAAAGTCCCGATCCTGGCCCCAGCAAACACGACGTCGCCCCCTTTCTCCCTCCCTCCATCCCCCCAGCGCGGACAGAGCCTCGCCCCGGCCGGAGGCGCCGCCGTCACCTTCATGGCCGCCCCGCGCCGCCGCCGCCGCCTCAGCCGGGCGCCGCCCCCGGCCCTGCGCCGCTCTCCAGCGGGCCGCCTCACGGAGGGCGGGCCTAACCGCCGCGCCGCACCCCATTGGCCGCCGTTCTCCTGACAGCTAGCTGGAAAAGCCAATAGGAGAAGAGGAAGCGCAGCCGGCTGGGCGGGGGCGGGGGTGGGGCGGGGGTTGGGCGGGAACGGGGCCGCCCCTCAGCGGGGAAAAGGGCGGGCACGGCGCGGCAGTGAGGTGACGGGGCTGTGAGGCGGAGGCTGCCCGGTGCCACATGGACGTCGCTGCCTTGGGTCGCCCTTTTAGTGGTCGTGGGGTGGAGGAAGAGGCTGGTTTCTCACCCCTGCCACAGTCTTTAAGAACTGAGGAATTTTATTATTTTAAAATCCAGTTTCGGCTGGCTTCCAAGGACCTCTTGCTTTATCTGTGCTAGGAATGGGGTGTGTCAAAAAATAAAAATAAAGAACCGTGTATAATAACCAAAAGCTTGCAACCAAAAATATTTCATTAAAAAAAAAAAAAAAAGCCTTGAGGCAAGCTTTACATAAGAGCACACAGAGCCAGGAACAAAAGAGGCTGCTGCCAAAAGGAGGGATGGACAAAAGTGGCTGAAAATAGATTTTGACCACAAACCCAATTTACTCATACAAAAGGTTGCGTAGAGTCTCTAATAATTTGTGCAGGCTGGATCTATTTTTGGAGCAGGGCTCATGGAAGAACTGAGTCCAACAAATGTATGTTATTGCCACCAGAATGTCACAGTCTTGGCAGCTCCAGCAACAAGAGTGGAGCCAGCTCCTGGATTTGCTCTGTTCCCATGCTTTCGTTCAAACTCAGGTTGTCTCTTCTTGGAAGCATTTATGTTTCTCGAGAAGCTTCTGATAGACTATTAACTTTACAAGTGTTTTAATAAAAGATACTGTATTAATATATATATTTTTTTTCCCAACAATAGCCTGCAATTTTAGCCAACGCACTTGAGAAGACAGTTGGAAAGCTTTCTTTTCTCCTATCAGTGGTAGAAGTGGCACATACCCCACATTTCTCATTAAAGAGATTTCTGTAAGACACCTTAAGACACCTTGTTTTTTATAAACTTTTATGTCACTTAAACTCAGTTGATTCAGAGAGTCATCCCTGCAGTACCGAAGTATACGCAGATATTTTGTTAATGATCTCACGCTAAAACATGAGAGCTCCTCATGCAGTTGCTGTAAGTGACATAACAGCTCTGTCCCACAGATGAGAAAAAAACAAGCAAAACCTAGAGTTTCTCTTTTAGCTCTGGTGAGGACTTGTGACAAGAAATCCTCCCCAGCACAGATGTTTTAGGGAGCAACGTGGGCCTAACGGAGCTGAGATCTGGTGACTGTGCTGACAGCTGCAGTTGCCACTCCCGCCTTAGCTTGGGCAGATCTTGATGATTCATATTTGTAACATGTGATTTGAGATCAGTTTATCATGTCTAAATTGTAACCACATAAATTGTTTTTAAGCAGGGGACTTGACTGCATAAAAAACAGTTTAAGAACAGAACCCCAGCTGCTACTGTGTGGCTGACGAGTGGCATTTGTAGAGGTTCTATTAATAAAAATCTTGCCCTTGCTGAGCCTCTGGATTGTGCCAAAGAAGCATTAAAAGATTTAAATCTATTAATGCTAGATGTCCCATTTACTTCTGTCATGAAAGAACAAGTAATGATGACTCGCTGCAGCTCTGTAATCCCCCAAGGTTTTACACATCACAAGAGAGTGAAGTAGGGAAGTGATTCTTACTAGGAAACATTTTTTTTAATGTAACAGTTTGCAAAATGTTATATTAATGTTGAAATAAAAGTTAATCTCTGGATTTTATCTGGGAATTTCAAACTGGTTGTTACCATGTATAGTAGCAACAGTCATTACAGTAGTCACTTTTTACACCAGAGACACAATACTTTGGGATTACCTTTTGAGAAGGTTTTCAGATTACAGAGTCTCAGTTCAGCAGATTTAGTGCTGCACTAAAATGCAACAGTTCCCAAATCTATGTGCCAGCTATTTCATGCTTTATAACTTCAGGTACATTACATGGGGGCTTGAGCCTTGTTCTGGTGTGATAAAGGATGACCTTTTCAATTGTGTAAATTAATCTTTAACTTAATATGACCAACATAATCTCTTGCTGCCTATTTACAGGGCTGGTTATTGGGTATTGCGGGTTAATTTAAATATACTTTAAAAACATATTTTAAACTTTACACAATATACTGTACAACACGCTGAAGGTTTATCAGTTTCATTTGCATGTTGACTTTGGAGAGTTACACAGAAACGTCAGGATTTGGGCCAGATGCGTGTCACTTCCTTTTTATGCCAACTTCTGCAATCGCTGACCGCAGCGTTGGGTCTTTCTTCTCCTGCTGCTCCCTGGCAGCCCATGTTGCTATTTAAGCATTTCCACCCAAGCTGTCGTGCTTTGTTTTCAGGAAATACCAGTAAATTAACTTGTATAACCTCACAGCTGTCGCTACTTCCTGCTCTTCACATTCAGATATTATAACAGAAGCTCTTTATATTCAGATATTATAACTAACGAGCATTAGTTCCTGGAGATCTAGGGTCATGCCAGCAGCAACTAACCACAACACCAAGTTTCTTAAATGGAAACGAATCCTAGGAAATTACTCCCGGCTTGATTTGCCTCCTCCTCCTCTCACAGCCCGCAGGCATGAATCCAGAGCAAGTCAACTGAGATCCCTGGGGACACGCAGATGTCTAATAACAGCGGTTTTGGGTTCTCTCACCAGAAATTGAGTTGTTTTAATAACCGGGAGTTTTATTGGAAGCACGACACCTCAGGGAGGAACCAAAAAGCACCGCTCCCCCCTCCCGGAACGTCTCCCCGCGGCCCCATCCTCCGGCCGGCCCCTTGGTAGCGGTGCACAACCCCCGCTCCCGATTGGCCGAGGCCACTCCCACGTGACGGCGGCGGCGGCGGCGATTGGCTGGGCGGGCGCGGGCGGTTGCCTTGACGACGGGGCTGCGGGTGATGGCGGCCGGGCGCCGCCATGGCGAGCGTGCACGAGAGCCTCTACTTCAACCCCATGATGACGAACGGCGTGGTGCACGCCAACGTCTTCGGCATCAAGGACTGGGTCACCCCCTACAAGATGGCGCTGCTCGTGCTCCTCAGCGAGCTGGGCCGCGCCGGCTCGCAGCTCGGCCTGCTGGAGAGGCGGCGCCTCAACAGGCTGCTGCTGCCCCTGCTGCAGGTCGGGGCCGGGCCGGGCCGGAGGGGAAGGGAAGGGAAGGGAAGGGAAGGGAAAAGAGAAATGGAAGGGGAAAGGAAAAGGAAGGGGAAGGGGAAGGGAGAAGGAAGGGAGGGAAGGGAAAGGGGGTTGCTCCTTGGCATCATGGCCTGTTTAGTTTTGGGCCCCTCAGTACCAGAAGGACATCGAGGCCCAGGAGTGTGTCTACAGAAGGGCTCCGAGGCTGGTGAAGGGCCTGGGACACAAGTCCTGTGAGGAGTGGCTGAGGGAACTGGGGGGGTTTGGTCTGGGGAAGAGGAGGATCAGGAGAGACCCTCATTGATCTCTGTAGCTACCTGAAAGGAAACTGTGGGGAGCTGGCGGTCGGCCTCTTGTCTCAGGTAACTGTGGTAGGACTAGAAGGGATGGCCTCAAGTTGTGCCAGGGGAGGTTCAGGTTGGAAATGAGGAGACATTTCTTCTCAGAAGGAGCAGGCAGGTGTTGGGATGGGTTACCCAGGGAGGTGGTGGCATCACTGTCCCTGGGGGTCTTCAAGGAATGGTTGGACGTGGTGCTTAGGGACATGGTTTAATGGTTGACATTGGTGGTAGGGGGAAGGTTGGATCGGATGATCTTGAAGGTCTTTTCCAACCCTAGTGATTGTATGATTCTGTGTCGCTGTCCTCCCCAGGGGCCCGACATGCCACTGTCACGACTGCGCAAGGCCATCGAGGAGTCGTGCCCACACCTGGCCAGCTCCGTGCACATCAGGTAGGTGCCAGGCCCTGACAGGCAGGGAGCTGCCCAGGACAGACGCTAAGTGGTGCCACAGCTGGGGCATTCCTGCACTCTCACATCAGCCCCACTGTCTCTTGATAACCTCTCTGCCCATGTTTACATGCCCAGTTGAAAGGGCCATTTGTCCAGAGTGAAAACATGCTTCTGCAGCTTTCCTAGTTGTCACAAACAAGTTCTGAAAGGCACACAAATCAAACATTGAGGAAGTCTAGTTTAATCAAGTCTCTATGATAGAAACCACTTGTTTCAACATTAGTTAATTCAGAAAATGACAGCTTTAAAATCAGTATTTTTTTGATTCCTAATTTTTGTTAGAGTAAAAATCCCTTCTGTTTGTTCTCTTTATTACAATAGCAGTTTTAAAAAAAACAACTGATCATTAATTATTTTCTTATTAAAATTTAATGTGTTTTGATTTTATTCATTATGTAAAAACCTTCTGGACATAATGAACTATCTGCCTTTTGGATCTGTTACTGCTTACTCGTCTATACCTGAAATAGAGGACTATTATTTGATGTATAATGTTTAAATCCTATTTTTTTTCCCCCTTTTTAGGTTGAAACTTATGGCAGAAGGAGAACTGAAAGATATGGAACAATTTTTTGATGACCTTTCAGATTCATTTTCTGGGACAGAGCCAGAAGTTCATAAAACAAGTGTAGTAGGTAACTAGATATTGTCTGTAGGCTGTAGTTGATATGATGGTTGCTATTGAAGGAATTCACTCAAGATACAACTTTGTAACCAATAATTTTCCACAGTCTGCAGTTCTTGCTGCTGCTAATTGTTCTGTGATCAGATAATCTGTGAGCTTTGCCACTGAATTAATTAGAGATTTATACTGAGCAGACCTGAATTTTATCAATTGGTAGGCTGAGATGAGACACTTAAGCTAAATTAAATAGTGCAATTTAAGCAATTTAAGGTTATTACACTGATTTGTAGTCTCCTCTGAATCGGAAACCTTACCTAAAGGTGTCATAACACAGATGTTTTCCTTTGCAGGCCTGTTTCTGCGCCATATGATCTTGGCATACAATAAACTTTCTTTTAGTCAGGTCTATAAACTTTACACCGCACTTCAGCAGTATTTTCAAAATGATGAGAAAAAAAGTGGAATTGATGAGAATGATATGGAGCTGACGAATACAGAAGAACAGGAGGGGAAAATGGAGAAAGAAGAACTTGATGCACCTCTAAGGTGATATATTAATACGTTAAGTCTTTCCCACTTCTGTCAGTAAATTAGTTGCATTTTGGACTGCTTCTGTACACATCAGAGCAAACTGAGGCTTTGTCCAGGTCAAGCTTCTACTCCTGTTAAACTTCTCAAAGTCCATGGACGCTCATCTGTGGCTGTCCTATCACAAATGCCACATTACAATCTGGGATAATTTAATTTTAGTGCAAGTGGACAAGTTATATGAACTTCAGCTGCAGTATTGAGATGTAGTGTACCGTAAAGTCGTACTAGCTCATATCCAACTTAGAGCAGGATGTCGCCGATTTGTCTAATGCATAAAGTTTAGGTCAAGGCCAAAACTTAAGAATATTGGCTTAAAAATTTATGAACAGTATTTTTGCTAAAGAAGTGATTATCATAGTAATCTGATCTTGTTGATTTTTTTATTTTTTTTTTAGCCCTGTGTACAGATCACAGAGCTTGTGCTGATGTTGGTTTGCAGTTACTCAACTTCAAATGGTTATTGTAGTTCAGCAATACACACTGAATCTGGTTTCTTTCCTGTAGTAGCTGCTTACTGTTTTCGGCACAGATAATGTTAAAATACCGAATGTTAAATGTTAAATATTATGTTTAAAATACCGATTTGCTTGAGGAGGAGGGGAAGAAAGGGGAAGTGATGTCACGTTTGTATTCAGAAAGTTCTGTCTTTATATTACTGATGAAGTTTAAGGCATGTGAAGAGGAGGTATCCAGCTGTGTGTGTTTTTTTTTTTTATTTTTTTTTTCCTCCTGGAGCCTAGTGCACTCTGGCCGAGTTGGGTGGCCTCCCCGTTTCCGTGGTGCCACCCTGTGGTATCATTTGTAAATGGCAGCAGTTGTGCTCGCTCTCAGAAGATGGCGGTGCCCCATTCTCACACTCACACAGGGAATTGCAGCCTAAAGGCCAGATGCTGCCCGTTTTCCTTCTGTACAGCCCACTGCTGAATGATTCTTCCCTGGTTAAGCTAGGGTGTGATGTGCTAAAGCTGTTGGAAAGAGCACTGCTGCTTCCAGCAAGGAAAGATTCCTCTTTGCGGAAAAATTAAGCTTAATATTTTGGTTTCTCTTTTTGCTTTTCTCCAAGTAAAAGTAATAACATTTATTTAAATCAAAGATGTATGGGAGGCATTGCACTCGCTAAAATGTTACACTGTAAGAATAATCCTCAAAGTATTTTGTGTATCCATTTACTTAAAATGTGCTTTTAAAATTGTCTTCAGATAAGCTCATGCTTGGGCATGCTCTGCTGCAGCTTGAGTCAGTTAACAATTCTGGAGTCTTGCTTTATGCTGTAGTTGTTGTCTTTGCATGGAATGAACTTCGGGCTGCTTTACAGAGCAGCTGTTTTCTGGAGTGATGTATGTGGTGAAAGTGCCAGTTCATTTCTTTGTGAATATCTTTAGAAAAAAAGGAAGAAAAAAAAAAAAGGAGCTAGATGTTTAAGTATATCACCACAAATCTTGTATCTGCTGTTGTTGTTTTTGTTTTTTCTTAAATACATGTGTATTTGGGGTAACATTCATACTGACCACAGTCTGTGCAGGCTGAAGATAGCAACTAAACAGTGTAAAATCACTTGGATTGTTAAGTTTGATGTGGTGGATTTTATTCTGTATTATTTTTTCTCCTTTTATTTTCCTTTTGTGCTGCTGAGCTCTGCTATCTCATAAAAATTCATAAAGCAAAAGTATGGAGTGTCTGATAAAAAGTATTTTCTCTATTTCATTGCCATTGTTTCTAACTAGAGTGCTTTTTAGCAGGGAAGAAGAGGTATCTTGCAGTGGGCCTCTTTCCCAGAAACAAGCAGAGTATTTTCTTTCTCAGCAGGTATGTTAGTTGTGAATGAAGTTGAGTAAATGATCTGTAAGATGATCTTCACCTTCATTTTTATCCACAGTGTCAAAATGATGTGTTTTTATATCTGTTAAAGGTTTGTTAATTATCTCAAATGTAGTTGCTCAGTATGAGCACTTGGGGTTAGAATTGTTTCATCTAAGCATGTACACCAGATGATGATATTTGATTTGGAGAAGGTCACTTCTGTTCTGACTGCTTGCTTCAAATGTGCTGTCTGCTAAATGTGCAATGTTGTTGGTTATTCTAGCTGGTAAATACAAAAAGGAGCAAAAATACACATGGGCACCATTGTTAGTAAATGCGCTGGGTGCTTATAATCGTTTGCTAATAAAATAAAATAACGTAATATGTACTGTTTCATACGCATTTAAAAAGCTCAAAGTGACTTCTCAATCCCACTAGGACCTTTACTTTTAAGGGTTGTTGCATCTAGCAGCCTGACTGCAGCAAGGTTCTGCAGCTCCACGCCCCCTGGTGCAACCAGTGGTAAGGCTGAATGTTACCTGCTACCCCAGTTCCCTCTGGCTGCTCAGGGTGAAGGTCTGTTAGGGGAAATGTGTGCATACTTGCACCCTTGCTCTCTCAATCCTGCCAGCAGCTGAGCTTCAACACTCAGTTTATCAAGTAACTGGCACCTGGATTGCCCTGTGTCTAGTTCTGGCACAGGCACGCAGAGCCCTGCAATCCAGCTCCAGTTGCTGGCACTCTAGCTGCCTTATACACATGTGCATGTGGAATGGACTCACTACTCATCCAGGAGTAGTTAGAAGTGAGATTAATTGAGAAGACAAGACAATTATGATTTACGGATTTTTTTTTTACCTGTGTGTATAACAAACATTTTCTCTCCTAATTAGAATATTGTGGAGGAATCAGATGCTTAGGACGGTTCTGAAATGTGAAGTCCTTTAATTATTCACTAATGCTTATTCCTGTCAATAGATTATTAATTTTGCTTATCAATTGATCTACTTCCTAAAGCAAAATATGGATTCACTTTTGCTTAGTTTGGTTTCGTGATTGGTTTTTGTTCGTGAAAGAAGCGTGTAATTCCAGTGAGCAATCTGCTGTACTAGTTCTTAAAAAGGAAACTTAAAATTCTTTAAGTACCTTTGAACAGTCATTTGAATAAGCTTTTATTTTACTCAGTCTCTCTGATCTCTGGAAAGTGAATGCTGTAATATAGGATAGAATAAAACTGCCACGGATGTTTCAGTGTCATAATAGAGCGGTTCTGAAATCTTCTTTAACGCTTTCTCTAGAGATGACAGAGAAAATGACAATCATGTATCAAAATGTATTCCTAATGCTCCACTTTGAGTTACTTAGCATTGGTTTCATTTTTTTCCAGGCTTCTTTACTAAAGAACGATGAAACAAAGGCTCTTACTCCAGCATCGTTACAAAAGGAATTGAACAACTTGTTAAAATTTAATCCAGACTTTGCTGAAGCAGTAAGTGTCTTTTTCTTCATCCAAAATGGTTTTAAAGGGATTTCTTCATATCTCTAGGATGGGATTATTTGGGAGTATTTTATTCTATATTGAAACATAAGCAGATGATGAAAATGTGAGAAAGTTCCATGTAAATGTTTAGTAATTCAGACCGAAACTCCTGAAGGTACCAAAACCTCAGTTAAGCTAAGTACTTAACAACATGTCTGGCTTCATGCATAGAAATAATCCTCTTAATTTTGGTGGGTCTGTGTCAGTGCATTCTTATTGAACTAAATCTAAAACTTTTTTCCTCAAAAATGTCAGGCCTCATACTTGCATAGATTAAAAACTAGCATTGAATACCTGCTGATTTTGATTTTTGATGTTCACTTCACTTCTGGAGCTTAGCTGCAATTTACAGTGAAAGCAACAGACAGCTCATGTTGAGAGTTGGTTCCAGACCTGCACTGCAAGCATTTGCCTTGTACCTAGAGAGCTTACTCTTGAGCAGGTGCATTTCTTCCTGCACAACGTTTGGAAGCCGTGTTCATGCTTCTGAGTACCTTCCTGAGTGCAGACACAGTAGGAGTTGTGCCTCCATTCCCACTCAGCACATAAATATAGGCATTCTGCCTATGCTGATGTCTTGGGCTGGGTGGAATAATTCTCATGGCCTGATCTTGGAAGATCCTATTAGGAGAATGACCAGTTTTATTCACGAATTAGAGAAGTTCTGCACATTTATTTGCATCAGTATCATTGTGACTTCTGGTCAGCACTTTCCTGGCCATATCTATTGCTTCATGGTTGCACTTGCTGGACAGTAAGACCACACATGGTAAGTATAAACCAAAACTTTGTTTTAATAGCTCCATATAGTTAAAACTGATTTTGTTTCAATTTTTAGCATTATTTAAGCTACTTAAACAGTCTCAGAGTGCAAGATGTCTTCAGTTCAACGCACAGCCTTCTTCATTATTTTGACCGTTTAATTCTCACTGGAGCAGAAAGCAAAAGCAACGGGGACGAAGGTTATGGTCGGAGTCTGAGATACGCTGCTCTGAATCTAGCTGCGCTGCACTGCCGCTTTGGCCATTAGTAAGTCAAAATGTACTGCACACATAAAATTCATCTCACTGCATCCCGTAAGTACTGATGGATAGGCCTTCAGTTCGTTTTGAAAATCTGTTTGAGAGAAGGGACTTGTCTAATTTGATAGCAGCTATAGTTGGCTTGGAATTTTCTTGTAATCCTGATTTGTTTTGGTTTGTTTTTATTTTGACATTTATTTGGTTTCCATAATAACCGGGCCATTTACAGCACGGTGAGAGTTGACATTTGTCTGCGTCCGGTTGTGACCATTTCTTAGGGATTTAAGTTCTCCATTGCTACATTTCCATGACCTCAGAAAGGTCAGTGGACATAAGTGCTTATTTCCAACTATATTCCCAAGAAAGTACAGTTGTTCTTTTGTTATATTCAAATCAATATAGAGCTGATCATCTGGAAGAAGAATAATTAAAGAAAAAGCCATTTAGGAGATGCATATTTTTAAAAAGCTGTAGTGGTGGTTGTTATTTTATTGATAAAGCTGGCTCACCTATCTCCATGTACAGTTTTCATTTATTGGCTGCTTCCTGGATGAATCCTGTAAAAGGACTGGAGATGGAAAGGAGATAAGAAAAATTAATGACCATTATTTCTATATAGGGAGATACTTAATGTTGCCCCTGTTCAAACACTAATTTGGCACTTTGGCAGGTACACAGGTTTGAAAGCCTGCTTAGGGGTTACAGTTGCGTTTTTGTAGTGGCTTGCAGATGCCATCATGCTCATTAGCCTTGGGTCTAGAATATGTTGCTGGACCGCTAGGCTTTGCCATTCAGTCTTTTAAATCAGTTTTCTTCTGAGTGCGATATGCATAATTTAGATCAGTATTCCTCTGTGGTGTTGTAATGCTGTATTTTAAGCATGGTGGTGATCCTAATACGTTCTTTTTTGTTTGCTGATAGTCAACAAGCTGAACTTGCGCTTCAGGAAGCCATCCGAATTGCACAGGAGTCTAACGATCATGTTTGCTTGCAGCACTGCCTGGTAAGATAGCCATGTTGAAACAGAGGTTAAGTCACCTTTGTCTGTTACCTCAGCCTTTGAACTGTTGCAGAACTACTCTTACTCTAACATTTTGTCAAGTGGATCAATAATTTGAAGGTGACTGTCCCGCAGTGGGGTGATGTTTTTAGCAGATGGGTCACCAGGAGCAACAAACACTGGAGTGTAGGGAGATCACAGGACGGTTTTGTTGTGACTCGGGTTTACTTCCTTAAACAGGAGTTGTGATCCCAGAGTTACTCAGTACTAAGCTCAAAGTTTAGTCTGATGTGCTTTAAAGAGCTGAAGTATTTCATAAACTTTCTTCTTACTGTCTTCTGGATTTTCACAGAGTTATCCTCCTTTTCAGCAAACAAAAAGGAGGAAGGGAAGACTTAATTTTCTCTCTATTTTTTTCTGTAATGAACATCAGTACTGTAATGAGAGAGAATCTCTGCAACCAAACTCTGGAGGTGCTGCATTCCACAATTGACTGTATAATGGGTTTCTGTGCATTACTCTGAAACCTCCAGTATTGACTCTAGTATTCTCAGGCCCGTGCCCAGCCAGGCTAGAGTTCTGATATATTTTGGTGATTCCACAGTTCTCATGCATTCCGTGCAATGCTGTAAAATGTGTTCCACAAAATGCTGTAGCAATCAGCTATTTGCAGTGACATTTTAACTTTTTCCCTTACTAGAGCTGGTTATACATCTTGGAACAGAAGATATTTGATAGCTGTGTTCTGCTGGAGCACTCAGTAAACAAATCTTTACACTTTGGTTTGCCCGTAAGTCTGTTTCATTTATCCTTAACTGTATTCTAAAACCTTCATACGGGAGTGAAGGGGTGTATGCATGGTAGGTTTTTGTTTGTTTGTTTTTTTGGGGATGGTCAAAATTATTAATACAAAATACGTAATTAAATTTAAACCAACCTATTTTATACTCCAAAATCTACCTGTTTCTATTATTTTGACTCTTTATATTAACAACCAGAATTTAGTTGCTTTATTGTGAGTGCATTATCACAAGGCATACTGTTTTTCCTTCTGCCTTGTTTGTTTTTCAGCAGGAGAACTGTGGCCACTAGCCGGGCCCTATGCACCATTTAGGTCCATAATGCAATCTGCTGGTGCTCAAGGGAGGTTCTTATGCCTCAGCCTTCCCTGAAATTCAGTGCTGATGCCTCTGACAGGGCTTTGAACGCATTTACTTGTATGGCTCTGTCCCAGCTGTGAAATCTTGTATGGTAGCTCTCCCCTTAGATGGTTTTATGCCCTGTATCAATTGCTGTTTTCCCCAAGATCTGCAACCTCTTTGAATTGTTCTAAAAGGAACTAAACTGCTGATGTTGGGAGATGAAAGCAGACATGGCTATTTGGTGGGGAAGGGGAGGAAAGGCTCTCTGTTTTCACAGCTGTTTCATCACTGGAGAAATCCAGGTACAAGTCCAGTCATCCTCTTTAAGACTTCTGTGTGGAGGAGTGGAAATTACCTTTCACATCTATCAAACTGGCATTCATGTATGTGTGGGTGTGTGTAAGTGTGTATTTAAAGAAATGCCTGGAGCAGTGTTCCTTTGTCTGTGCTGAATAACATCACATCTTTTTCTTTGGGATTTTTTTCTTAATTTATAACTTGCTCTGATGTAGTTCACAGGTGTAGTGCGTAGCTATCATCTATCATCTTTCAATGACTTTCTTTTATGTTGTTTTTTTTTTTTCCCCTCTTCCCAGTACCTTGCTTCCCTGGGAATACAATCCTTGGTTCAGCGAAGAGCTTTTGCAGGAAAGGCTGCCAACAAACTAATGGATGCCTTAAAAGATTCTGATCTGTTGCACTGGAAGCACAGCTTGTCAGAGCTTATTGATATTAGTATAGCACAGAAGACTGCCATTTGGAGATTATATGGCCGCAGGTATTTCATTTCTTTTCAACTCTTGGGTGAGCTCACTGTACTTGGTAGCACATAATGCATTCTGAGTTATTTATATAGATGTAACAAGTGACTGTGTCTCTCCAGTGCACTAAAATAAAGCAATCAGATAGTGATTTGATATAGGCTGGGTTCAATTATTTCCATTTCCTTGTGTTCATTCAAAAATCATACTGGAGAAGAGATTGAGTTTGCATTTAGTAGTGGCAAATAGTGCATAAGTCATTCCCATGTCCCCATTTTCAGCATCACTGTGCTTGGACCATGTGCAGCTTTTGGTTTGTAGCATTGGATGTGCTTGCATAGTCTAGAGTTCCTGGGTAGCAGTTGTTTTACAAGTTTGCATTCTCCCCCAGGCCACTGGCTTACCCCGAAAATCAGTCTGTAGACCACAGTCATAACAAGACTCTAGATTAAAAAAATGGTGGTTGGTTGTTGCTTGAAAGCTAAAAGATGTTTCTCTTGCTCAAGCACCATGGCACTTCAACAAGCCCAGACATTGCTGAGCATGAACAGTCTGGAGGCTGTGAATGTGGGCGTTCAGCAGAATAACACGGAGTCCTTTGCTGTAGTATTGTGTCACCTGGCTGAGCTGCATGCAGAGCAGGTGAGTTTTATGGCTAGTCGCACAAAAAGTCATTTGGTTGAGAGGATGTGTGGGTGGTGTTGACAGAGAGTGCGAGACTTGAATCATGTTTTCTTCTGCCTTTAATGTCTGTATTAGGAACAAAGAAAATAAAGGGCTTTTACCTGGCGAGTTCTTGCCATGAAGGTTGGGTCGAAATCAAGGGGAGCAGTGCTTGCCTTGGTCTGTTTATCAGTGCTGTTTTTCTGTTACAGGGATACTTTGCAGCTGCTTCTGAAATACTGAAACATCTAAAGGAGAGATTCCCTCCCAATAGCCAGCATGCACAGGTAGAATATATACGATTTAGCCTGTAACTTGCATAACTGTTACACAATAGGACCTGAATTCATACCCTCTTTACTCTGGATGCTTTGGGGTATATGTTTGCTGATCTCATTTGGCTCATGACCCCTCCAGAAGCCACATAGCATAAACTCTTCTGCAAAAGTGTGAAGAAGAAGCCTTTGTTTTAATTGCCTCCTAAGAAAAGGCTGATTAAATAGAACTGTAAGTAACAGAGGAACATACATCTGCTTCATGAGCACACACAGGAATCAAATGGTCTACGTCAATTTGGAGCTTCAAAGTACTGTTTAATTAGTGGTAATTATTTTGATATATTACACTCCAGAAATAACTGAGAAGAGGCTGTTTTTGTGCAACACTGGGAAACGTTAATATGTCAGTCTAAAAGGCACTATTTATTTTACAGTGTTTAAGATTCTATTAAATTTAGCTTGGTCCTTCTCTTTTTGTTATAGGACAACTCTACTATTTTAAAGTAATAGTAATGGTTTTAAAGCTTTTTTTTTACTTAAAATATGGTCAAATAGGTGAACAGTGGCATTGAAACACTACTCCAGGCCTAAGCATTTCTGTTGAGGACTGTAATTTAAAAAATACAGTAATTGGACAGTCGAGTTAGTTGTGTCTAGACATAAATATCCACGGGGGAAATAAAAATTAAGTTTTAACTTGGGGTTAGACAGTGAGCAGGTGCAACTTCTAAAACATGTTCCTGGATGTTCTTTGTTTAGCTTTGGATGCTGTTTGATCAAAAAATACAGTTTGAAAGAGCCATGAATGATGGCAGATACCATATAGCAGATTCTCTTGTAGCAGGAATTACAGCACTTAGTAGCATTGAAGGAGTATACAGGTAAGAAATCGTGAATCCGCATATGTTTGCAGGTGTATCCCGTGAAGATAATGAAAAACGTAGCAAAATGGTTGCTGGCAATCACGTGTGTTTGTGTTCTTCCCTTTCCAGAGTTAATTACAGTCATGTTGTCTAATGTGTAGTGCTTATTCCATTACAGTATATCCTGTAATCATCATTTCTAGTTGTTTCTCTGGACGTTCTAAGAACAGGAATAGCACCGGTGAATTTCTTGTTGTTTTAGCGCTGTAGATCTGGCCTGAGAACACAAAATATTTCTTCAAAATTTGCCATGGTAGCTGTAGTCAAACCTGAGCACTATGCAAAATTTTATAAAAAGACAGATCTAAGGGACCTAAGGCCAAATCTCAACTCTGCTACAGTAAGAGCTTGAGTTATGTCTTCATCTGTGTCCCAGTTTCTACATCCGCAAAATGGGACAATACTTTTTTTTTTCTGTCACCTCAATTTGTTCTCGTTTCTGAATGGAAACGTTAGAAATAGAATAGGGTTAAAACTTGTTATTTGCTGAGCATGAAGACAGTTTGCTGTTGAAATCAATTTCTTGTTGTTTTGCAATGAGGCAAAACACCTAAAAACATAGCCGGTGCCAGTAAGCCGGAAGATCGCTATTCAAGCTGTGGGACCTGATGCTTGTCCTTCTGGAACTGGACTGTCTTACTTCCCTGATCTTTAAATATAGCACTCAGTATATGGGTTTGGGGTGTTTTTACACATCCCCTACAGCTATGTATTTGTTTTTTTTATTTCCTTGTTCTCACTCTTTCCCTCTCGCTCCGTGTCCTTGTTAGCTTATGCCAATTTTAGCTACCTTACATCATACCTGTTTTTCATCCACAAATAATTGCTTCTGCTTTCCAGTTTGCATGCCCTCCCACTTCTGCTGCCTCTTTGGCCTTTGTTTTTGGCAATCCCTGTTTTCTATCTAAAGCTGTTTCTTGAGTTTGATTCGTTCTGCTGTGAGTTGTCCAGCAATCAGAGCTACTTGGTTTTCCCTCTACCTCTGTGCATAGCACGAACATGCTTTGTCAGAGTGCTGTTCTGCTGTCACAAGAAACAGAGGTCACAAAATAAAGACCTGTTTTACCATGTTCTGAAGAGCAGATTTGTGTTTAAAATATTTATATATCAGTGATGTTTTCTTTCTACCACGGCAGAAAAGCCATTGTATTGAAAGCCCAAAATCAAATGTCAGAGGCGCACAAACTCTTGCAGAAACTGTTGATCCACTGCCAGAAAATCAAGAACACTGAGATGGTGATTAGGTAAGAATGTTTCATTTTCAGAGTATTAAAGCTACTTCGCAGTGGTTAGAATCAGCCACTTCAATTTGTCTGTGTTCGGACTTCACCAGTCCTCAGGTTACCTAAAATGATTTGGAGATTGTGAAATAATTATTTCATTTGTTAAACATGGTATAGAGGAATCCTCAAAATATCACAGAATTGAAACCTAGCACCACGTTATATATGTATATGTAACCTAAAAGGTATTAAATGCTTGCAAAATGAATAATAAGAAGAAACGTGAATGTAACTGTGCTTTTGTGCCAACCTTCAGAGTAGTTAATGTTATTTCATCTTTGTAAGGAGGTGGGATTTCCTCTTAAGGGTGCAATTTAAGTTTATTGTATGTACAGTAATGTAATTCATAATAAAATCAATACTGTTACGGATGGAGTAATTGGGAAACAAGTGGCCGTGTTTCATCAAAAGAAAACAGTTTATAGTTCTCTCCTTCTCTGTTGATTAGCGTACTGCTGTCAATAGCAGAGCTCTACTGGAGGTCTTCATGCCACACCATAGCCTTGCCTGTCCTACTGCAGGCTCTTGCCCTCTCTCGAGAATATAGTCTACAGTATTTGGCTTCTGAGACTGTGCTGAACTTGGCTTTCTCCCAGGTAGGTTTGATTTGTGTTTTCACAGGGCTGTGTGGCAACATTTTTGCTGGGGATCTGGGTACAGTTTTCACTCCTGTGAGATTTGAGACCATAACCTTGTCGGAATTAAATTATTGGTACTGATGAAGTACATTCTAAATGTAAAATCTTTTGGGGAAGCTAATAAAAGTTGAGTTCCATGTGTATCGGTAAGATGGGTAGCTATTGTATATACTTAAGCAGGCAAGCATAAATTGGCCCTGCCTTCATTTCTCCAGTTGTTATTTTTATGCTGTTTTTTCAGCTTTCTAGTAGCACAGTTTGGCATGTGCCTGAATTAAAAATAATGCTGGTACTGGAGTTCAGTTACACTGTTTATTCTGAGCTGGCAGGGACCTGGTTGTCAGCACTGACTGGAGGACCCATGCCTAATCATTCCAGATAGTAGTTCATGTCTCCTAGTAAGTTTTGATTTACAAGAAGATTGTGGGGAAGAAAATGACGTCCTTGTCTGTAGCATTGCTGTGTTGGAAACAGATGTGGCTTTTGTGGCTTATTCTGGTCTTTGCAGAAGGTCATGATCTCACCAGTAGATTCCAGCATTAGACAAGCAAAGTTTCTCTTTCAGCTGATCCTTGGCATTCCTGAACAAGCCCTGAATATTTTGCATATGGCAATTGAACCTGTCTTGGCCCATGGAGCTGTACTGGACAAAGGCTGTGCCATGTTCCTGGTGGCCAAGTGTCAGGTGGCTTCGGCAGCTTCCTACGCTCAACAGAAGAAGATTGAAGGTAATGTGAAGAGTTAACTCTTCCCCACTGAAACTGTGCTCAGTTGAGAGATACAAACCAGGGCATATGTTGGAGTCCTGCTACATAATCACCATTAATGAAGTTTAAACGATATAGTGGAGTGTATTACCTGGTAATCAGATAGGAGAATTAATTTGGAATTAGTTGTTCAACAGATGCAGTGTTTAGAACAGCAAGTTGTTTATGCGGTTTATCTGCGTGCTTCAACACCCGTATTTTGCAGCAAAGGTTGAATAACAGACACTAGCTGAAGGACCATGTTGCTAAGACACAAACTGTTTTGAAAAGCTGAGGAATTTATAATTGGGCTCCTTAGAATGGAGCTGCATTGCTCGGAGTTGTTGTTGTGTTATTTTCTTAAGTATGACTGTCCCACCTTTCTCACAGCTTTGGAATCCGCTATTCTGAATCTAAATGAAGCTAAGACTTACTTTGCCAAGGTGGACTGCAAAGAGCAGCTCAGAGATGTTCTCTACTTCCAAGCCCGGCTGTTCCACACCCTAGGCAAGACCCAGGAAAGGAATAAATGTGCCATGTTGTTCCGTCAGTTGCACCAGGAACTGCCTGCACATGGTGTCCCCTTGATAAATGCATTCAAGTGACGCATTTAAAGATGAGATTTGTTTGTTTTCCACTTTTTTTTTTTTTTTTTTTTTTACAAATGTCTTTTTACTATATTCAGTCATTTGTGTTTCAGAACAACTGCCAATAAATCATGGTCTTCTATGGAACATGCTTGTACTTTCTTTGCAATGACGTAGGGGAAAACATGGATTTTCACCCATTTTGCTTCTCTTCTGTGCTTGAAATTGAGAATTGAAAGGGGGGGAAAAAAAGAAAGGACTCCTGACCGCATTACAAACATGCTGTGGGGAGCAGCACTGTTGTGATGAAATCTCTCAGTGACATTTTCAGAATCAGTGCTGCCCTTATGAACACCGGGGTACAAAAATAGTGAAAAATGTAGGTGAGGCTTCTTTGTGCTCAGTTTAAGTGGTACAGAAGGGGAAGTCTCATGTGAAATGCTTTCCTTTCCTTGTGCTTAACCTGTCCATCGTCTCTGTAGCTCTGTAGACATGGATGGTGCTGGCAGAAGGGGAAAACAGGATTCAGTTGGAAGGCTTTAATGGTACAAAGTCCCGGCACTGTTGCGTTAGGCACATCCTTGTGCAAAGAGTGGCTCAGAAAAGGAAAATGTGCAAACAAGAGCCTTAGCTCAGCTGAACTACGTTTACTGTGTGTGTTCTTCCTTAGGTGCTGGCTGTAACTTACCTGCGCTGGTTTTATCTGTGGATGACCGAGGACCGCAACTAACTCAGTATCTGACCCGTTGCCATTGACTGTAAGCAATTAAATCCTTGTCTGGGGGGGAAAAACCAATTCGGATGCCATGTGGGATTTCATGGGCAGGTGGGATTGCACTGGTGTGAGTGCAAATGTGTGTGCTGAGTGAACCCTGAGCACTGGGCTGGTGCTGGTCCCTTCTGCTGGTACATCCTTACACCCCGCTGCTGTACAAAAGCTGAACCTCCTGGTTTAGATGTAGAGCTTAGGGATATGGTTTAGTGGGGACTGTTAGTGTTAGGTTAGAGGTTGGACTCGATGATCTTGAGGTCTCTTCCAACCTAGAAATTCTGTGATTCTGTGTGTTGTAAAGGCGGACAGGTACCGTGCCAGGAAGCGCTCCGTTAAGCCGCGGGGCTGGTAGCGATGAGAAAGCAGCTTTGGGACCAAACCTGCCTCTGCTGGAGCCCTGCCAGGAGAGGCAGGAGGATAATAATAATAATTTATTAAAATGAAAAGTGGCCCGTGCTCCCTGAGCGATGCTGGAGCCCCTTGGGCCGAGCCCTGTTTGCAAACCCCGTATGGGGACAGAGAGGAGGCTGAGCTGGGGACCCCCTAAATAAATAAATAAATAAAATAATATATTAAAAAAAAAAAAATACAAACACCCCCCCCGGTACCCCCAGGGCCCGGCTGCTGGCGCTGGGGGCGGGCAGGATGCGGCTGCCCGAGGGGGGCGGGAGGGGGGAAACCTCCCCTTCCCCGGGGCGGAGCGGGGCCTCCCCCCCGCCTCCCTGCCAGCCTCCAGCCTCCATCCCAGCCTCCGTGCCCGGCTGCCTCCCTCCCTCCCTCCCTCCTTTCCCTCCTTTCCCTCCTTCCACCGGAACGGAACCGAAAGCAAAGGCGGCGCCGGGCGGCCCCGCTCCGGCCCCGGGGGCCGCGCCCTTCCCCGCGGCCCAGCCCAGCCCGGTACGGTCCTATACAGCCCGGTACGGCCTGATACAGCCCGGCACGGCTCGGTATCGGTCCGGCCCGCTCAGGTCGGTGCCTGCGGGCGGGGCGGGGGCGGGGGGGTTGCGGCTGAAGCCGAGACAAAGCCGAGCCCGGAGCGGGGACGCCCCGGTAGCAGATCCGGCCTGCGCGCGGCTCCGCCGTTATTTATTTCATTTAATTATTATTAATTTTTATTTTTTTTTTTTTAGGGGGGAGGATCGGTGCTGGCACTACCCCAGCCTGGGCTGTGGGGTCCCGGTGGCATCCCGGGGGGGGGGCTGGAGCTGTGGCTGGAGGCTGGAGGCAGAGGGGAGACCGGTGCCAGGGGGCTCCGAAGGGGGCTGGGGGCTTTTGGGGTTCCCCGGGGCTTCCCCTAAGCCTGCAGGGTTCATGCAGAGAGCAGCAAGGCTCGCTTCACCTTTGGGACCAAGTTCCCATCTTTGCTGCACACCGCTTGCTGCCCCCCCCCCGGGGAGCCCTACAGCTCTGTGCCCCCCAGGGCTGAGGGTCCCAGCCCCTCCCGGCCCCCCACCACGAGCCCTTGGGGCGGGTGCGGTGCTTTAGGTTAGGGCAGAAGGATGGAGCCTGCTCCAGGGAGCACTGGCATCGGATGGACCAGGGGTAGGCGGCCTTAATGAGGCTGGGGAGGTAATTTGGGGGAGGTTTTGCTGCCAGCTTGGCCCCAATATCTTTAATTAGTGTTGGCAGCGTGCGGGGCCATAGGGCGAGAGGCTTTGAGCCCATCCTGATGCCAGGTCCGACGCTTGCACTCTCATTTTGGGATGCTCATTGTGTCCCACTGAAGCAACGTTAGGCAGTATCATCGCTGTTAAAAAGAAATCTTGTTCAAGATGCTTTTTTCTTCCAGTTGGAACCTGCCACGGGGTTTTCTGCCCCCGCAGTGCTCCCGGCCAGCCTTGGTGGTTTCCTCCCCAGCTTGTCCCATCCCATCCCATCCCGGCCGCGGCGATGAGAAGCCCGGGGACACCCGGCCTCGGTGGGGGCTGGGTGCCTCTTTCCAGTACCTCGTTATTTTGGGTGTCCTCCGACTTCTGAAGAAGCCGCTGAGAGATTTTTTCCATTAAAAGTCAGCCGGGGATGCATATGGTCTTTGTATACTACGGTGACTAATAGATTTCTGGCAAGGTCTGAGCTCGCCCGTAGGAAGGGAAGCGGCGCTCGATGCCCCGGAGCTGCCGATGACACCGCTCCTGGCACCGGCGCTTCCACCGCTCGCTGGGACCACGGAAAGCAAACCAGCGGCCGGATTCTGCCTGGCCGGAGCTGCCCCGGGCAACTTCCAGGCTGCTTCCAACCTCTGGGAGCAGGGGGAGGATGTGTGGGGGGAGACTCTGCAGTGCAAACCAGCCTTGGTTTAGGTCTGTGCTGAAATCAGTAATTTTTGGATCGTTTTTTTGGGTAGCACGTGAGCTGATCCCCCCCCCCCAGCAGGATGGATGGAGGTGGCGGCCGTTGCTTGCTTCTGCTGTGAAGGTGAAAATGGGGCTGTGGGGGGCTCGGAGCATCCCTCAACCTGGTGGTTTAGGGTCCGTGGGTGCCCCCAGGGCTCAGGCAGCACCGAGTGCCACCTGCGGGTGGCTGTGCCGTGTCCCCATGCTGCTGAGGGGCTCCTGGCCAACTCGGGTTAGGGTCAGGGGCACGATGTCAACAGAAATGACCCCCAGAGGTGTTGACTCTGCTTCCACCCTGAGCGAGGCGTTGGTTTCTGTGTGCTCTGACACTTATCAGTGTGGGGCCTACATGGGGACCCCGCTGGGTCACCGCGGTGGCCACGTGGGCTGTGTCGGTGGCTTTGTCCTTGTAGGGGCCACTTTTGTCCCCATTCGTTTCCACCAAGCCACGTGGCCACGGTGCGAAAAGGAGGGATGACGCCTGGGCTTCCCAGCCCTCTTTCCCTTTTAATGCCCCTCTCCTCGGTGAATTAGATGCGAGACTGATTGCTTCGATAATCCTGCTGCAGCCGCTATGGGTTAGACGTGGCTCGCAGCCAAAAGCTGGCCCGATAAATCATTCCTATACACCAGGCTGCTACAGTTCCTGAGGATTTTGTGGCATGTGCTTTTTGCTTTTACGTAAGGATCTGCTGGATTTCACACCAGAACGCGCCGCTTTTCCCCGCACAATGCTGGGGGTGGGCGGGTAAAGCCCCCAGGCTGTATTTCTTCCCTTTGGCTTCATTCCCCCACAGTCGATTTTGGTTTTCCTCTGCCCAGTTACACGGCTGTCTTCCTCCTCCTCTTCCTCCTCCTCGGCATCCCTAAGTGCTTATTAAGGCTAACTGGCTGCGTTATTCTTAGAGGTTATTCCCCTTCCCTTCAGTAGCTGGGTCTCACTTTTGGGTTTTGCTTGGGAATGGCATCCCGGTGTCCTCTAAAAGGCCGGATTCTGCACCCACCCTTTTTTCCATACAGACAGAGGGGAAAAAGAAAGCCACAAAACTTATTCTCCACCGTAGGAGTTGTGAGGATGGTACTGGGGTGACTTTTAGCCTCTTCCCAGAGCCCTGGGACGCCTGCTTGAATTAATCAGCCCTGATCTGTTTATCCTGCTCAAGCCAATTAACTCCATGGTCCAGGGCACGCTCGCTTCCGAGCCTTATTTCACACCTCTGCTTTGCTGTGGCCCAGCAGAACGGCTCTCGCGTAGCCACCGGGAGGAGATGGGGACGGCCACGTCCCCCCGGGGACCAGCAGTCCCCCGGGGGTGGCAATTGGCCGTGGCCCCCCTCGGCGCTGCCTTTTTTGGTGCGTTTTGCCTGGGCGGCCGCGGCGCTCAGCCAGGGTGCAGGGCACGGCGTTTGGGCCCCGGCCCCGCTGGGTGGGATGGTTATTTATAAACGCTGCCTGGCACGCTTCCCCAAGCGATGCAGGCAGATAGAAACTCCCGCCGGGTCTGTCCGGGCCGATTTGGGGCAAAATCAAGGGGAAGGAGGGGTGTTCCTCATTATTTTAGCGTATTTTTGAGCGTGCTTTTAAACAAGCTGCCGTGGTCCTAACGGCTTCATGCGTCTTGGTGCTGGGATGCGCTGCCAGCTGCACCGGGGGAGTTTCGCAGCCGTGGTTTTGCTGGCAGCGCCCGCGGGTCCCGGCTTTCTTGAATAACGAAGCCCCGGCCAGGAGCGGATTGAGCGGCGTTTCTGAAATAGTTCTGTCCTTGTTGCCGTTCGGCGGCTTATTTATAGCTGTCGCATCGCTTGCGCTTCTCCGGAGCGGCGAGCTGCACTGTGCCGACTCGGCTGCGCTCTCGCTTCAGTGCCGGGGGTGAAATAACTCAGGTTTACAGATCAGGGCTGGAAGTGGCAATTTGGCCTTCAGAAAGTCTGGAGGAGGGGGGCACCGCTTGAGTTTGGCACTTGCCTTGTAATCGGTCTAAAGCACTCGTGAGCTGGGTGCAGCCTGGAAACTTCAGCACGGCCGAGCGGAGCTAATTTTAACCTGCGGCCCTGCCAAGGTGCAGGAACTGGGCGGAAAACCCAACGAAGCCTGGTCCTGGGCACTGATCCGGGGTGGTTTTATTCATTTGCAGCTCGTGGCAACTCGGAAACATAGAAATTAGAAATGATGGCACAGCACAGGAGGAATGGGTGTGTGGCTGCTGGCCCCATGATGTGCTGCTAACGGAATTGCTTTCTCGTTTCTTCCAAGGTGCAGAAATCCTGTCCTTGCCAAGGAGGAAGCAGGGAGGAGGAGAAGCTGTGCGGATGCAGCGCGGCGGGCAGAGGTGGTGAGCCTCAGGGCCAATCCCGCACCCCACGCTTGGTAAGTGTCTGTACGCCCCTGGGAGCAGCTTCCTTCGGGGGCAGTTTGGCAGAGATCTGCCCGTTATGAGAAGGAGAGATGGGAACCGAGCGGTATTTTTGTGTGCTTAGTGCAGGGTCTGATCCTGCCCATGTAAAATACCACTTCGGGGGCCTGGTTGCTGAGTTCCCATGGTGGTGCTGTGCCCTGGGGGTGCTTAAATAAAGGGGGTGAGCAGAGAATTAGCAGTGGCTGATAAAGGGGGAAGAATCCTGCCTGGTGCCACTTGGTTTCCTCCGGTCACTTCACCTAACATTAGCTGAAGCCATTTTTTAGGTGTGAAAGCCCTTTAGGGACCTTCCCCGTGCGGGATCCTACCAGTAGGTGAGGGAAGGGCACAAAACCTCCTTGGTCCATACCAAGCCCTGACGCAGCCCTTGTGCAACACCGTCCTTGCAGGTGCACGTCCCCATCGGAGCACCGCCGGCAGCCGGGATGAGGCCGGCGGCCTCGCCATGCCTTCCTGTGTCCCCGGCAGCTCCCCCACAGCCCCCCGGCCCCCACGCCACGCCGGAGGGCGCAGCCAAGCACCCGAGCTGCCGCTGAGCGCCTGCCGCCGCCGCACCATGGAGTCGCTCATCGTGGTGACCGAGTGCGAGGCGACGGGGATGGCGAGCGAGGAGGAGATGAGCGTGGCTGCCGGGGAGGACGGCCGGGAGCCGAGGGCGAAGCTGAACCTCTCCGGCCGAAAGCTGTCCCTGCAGGAGCGCTCGCACACCGCGCACTCGCCCAGCAGCAGCGACGGCGCCAGCGAGCGCTTCATCTACCCCTCCCTGCCCTACTCGCCGGTGACGTCCCCGCACTCGTCCCCGCGCCTGCCGCGGAGGCCGACGGTGGAGTCCAACCGGGTCTCCATCACGGGACTGCAGGTGAGGCTGCGGGCCTCCTTCCTCCTCCTCCTCCTGCTTCCCTCCCTTGTATTTTTGGGATGAAGTCTGCAGGAGTGTGGGGGAATGTGGGGGAAGGGTGGCAGGATCCTGGTCCATCCCTGGCTATGGGGACAGCCCCAACCTGGGGGACAGCACAGCTCCCCGGGTTAATGCAGTGGGGAGAACGGGTTGGCTGCGATTCCCTGTGCCACCAGCTCGCCTGGCTGTGTTTTGGGGTGCTGGGGTGCGGAACAGCCAGAAATCAGATCCTGGTCCTGCTTAATCTGCCCAGATGCAGGCCGCTTCACTCTTTAGCTCCTTTCAGGAATTGGCAATTTTTGGGTTTACCCTTAAAAAAGACAGACCCCAGTGAGGCTCGGAGAGAAAAATTGTACTGCCTGCCCTGGCCTTCTCAGCACCGACAGCAAACGGGCAGCAAACACCCCCGGGGCAGCACTTCGGCTGTTGAAATAAAAAAAAAATTTGGTGCCGGGCAAGCGTTAAAGCCCCGGGGCTGCCAATCGCCGCCGCCGCCCTTCATGCTCTCGTTTCGCATGAGCGGACAACGCCGCCTGCCCGGCGGTGAACGTTGGTAATTAGCTGTCTCTAAACGAGCCGGCACGTGGCTGCGTGGCGTTATTGCCGCTGAACCCGAGCTCTCCGGCTCCATCCTGGAGCTGCCAGCCCGGGCGTGGAGGGCAGTGTCCACGCACCTCAGCTCCTGGCAGATTTGCCCTCTCTCCCCGCAGGACTGCGTCCAGCTCAACCAGTACAAGCTGAAGGATGAGATCGGGAAGGTGAATATTCTCCGGCTTCAGGGATGGGGTGGGAATTCGGGGTGCAAACGCGTTGGTTTTGCTCTTGCTTTCAATCCGGTGACATCGATTGTTGAGTTTAGCCCTTCTCTGTGGCAGCTCCCCTGGCTCCATGCTGCAATGCTGGTCTTTTGGGGTTGTGCCCATTGATTTATTTCTTTTAGTGATCATTATTTGTCCCCTTTCGAACAAAATGGGGTGTCTGAGCCTTTCTGTGTCCTCCTGGGAGAACTGTGCTGCCTGCTGACCCCCGGCATTGCCTGGGCTTTGCAGAGGAGCCTGGCTTGGTGCTGGTTTTTGTTTTTTCGGATGGGTCACCTATGGCTGTGTCCCTCTCTAGGGCTCCTACGGCGTGGTGAAGCTGGCCTACAACGAGGACGATAACACCTACTATGTGAGTGGCACACGTTCCTGGAGCACACAGCGGGGACAGGGACAAGGATGGTGATGGGGACAGGGACGAGACAGGTCCCCTCTACTCACCCCTGCCCAGTTTTTGTGCCAGATCTCACCACTTCTCCCTTCTTGCAGGCAATGAAGGTTCTCTCCAAAAAGAAACTGATGAGGCAGGCGGGCTTCCCCCGTAAGTGGCACCCGGTGGCATGACAGCTCCGGGGCAGGTGACACCTCGGGGACATGGAGGGCTCGGAGCCATTCCCACCCCATTTTTGCCTTTCCCGCAGGCCGCCCGCCGCCCCGTGGGGCCAAAGGCGCCTCAGAGGGCTGCGTGCAGCCCAAGGGGCCCATCGAGCAGGTCTACCAGGAAATTGCCATCCTGAAGAAGCTGGACCACCCCAACGTGGTGAAGCTGGTGGAGGTGAGCGGGGCGGGCCACCAGGACATCAGCGTGGACGGAGGAACTGTGGAGGGGCTGGGATTGGGGTAGAGGGGCTGGGCAGCTTCCTCTTGTTGCAGATTCATGTTTTCCCTGTTACGAAAGGTCTTTTCTTCCCTCCTCCCCCTGCCTAATAATTTTCTTTCCTGCACAGAAGGGAAAGTGCAGAAATAATTTGCTTCCTTTGAGGATGCGGATCAGTTTTGGGGAGGAAGTGGTGTGCCTGTGGGCTCTGCAGCCGCACTGCCCACCACCCACTGCCTGCGTGAAACGGTCCAGAGGAAACAAAAATTGAGAATTAAGGACAGGCAGGCTGGAATTCATTTGGCTTATGAGTCAGATGATGCTTCCTGCGTGTCTTAAATATTTATTTCCAACTACATCTTTTCTCTTCTTCTTCCCCCACCTTGTGGGTAGAAGCTCCGAGATTAGCAGACTGAACCCACATGTTTTTAAATTAAAATGTCATGAGCAGGACCCGAGGGTGGGTGGGAGCTCACAGCCTGCCAGAACCCCCGTTCTTGCCCGCCCTGAGCTCCTGGGGGGGCTTGGTGCAAAACTGAGGTGGCTGATGCAAAATAAATTGCAACATTTCACTTGCAAGGCAATTTCTTGATTTTATTTTTGTTCATTGTCTAATTTCCTTTCTGCTTCTTCTGACAGGTGCTGGATGATCCCAGCGAGGACCACCTGTACATGGGTAAGTGCCCACAGTCCATCCTCCCACATTTCAGTGTGGCTGCTTATGGGGCTGGGTCTCTGCGGGGTGCATGGGGCATTTTTCTTACATTCACCATTAAAATAATTGCTTTTGTGCTGGGACCATGCTTGCAGGAGCTTGCACCTGTACATAATCAATTATCCATGTTCCATTCTCTGTTGCAGTGTTTGAACTGGTGAAGCAAGGGTGAGTTTTCCCGATTTGCCCCCCGACGCGTTAACACGGGGCTCCTTTCGGCATCTCCGGCCGGGAGCCAGCTCTGTCCTCTGCCTGTGCAGCCCCGTGATGGAAATCCCCACCCTGAAACCTCTCAGCGAGGACCAGGCTCGGTTCTACTTCCAGGACCTGATCAAGGGCATTGAATACTGTGAGTGCGGACAGCACCCAATTCCTCATTTTTATTGTTCCTACCCCCGGGGGTTTGGCTCCTGCCTCCTTCTGCTGCATCCATCATTTCCCTTCAATCGCAGTGCACTATCAGAAGATAATCCACCGGGACATCAAACCTTCCAACCTCCTTGTGGGAGAGGATGGGCACGTCAAGATCGCCGACTTTGGTGTCAGCAATGAGTTCAAGGGAGCCGATGCCCTCCTCACCAACACGGTGGGCACCCCCGCCTTCATGGCCCCGGAGACGCTCTCAGAAACCAGGAAAATCTTCTCTGGAAAGGTATTTAATAGTGATTTTTTTTTCCCTAATAACCCTCCTTGCACATGCTGTTGCAGATCTGAGGATGCTTTCTTCTCTCCGCAGGCTTTGGACGTGTGGGCCATGGGAATCACGCTGTACTGCTTCGTGTTCGGGCAGGTAATGGTGTTTGGTAGTGCTGGTTTTGTTTTGGTGCCTGCATTCAGCCAGGCACTGGCTGGATTTTGGGGGCAGGAGCTGTTGTAATAATTTGGCCATTTTTAGTTAAATGTTATTTTCACGGCTTTTCAAATAAGACACTGCTATAATAAGAAGCCTTCCAGTATTTCCCTACAAGCATCTCCTTGTTCTCCCTGGGCCCCATGAGCCCCCAGCGCTCTCCAGGCTGCCCTGCTCCTGCTCAGAGGCTGTTCCTCTCCTCAGTGCTCTTTTCTTTGCGGCAGTGTCCTTTTATGGATGAAAGGATCCTGAGTTTACACAATAAAATCAAGACCCAAACGTTGGAGTTCCCAGACCAGTAAGTACTCAAAAAAAAAAACAAAACACCCACAACCCCTAAACCATCAGCCCTTATTTTAAAGCATGTCCGTGCTGTTGTCCTGGGCAGATTCCAATTTTTGGGCTCTCCCAGCTCTATGCATGTGGGACCATGCTCCACATTGCCCAAAACAAGGATATTTTGATTGTCTGGGGAGGACAGCGGCTCCATGCCTGGGGCTGGGTCCCCGTCTCACCTCTGCCCTCTCCTCTCCCAAGGCCAGAAGTGACGGATTTCTTGAAGGATCTGATTACGCGTATGCTGGATAAAAATCCTGAATCGAGGATTTCGGTCCCTGAAATTAAGGTACTGCCCCCAAAACCTGCTGGTGGCCATGGCCCCACTTTCGTGGGGCTCTCCTCGCTCGGCTTTTTTGGGCTCAGTTTGCTAGCGCCAGGCTAGGTTCTCCCCATGTGCCCAGGCTCCCCCCGGGCAGGTAAGTCCCTGCTCCTTCCCCTGCTCCGGGACCCGCTCAGATTTGGGACCTTTGGTGCCTCCAGAAGTCGCAGGCAACGGAAATCCCCTGAGCCTGGTATTTCCTCTGCTACCAGGCAAGTACCTTGCAACAGCCTTTGGCAGGAGATTTCTGGTCCTTCGCCCCTGCAGGAACCTGGAAGGGGCGAGAAGCTGAGAAAATGGAGACAAAGGTAGGGGGAAAGGATTGCGGGGGATTTGCCGAACCGGTCCGTGCTCCTCCAGCGGCTGCCCGGGACGCCAGCTGTGCAGGCAAGGAGACCAAGGGGTTTCTGCCTGGATTAATTCTAGTCCGAGCCCGGGGCTCGATGGGGCTCCCCATCACGGCTGTTCCTGTGTGCGGTCTGGAGGAAATCCCCTCTGTAAGATAAG
This sequence comes from Anas platyrhynchos, assembly GCF_047663525.1. Taxonomy (NCBI): domain Eukaryota; kingdom Metazoa; phylum Chordata; class Aves; order Anseriformes; family Anatidae; genus Anas; species Anas platyrhynchos. The sequence goes on from NC_092602.1 coordinate 2,974,699, forward strand.
AGTGGTGATAGGTTTTCTGTAAAACCCACGGGGACGCGGTGTTTTGGCGCTGCACGGCGCCGAGCTGCGACGCCGCGTCTCTCCCGTGCTCCCTCACATTTCGGAAGGGTACAGGCGCCGTAGCTTGGGCGAGGAGATGCGTTTGCCAGGCCTGTTGTGGTTGGAGTTACGAAAAAGAGGCAATCGTCCCTGACAGGCTGTGTTATTAATTGAAGTTGCACCCTTGGGTCACCAAGAACGGAGCGGAGCTGCTGCCTACCGAGGATGAGAACTGCACCCTGGTGGAGGTGACGGAGGAGGAGGTGGAGAATTCGGTCAAGCACATCCCCAGCCTGGCCACCGTGGTGAGTATGAGCAAGGCGCGGTGAGTGCAAGCGAGGCACGGCCTGCAAGCATGCAGGCCCAAAGGGGAAAAGCCCAGGATGAGAGCTCTCTCCCAGTGTGTTTTCTTCAGCCCCAGATAATTCAACGTGCAACTCTACCTTTCTCCATGCAAGACTAAAAACCAGCTCTTGCTCTAAAGTGACTGCAGCAGTTGAGGGTTGGTTTTTCCCCATTTGTGAATTTTGCGCTGACCTCTGTGGTGGGCACTGGCTGCAGGGACAGGCTGCCCAGCACTGCTGGCCCCCTCAAAAACCCAGGTGGGTTCAGCCCAGCTCAGGGTGAATCAGGGGAGTGTGTTCCTGGGAACCTTTTTAAATAACGCACCGCCTGTGGCTAGATTTGAATTTTCCCATTTGCATTTGTTCCTCAAAATTACCCTCCAGCCCCTGATCTCCATTCATCCAACTGCGGGCATCACACTCGAGTGCCAGCCGCACGTGGCTTTGACTCTTGAATTAAATTCCTTCCCCCACGGGACCCGGCTGGCACGGGCATTTCACATGTGTGAGGGCTCTCGCTGCACGGTGCTGAGCAGATGGAGAACCCAGAGAGGGAAGAGAAGCAATAAAAATTCAGCTGGGGGTTCCCAGGTGCCGAGGGAAAACTGCACTGGTTCCTTCCTTCCCCTTTCCCCGTCCCTTTCCATTTAATTTTTCAGCCAGGTAATAATGGGCAAATGGGGATTTGCAGTTACAGGATGCAGGAATCAGTGAAACCTGCTCCCCTGGGCGGAGGAAAGGATCCCACACTTGGTTTTGCTCTCCTGCCCAGCCTCGCACCAAGCGTGGCTGTGATCTGCACCCTCATCTGTTGTACCATGGCTTTCAGATGAGGATACAACCTCTGTGTTAAGCAGTGGGAGGCTTGTAAACGTGTGTTTATTTATTTATTTTCTTTTAAAGAAAGGGAATTTTGTTTTCTGTAGTTTAATTTGTTGAGCACAAGGGTTGGGTGTTCCTGCTGCTCTTGAATGAAAAGAAAAGCAGTAACGCCCTGCCCAACCCCAACCTGGTCTTGCAGATCTTGGTTAAAACGATGATCCGGAAGCGATCCTTCGGGAACCCGTTCGAGGGCAGCCGGCGGGAGGAGCGCTCGTTGTCCGCCCCTGGGAACCTGCTGCCGTAAGTGTGGGACACCCACAGCCTGCCCTGCACCCCGGCCAGGACGTTAACACGTGCCCTATCTGACCTCAGCTCCTTTGTGGGGTCTGGGGGAAGCTGGGGTTTGTGGTTTCGAGCATCCCTGACCCTCCTCTGGGGTGCAAAGCTTCTTTTCCCGGTGCTTCCCGCCTGTCACCAGGAAGCTGGGTTGGGGGGAACGTGGTCAGAGTCATGAAGGCTCTGTGGTGGGGACAGTGCAGGTGCTGGTGTCACTTTCTGTTTTGTCCCAGATGCTCAGCAGGGGTTAGGTGGCTCCTCTGGAAACTCGTCCTGCCCAGAGGTGACTTGTCCTCAGCCCAGGTGACCCCTGCTGCCCTTAAACACTGCCCACAACTCCCAAAATATGAGACAAGGCTCAGTTTGCCTCTTTTCTCAGCCATGTTTTCTTCCTCCACACTGGAACGGGCAGCACATTTTGTTACCCCTCTGGAGCAGGGTCGGGATATTTCTGGGTCCCCCCCATCTGCCCATGGGGCCACTTTTTCCTGCAGTCCCAAGGGAGGGGGACTGCCAGGAGCACTGGGAGCTCCAGCCTGGCTCCGGTGCCTGCCCAGTCCTCCAGACACCCACAAAACAACACGCAGGGAGCAGAGGCAGCTTTCTCCTCCCTCTGTCCTCACCCTGCCCCAAACAAATTGCGGTGGAGGAGGCTTAAACCGCTTGCCGTCCTTTTAAAGCAGGAAGCAAGGCAGTGAAGATAACCTGAAATGCAACGACTTGCCCAACGTGGGAGAGGAGGAAGTCCTTTCGTGAACGGCCGCTTTACGGTTCTGTTGAGCAACTCGGTCCAGGGCATGTTACAAAGCGTGCGGCTGAGGATGAGCGACATTAACAGAGCCCACACCAAACGCAGCATGACGCGGCGCTATTTCAGTGTAACGCTGGGTGTAGAGCTTCCATAGCAGCATGTTGTAAGACATCCGACTCCCGTATCTGTCATAACCATTGAACATCTCTGATTGCTTGGACCGCAGACTTCTCATGGGGGGAAAAAAAAAAACAAACGTGCTGGCAGATCCCGGAGAGGTGAGCGATGGTGTTGAGCAGCAACAGCGCATTGCAAAAAAAAAAAAAAAAAAAAAAAAGGCAGTCAAACAAAAAAAGCATTTGGAACTGCTTTTACCTGGTTTTTCATGCCAAAAAAATTTCCAGGCACTATCGCCAACGTCCCAGGGGTGTTGTATGCCCATCTCGTGCGCACGTGCAGAAGTGTGAAGCTTTTGCAGAGCGGCATGCGCGACAGCAAAACGACACTCACGCACTTGGAGGGTTCACGACCTGCCAGAAATGTTGCATCTATTCCTCGTCGTCCTGTTTTGGTTTTAATTGACACCTTTTTAACTGCATGAGAACAAAGCAAAACCCACCTTTTCAGCTTTTTTTATTTATTTTAAGAATGCCTACCTTTGTGAGCCGAGTTGTATTAAACAGCATCTACAGGATGTTCAGAAAGTGAGGCTAATTGCAGCGTTTGAGGACGCTGCCTCTCCTGAGGTCTTGGTGTTGGTGGGACTGCCAAGGGGTAAGTTCAATACTCAGTGTATGAAAGGAAAAGGTACTTAAGGGCTTAAGTTCAGTCTGAACTATTTTTGCTGCAGACATAAGAGTGAAAGGTGGTGTTTAGCTGAATGTTTTGAACAGCAGAGGAAGCACTAAAAAAAGTTTTGTTTCTAAATCTTTTACTTGATCTAGATAGCTATACTAGTAACTATAAAATTCAGGGTAAAATCCTTCACTTCCATGTACATTACATGGTTTACTACAATTAAAAATAATACAACTTATGCTATTTTTTAAGTATAGACTTAGGGCTTGCTTAGACTTTAAGATCTTAACGAAATACATAGATTAGCTAGTAATTTTCAAAGAAACCTTTGTTTTCCAAACTCTTCATTTGGATTTTGGGGCCAATGCTGTGTACTTTTTGCAAGTTCGTTACCAGTAATTTGTGAATGCCTGTGGATCAGAGACTTGTTAGTAAATTAAGTGTATATCTAATTCATGGATTGTTTCTTATGAAGAGCTCCTTCACCTGCAGTCAGATTTCTCTGATCATTTTTGTGGTGCTTGTTGAAAAAAAAAAAATAATCGTGTAGTGGGAGAGACTCTGGCTTCTGGACTCATGTTCACAAGGTCTCTGTGCTCGGACAAAGCTGGAGAGCGGCAGCGTGTAGGTGAGCTGGCGGAGATCAGGGTTTGGCTGAGCAAAGGGGTCCGGGTAAGTACGGCTGGGCTGTGGCTGGAGCATGGGGCCAGGAGGAGAAGGTACTTTAGGAAACTGAAGTGTTAGGAGTGGTGAGATGGCTGCCTGCTGACCCCACCACAGCTGCCCCATTGTAGGCTTTTAGGACGTGACTGTTCCCTTGTCTTCCCTCACCTTGGGCGCTGCTGGCAGCAGAGTGCTGAGGCTCTTGGCTGCGGTGGGACCTGGCCCAGTAAGTTCTGGCTCTGACGGGTCCTTGTTGAAGTCGGGTGGTGTTAGTGAGCGCACAGGTGCCTACACAAACTGCCCCGTACGTCTTTTGATCACCTGAAGCGATGCTCCCCGAAGGTCGCAATTCATTACCGAAAGATTGTGCTGCTGGCCTCTCCAAAACCAGTGCCTCTGGTTTGTGGTTTGGGAGCAGTACGGTGGATTTGGGAGCCATAAGATGCACTGTTTTCCTCCCATTTTTTGTCCAAAGCTATGCCAAAGCCCTGCAGCTTCAGCTTTGGAAAAACCAAACAAGTAACTTGGGTGCCAGCACTACTACCACTGCCTCCTCCCCTTTCTCTGAACAGAATTTGTTCATCGTGGAAACGATGACTGGGAGTGGGCATCTTGGTTCTATAACCTTGTAAATGGACTTATTCTGAGGGAAAAAAAAAAAAAAAGAAAAAAAAGAAAAAAAGGGATCTGATTACTTGTAGCTGGTGTGTAGTGATGTGTGTGGTGTGTTTTTGTTAGAGGTGGGTGAGCTGTAGCGATGCTCCACACTGAGCATCTCCAGCTGGTGATTTGGCAGGTGCCTAGCAAGACAGTTTAAATTCACCAAACAGGATTGCCAGGTGCAATGCAGCTTCTGAACAGAACCTCCACCAGTTCCTTGGTGCCCAGTCACAGTTACTGGGATTCAGATGCTAGCATAGATCGGTCTTATGGACAGTGTGGGCTTGGTTCGTACAGATCTTAAGGCTCAGCACTTCCCGAAGGTACTCTGCAAAAGGCTTGGATCTTAGTGCCAGCTCTGGTAAGGCTGCAGCCAAATGCACGTTTCCAAAAGAAACTCGATGTAGATTTTCTTGTTGATTCGTTCTGTTGAAAGCGTAAAGCTTGGGTGTGTGAGGAAGATGTATCTCAATGCATGACCTGTTAGAAAGCAGTACTGTATGTTTCAATCTGCCCAGTTCCCTGTCTGCTGTTCCTTAGTAATAAAGCTTGCTTTTTTCTTATAGTGAAGTAAACATTTTGCTTGTGCCTTGGAACTGGGCTACAGCTTGATTTCCCCAATTCCCCTCCTTTCAAGCAAGCCCAGTGCTGACTGTGGGGTTAATGCTGGGTACGAAGCCTTTTGGGCTCTGAAAGCACACACGGGAAAGTGCTATGGGGAAACCGGGCCTCTTGTGCTGAGTAGTTTTCTTGGTGGTCCCCTCTTACCTATCAGGCAACTGATCTGTTTCTTTTTTAGAGTCCTGAATATTGGCAAATTTTTATACTGTTTGTTTAATGACCAAGGCTTGTGTTTCATTCCTACCCCTTTATTATGCATTTAACTTTATCAGGTGTATCAAGTTTAAATACTGTGTATTTACCACTTTTAAATTATATTACCGAAGAAGAAAACAACTAAGTGTTTTTCCACACAGCTGTTCAAGCTTCTCTGTACAAGTTGAAATAAATGACATGCAACCACACCCTGAATTAGTTGATCAAGGGGAACCGTTATCCTGTTTGACTGGTCTTTATCAAACAGATTTTGCTGGTTGAAAAAGGAGTCTGAAAGCTCCTTCCTATGTTACTGAAGTCTGGTGCTGTACCATTACTGGGGATCTTGGGCAAGGAGGAGACAATGTGAATTATTTGTGGGCTATTCGTGTGCACAGACTGGAGAGCTGACTCTTGGCAAGACACCATTTGAGTTGTTATTCTCAGCTTGGTGCTCAGAGCAGCAGCAGGCAAATCAAGAATGAAACAAAACCAAAACCCAGCTTGCAGGACGCCAAGAGGGTTGATAGAAGTTAACATTTTATTAAAAAAGAAAGCAAATTTTTGCACAGTGGCACAAACAGAAAATAGAACTTGTAACCAGTAAACCACGTACCATAGCACAAGGGAATGGGGCACCGCTTTATCTCAGTTGATGGCCACTGGAGCTTGGGGACAATTAAATAGAAGGAAGTCTCACCTAAACATCACCATCCCTCATGGTGAGGAGAAGTGAGCTGATAACTGCTCTCCTAAGGTTAGGCAACACATGCCAGGAGCCACGTTTGCTGTAAGGAAGAGCCTTTGCTGCTCTCTGCTACCACTGAGCTCAGGGAAAGGAGGACTGTTGAAATGACAGTGACATTATCCCAAGCTCATCTGTGCAGAGGTCTGGCACAAAACCACGAGGCTTTGTATGTGCTTAGTGCAGTTCACCTGGAAAGGACAGATCCAGTTCTCCTCTCTGGGGGTTGGTTCTGGCTAGCAAAAGGTGGCGAGTAGTGAAGAACATCCCTTTCTTAGGTTTGTTCCCCCCTTCCTTCCAAGGAAGAGAGGGGCAGGTCTCACAGCAGGGTCAGGGAAACATTCACAGCGTCAGTTCACAGCAGCAGCTGGTGCTGCAGCAGCAGGAGATCAGGAGTCGGTTCCGTAGGTCTCGCCGTCTCCCTGCAAAGATCAGAGATTACGTTTATCTGCCAGAGAACTGTTCTTCCACTTCCTCTCACACAAACCCCTCTCTGCACAGGCGATCTACTCTCTGCTACTGGACTCAGACTTTACAGTGCCAGTGCAGCAGGTCTTTTGACTCAGAACGCCTCCTTTTTGGCACTGCCCACCAAGCACAGGGCTGCAGAGCACAGCTCTGCCCTCAGTACCAGCCAAGGAACCCCACCAGAGGCAAGAGGAGGGCTAAGTCCTACTGGCCTGATGGATCCTTTAGCTCCTGAAGGGGAGTGGAACTGGCCATCAGCAGCCTGGTTTCAGAAAACACCTGCCCAGGGGCTGTGTTTGCTTGCAGCAGCAGGCTTTGGGGGGATTTAAAAGCAGCAGAACTGTCTGCAGCTTGTGGGAGGCAACTGCCAAGGACGGCAACCCAGAACAGAGATGCAGTGGGAGCTCAAGTTCTTGAACATACACTTCCCTCTCTGAGAGTGGTTGCCCAGGAAACACAACATTTTTTTCTAGTGCTTCTCCCCACAACAGCTCTGAAGTAAAAATGAGCTGCTCTGAGGACAAAGTTTCCTCACAGCTGTGGTACAAAGCCTGTGTTTGATGTGGACTTTGTACATCCTGTTTCAGAACGCTTCCTCCTCTGATTCCAAAGGCATCTCGCCCTGCCTTCATTGATGCTTACCATCTCATAATCCTCCACATATTTGTATTTCTTCTCCCGATAGTAGTATTTCTTCTTCATGCAGTTCAGGACAACAAGGTCGCATAGCACTGTAGCCTAGTGGAGATTGGAAGAATTTAAGGCAACGATCCTCAGAACTCAGCCACTAACCTGGAATTCAGTCCTAGTGCAGTCACTTACCACTCCAAACAGCGCTAAGCCAGAGCCAATGTTAATCATTGTAGGAATTACATCAAACTTTCCTGCCTGGAAGACAGTTACAAGGCTAAATATGTTTTTTCCGTATCTCTGAAAGCCCTCACCCCACAACCTCCACGAAGTTGCCCTACCTTTCCAAACACTATGATATCAAAGCGGATTCCATAGGCTTTGACAAGTGTCCGCGATTCAACGCCACTACTATCCTTGTAGTATTTTGCAAACCTATAAAAAAAAAAAAAAAAAAAGTAGGTCAGAGCTTAGCTGGAAATGTTGAGGATCCTTATGTGATCTTCATGCAGCATCCAGGTGTGTTCCCCATCCCAAAAGGATGGGCTAAACATTTGTACTTCCACAGATTAGTTTACATGCAAGCAAGCACATACAGGAGAAAAGCCCAGAAGAGGCAAGTTTAAAACTGCAGTTAGCACCAGCCCAGTCAGGAGACTTCTAAAGGATAGAGAAAGGAGGAAGTTAGGTGAGCAGAAGGACAGATGGGGAGAAATTGAGCTACACATGAGAATCAGACCCTCACAGAGGCAAGCAGGAGGCTGCAGGAGCACAGCAGCCACAAGAGGGCAGGGCCGGGAGCAGGCAGCGCGGGAGGCAGCAAAGCTCACAGCTCAGCTCGGCACACGAAGGCGGTTCCTTGTCCCACACAACGTGACTCGCACGCAAATGACACGGAAAAGGAATATGAACAAATAAGTGAGATTAGACTTACTCTGTCACATGGTTCACTAAGCCAGGAGGAAGCACAGAAGAGGGTAGAAGAGAACAGGAAGGATTGGTAAGGGCAGGCACCATGGTCTGCAATTAGCAAGAGCATCTCAGAGCCTGCACCAGCTGGGCCGCGATATCCTCCAGCCTGAATCATCTGACACCCCAATACTTGCAGGCCTGGCACCTCCCAAACACGGACATGCTCCGTGTGCATGGCAGCAGCCTCCCACCACACCATGAAACAATCCTCGGCTCCTGTCTGAGTGACTGCAGGCCCAAGTTCACGGCCCTGGCTGGCAGCAAATTCACACAAGTTCTACCAAAATTGATTCCCTCTGCTAACTGAGCTGGTGACTCCAGAATCAAGCCAAGCCCTGAGCGGTTTCCTCATGACCAGGACAGTTGCAGGGATCTCGGCAAGGAGGGTGGCCAATCCATACCATAGCTCTGAGCCTGGATGCAACCAGCTGCCCAGCTTTGCACTCAAACTGCTTTACTGGTGGTACTGAACCCACCCATACCAACCAGCACATGTATGTGGTGGTGTACGCCAGAAGGATGCTCCTGGTGCAGATCTGGTCTCTGACTGACAGAGACACCTTCTAGAGGCTAGTTTTTCCCTCACCTTGTACAGTGAAGGAGGCCCTTCAGCCTCCCAACCCCGTGCTCCCTGCCCCTTACATCTCACAGCACCAAAGAAAACCTCCAAGCAAGTTTTACAGCATCAGAGGAAGTCCGAGGACCAGCTGCAACTGCCAGAGGAGCGCAGGCAGCCTGCAACACTGTGCCAACGGCAGGCGGAGCCACAGGCACAGCAGGGTCCCTTCCATTGCCACGTTACCTGAAGTTGTACCCAGGTGAGACGGTGTGGGCAGTGTCCTTGTTGTCAAGGCGCCGGAAGGAATATTTCGGCACGCAGTAGGAAGCAGCTCTGTCAAGGTTGCAGTCCCAGTTGATCTGCAGCCCCATGACTCCACCCTGCAGAGCAGAGGAGAGGAGCTGGTGAGCAGTCCAAGAGCCTGAGTAGCCTAGCACAGGGCTCTGGGCTGAGCAGGACCCTGATCACTGGCTCATGATGCACACCCAGTCTTCCCCACTGCTACAGGAGAACACAGCCCCACCCAAGGCACCCAAGGCCAAATATTGCTAAGTAGAGCTGACTCTGCTCCCTCTGGCCAGGGCAGTTCTCCGTTTTGCAGCTAATGCATGTCCCATGGCTCATGCCACCAGGCGGGGGGGATGATTACTTACTGCTCCTATCCTACATACCCAAAAGGTCTGCCAAATACCTCCACAGCCATCTCCTGGAAGTTCTGCCCTGCAGCTTCAACTATTTTCCCTAGGCGAAAGATAGGGCAGAAGGGATCTGTCTTGGAGTCATAGATGCAGTTCTTGAGGTAAGTGGAGTTGATAGTGGGGAGGATGTTTCGTCTATAGGGGAACAGAGAGAGGAGATCTGTTGCATCTTCTTCCAGTTGTCCAGCTCCCCTTTACTGTCCAGGAGGCCAGGCAGCAAAACGCCTCGCACACTACTTACTTGGTGAAGTTGAATTTGGGATACCAAATATTGTTCTTCACCAGAATGGTGAAGTTCTCGGCTCCTTGCAGAAATGCTGGCCTGCAAAACAACAGAAAAAAGTAAATAAGTTTCATTTATATTTTCACAAACAAGGTCTTCATCACTGCAGGGCCTTTGATGATAACCTCTTTAGCTTTTCCCAATAGTAATGCGTAAGGAAACATCATTGGTTGTGGCAGAAACCAGCTGTGTACTGCTGGCCTCCTCTCAGGAGGGCCACCACAGAGTAAGAAGACAGAGCTCTCACTTGGGTACGTGATAGTCATCTTCCACAGGACACCATGCAAAGACTTCACAGGTCTTGATGCTGTCGTTGTAATTTACACATTTCCCAGTTTGGATGCCTGGAAAGACATGCACATGGAGACATTCCCAAGGAAAAGTAAAGAGGTAGTATTTGCCCTGTGATGTCTCCTCACTCTTTAAGGTGAAAGCAGTCTGCTCGGAAGGGAAGTGCCACTGTCTAATCCTCATTATTTTCCATTGCAACTTGTAGTACAATTTCAGAGAAAGAAGCATTTTCCAAGTCAAATCCTCATCTATGCATGTGAAACTGCTTCATGGACTTAAGGTCTTGAAAAAACTCTCACACTGTTTACTAACTCACCAAAGCACACATCCATCCAGTATCCACCCAACGCAGTTAAGCCCATCTGCTCTTCCCTGGAAGAAAAATGTGAGCTTCCTTTTCAGTTCTCTTAGGTAGGAAAGAATGAGAACAAGGAGACTCAAGCGGAATGCTGCTTCCTTCACAGGAGAGTGGGCACAGCGCAGAGATATCACAACACAGAATGAAAGAGCCCTTGCAGCAAGTTTCCTACCGTTGCTGTGGGTGCTGACATATCCTGGAACACAGCTGTTGTTCTTGCTGCACTCTGTTTTATCATCTGGAAGCTGGACAGGAACAACAATTAAACAAAACTCCAAAACCATCCCTCCCCACACCACGTAGGATTAAAGCAGACCCTGTACCTACCTCTGGACATTGGCCCTGGGTCTGGTTTAGTGTGAATATCATGTTGGTCATGACAAACACACTGTTCTCTTCCTGAGCATGCAAAGCAAGAAGGAAATTTAAGAGTGACAATACTATGCAATAGTATATCCACGGCACTGCCCCAAATGTCAAAATGTCTTTACTGACAAAGCTGAGATGGTCCTGCAGAGGGGGCTTGTTAAAGGAGCAAGATCCCACGAGTATCGCCTGATACCACTGCCTTTGGGCAGAGGAAGGAATGTGGGACTAGCAACCCCTTCTGTCCTCCCATTTAGCCCCTCCTTTACAATATGAAAACAGATCACAGAGCTATTCTGGGGGTTACAAGGCATGACCAGGAATAAAAATCCAGCTGCAAGCTTGTTCACAACTCTCACTTTTTTTTTTTCAGTATATCTACTGAATATTTGACCAGTCTTGGTTTGTTTCTGCAGTGAACACCACCTCCATTACTTTCAGATCTATATGAGTTGGGATCTGTTCTTTCCTCCTGCTCCATTAATATGCAAATACGATCACTCAGCCAAAAACTGGCTGAATACTATCACTTTCTGCACCACAACTGACGCAGACAGAGTGACCCACAACTAGCAGCTTGGCCACGTCTGCCAGCCCTGAAGGCCACGTACTTCCCACACAGCGCAGATTCCTGCAGACACACCGCCAATCAGTAACTACAGCAATACCTCCTGTTCAGTTCCGGATCAGATGAGTGGCAGGCTATTCCTTGGGCTTCTGCCAACAAATTATCTTTGAATTGTTTGCCTTTGAGAGTAAGAGGGAGGATGTGGTTATTGCCACAACTTTTTCCTGAAGTCTGCAAAATTCTCCTTCATATGCATACACACACACACACACACACTTTGCTTGAAACAAGCTTCCTAATCTGCTTTATTTGCTACATTCTCTTGTATAAAGGCTATGCTGGAGCAAAAGCTGTTCCAGACCTCATTGGATTTTGGCAGAGCAGCAGCTGTTTCTTAGAAAACCCACCGTCTGCATGTGAAATGATTCATACCTGAGGAGGGATGACATAGTCAGCTACATCCCAGACCCTGGCTCCCAAGGAGGATGTGTTTGTCAGCGTTACTCCTTTCACCTTTGTGGTTACAGAACTGACCACAGAGTCTGTTTCCTGGTAGCCCTTCTCCCACACAAAGACCCAGCTGCAAGATAGGGATTGCAAGAAAAAAATAAAGAAATCAAACCACACAGCACACATCAGAAAACAGCTAAACATCATAAATTAGCACAGGCAGTGGGAATTTCACCTTTTTCCATGTGTAACCTGAAAAGGCAGGTCCATATAATTTCACAGTGATTTGCTACAAAAGTCACAGGATCAGCCATCTCCCTTCTGTTTTTTTTTTAAGTGGTTTGTCAGTGTCTCATTACTGCATAATTGTATGTACGTCCTCCCACTCCCACAGGTGAACATCAGTTCACAAGAGGGGAAACAGCACAGGGCTCTGACATGGTCTCCACTACTATCACCAAGCAAACGTCACTTTGACTCGGGGCAGTCAGCATGGCCATTACTGCTGTATAGGTGGTGGGTCTGGTCCACACCATCTATTTTTGGCTTTTTATTTAGGTATTAAACAAGAATAGGATGAAGTTTCCTTTCACCAGCTGCGTGCAGGAACGAGAAAGAGACAGAGAGTGCGCTGCAGAAACCCCCTGTTAGTGAGAGGAGCAAGGATGCAAGAAAGCAACTCTCAGGATAACCAGTTCATGACTTTTCCCAACTACATGCCTTAAATAATTACAGTTTTCAGGTTTCCACTGGCACTTACTGTAAAAGCTATACACTCACATCCTTTGCTGCCAGTGAAGGATCCATCTCCTCAAAAAGCATTTCAGGACAACTGGGAATTAGGTTAACTTTTACAGCTTACACTGATATTTCATATATTCTCAGACTGCAGCAATCCACACACAAAGCACAATCTTTGCTCCTGTGACCAGGAAGGGCTGCCCTGGTTTTTCCTTGCTCCTATGGGCCAGGGCCACACCACAGGAGTAATTCCTGTCAGTAAAACATTGACCTGCTGCCTCTCTCTCATGGCGGGCTGTCCACCACCTGGTTGTCAGGTCTTTCCTCACAACACAACGCTCTTTGCCTCATAAAAGCTTTTATATGTTATAAAATGCTACCTGTGACCTGGCGACAGGTGGGAGGGAAAGCCACCAACCCCTCTCCAAACTTTACGCCATTTGCGTCCTTCTGAATAGTGATTTGAAGCAGCCAAGACCCAGTTACCGTCACCCACAGGCACACATCTGCCCTATTCCTGGAGCTCACCCCACATTTCTTCCCCCAAAACGCCTCTATCCCACACATTTCTTCCCCCAAAACGCCCCTATCCCACACGCTCCCTCTCCTCAGGCACGACCCCAGCCCTCCCCTCAGCGCCCCGGGGGTCGCTTCCCGCCCCTCAGCGCCTCCCTGACAGAACTGGGGACCGGGCAGCCGCCGGCTCCTTCCCCTCAGCCCCGGGGAGCCTCCGCCTTTGGGGCAGCCCCAGACCGACCCCTGCTGCCCCCTCAGCCCCTCGAGGAGCCTCCCGCCCTCCTCCCTCACAGCAGCCCGCCTCCCTCAACGCCCAAGCCCCCAGCTCACCCGATCACGTAGGCGAGGATGGCGAGCTGCACCCCGCGGTTGACGAGCCCCACTTTGCGGCTGCGGATCAGGACGATGCGGGGGGTGTCATACTCGAAGAGAAAACTCTGCACGGCCCCGCACCACACCATGGCGGCTGTCGGGAAGGACGGGCGGGCTGCCCGCCGCCCTCCGGCCCCACACGGCGGGCAGAGGCCGCCGCCGCCCCGCCGCGGAGCCACAGCGCCCCGAGCAGCCCGGAGAGCGCCGCGGCAGCCCCCGGGGCTCGGAGCGGCTCCCGGCGCTTCCCCAGCTCCTTCCCGCTCCGTTCTCCACAAGTTGCCTGCCAGCCGCCCCTGCGGCCTCTCTCCGGGCTGTTTTCGGCAGGGTTTAGGGAGTGGTCCGCGGCCCTGAGCCCTGTGGGGCGCCCCGGGATGAGCCGGGGCAAGGCTCTGCCCACAGGCTCCCCTCAGCTATCCCGGCAGGGCAGCGGGGGTGGCCTGGGGCCTAAAAATCCGTGTTAAAAGAAAGAACCGGGCACTTGTGGGTCCTGATTTTTTTTTTTTTTTTTTTTTTTTTTTTTTGCTGGTTTGTTTGTTTTTCCACACTCCTCGTTGTTAGCAAGGTTATGGGGAAAGAAAGTAGCAGGCAAAGAATTAGATGAAGAGAGCTCACCAAGTGGCAGTGGGGTTTTCAGACATTGCAAAATCATTGAAGAGATTCTAACTCAACTAGTAAAAACGCTCTGTTTATTACAAAGCCAGTTAAAAGTGACAGGAGAAGGGGCAAGAGGGAGCGTTAAAGAAAAACATACATGAGAAAAGTGAAAAGAACTTAAAAATCACAGTTTTAAGTGAATATCCATTGTAATTCTTCCAAAAGGAAAGATAGCGCACGTGTCAGAACAGGAATGCATTCATGCCAACTGTAATCTTTTCTCACTCTAGATATATAAAATGATGCAATGTGAATGTTAATACAATTAATGTATATTACAACTGAAGATAGAAATACAGCTGACAATCTCCCAGCCATATATCTCAAAATGTATGTTGGGAATTGAAACGGCAAACTGCTGGTTTAGCTCGGAGAGAACAAAGCTTACTTGAAAGGAGTGCAAAATATACACGTTACAATCCTTCTCACCCTGTTTCTACAAAAATAGAACATGGCCAAGTACAACAAAAAGAAAGAACTGAAAAGGTGTTGGAGCACAGATTAATCTACCCTAAATTTGCTGTTCCTTGGCTGTGGCCTTATGCATCACTGTAAAAAGCAACTTGCACTGTGCTGCATGCAGTAGGAGGAGGTGTAGGAGGCAAGGCCTGTTAGAAGCTAAGAGCAAACAGGAGGACAAAGACTAACATTAAAATTCAATGAATATGAATGAAATGCCTGAAAATATTAGACAAAGATGGTAAAAGTACTTTCCACTGTAATTCCCGGTTTAAGGTAAAAGGACCAATACAAAGAGAACAGCTGGGCTTTTCAGAAAATGCTTTCTCTGTGCCACTGAAATCTAAAATAAGCCTGTTTAATCTGGACAGACTGTCAGGCCTTTAACAGTGAGTTATGAAAATGCATACTCACTGGCTTCTTTCCAGAACCTCTGATCCAGAGCTGCAGCAAGGTGGTGAGGCTAGGGGAGAGAAATGCTCAGGACTACATCTTCAACTGATCTCTCTTTTGGGCTTCCTTCTTTCAGGGGTCATGCTTTTAGATGGTTCTTGGCTCCATCTTATTTTCAGGGTGCTGGTCATCTCCTCACTCATCTGGGAGTCTGGCACACTCCAAAGCAAAGACAGGAGACCTGGAACCTCTCACTAAAATGTAGCCCTAAGAGCTCACCCCAGAGGCTACATTTCTAAACCACACAGGGTGAGTCACAGAGCAAAACAAAGGGAGAAGTACATACTTTAGCTCAAGGTACTTGTTCCTCTAAGACAAGCAGTAGGCAACAGTCCCTCTCTAATGATAATATACAAAAATTCAGCTGCACAGCAAAGATTTTGGGATGTCACACACTTTCTTTTTCTTCTTCTTTTACACATATAAAAAAAAAATAAAAAAATCCTATGAAAGAAATCAAAGGTTAAATGCCCAAGGTAAGCCACTGCATGAGCTCAAGTTGTGCTGCTTCCTCATTCTATCTTAAAACCAGTATAGTTGCCATCTGCTTTGGGATAAGTACTTCTAATCACCCCTCTGCAGCAACTTGGGATGACAGCTCTGTCTTCCAACTCAAAAGAGCCAAAACGCCAGTGAACATACTGCTTGTAAGCAGCATGACGCAGCTGATTGCTGGTATTGTCACCTTGCAGGTCCAGAAAGGGGTCTTCGTAGAGAAGGGCTTTATTCAGGGTTTCTCTGGACAGCACCAGCTTCTTAAACCAATAGGTGGTTGTGATGCACGGCCCATCTGTGCTGCGGCAGCAGAGCTGCTCGTGGAACTTCTGCGTCAGATTGCATTGGCCACAGCAGCACCACTTGGGGCACTTCGGAGAACGGGTGCTTTGCATTAGACAACTAAGCTGAGATTCTTCAGTGTCATGGTTCTCATTGGGCTCCTTGGTGAAGAAGCTGCAAGGATCACTGAATTTCACAGGGTGATTCTGCAAAGCAATTCCCAACATAAATTAGATGATAAAGCATTGCTGCTGTTTCATCCATCTGCAGAGAGAATTTACAACAGTGATCCTCACCACTGGGTCTTTCGTTTGACACAGCACAATAAGTATAATGATGATAGATCAGCAGATCTGGAGGAGGATTATCTTTCTGTGTTGCCAACGCCCACCCTTGCAAAATCGAATTGACACCTTACAAGTTGTTTCAACACCACCACACTCCCACTAGCACATGCCCACTACAGGAAAGCAGCAGTTTTTAGCTGACTCTAGAAAATACATCCTCTGGTCACAGGACTTACTAACTTTAGGGGGGCAATACAAATCCATTTTTAGTCACTCAGGATCTAATCTAGAAATATGGGGAAGGGGAAATCCAAATCAGTTTGAAATGACATTCCTTTCTGAAGAGGGAATCCCGAAGGTTAAGTGTCTGCCTTTACCTCAAAAATGCTGCCTTCAGCATCCTGCAAGCTTGTTTTCAGAGGCCTCTTTATCAAAATAACATGTGGCTTATCAACATAGGACACAAGCATCACCTGTAGAGCAGAAGAAATTAGCACTGTCAGCTGGAATAGTTACCTAGAAAGCTGGGGATATAGCACAGTTTTGCAGTCTGTATGCTGACAACAGTTCCCTGCAACTGTGTGCTGCAAGAGTAGATGTATCCCAGTATCTGGGATAGCAAGGACATGGGCAGCAGCAGGGACAGACAAAGCTAAGGGGAAGAGAGGTTATGGAACTAACTGTAGCTAACTGCAGGAGTGCAGTTGTGCAGGGCCTTTATGTGGAGAGTTCATCTTTGCCTTTCATTAAAAAACATTTGTCTAAAATGCTGGGGAATTAGTAGGTGTACCCAAGAGTAATAACTGGTAATGCCTTGAAAAAGAGGAAGAGGAAATTCAGGTTGGCAGGGAAGAGCCTTTGAGCAAAGCCCTCTTTGTAGATAACCCTTCTGCGACCTCCTTCCCCTGCTTTAAAGGGTCACTACTCCCAGCGTGTTTCTCTGATAGAGATGGTGTTGCTCTGCTCTGCCAATGATCTATGTGCAGAGCCCACTGCAGCCATGCAGTGCACAGCTCCATGGAAGCTACCTGGAGATTCTCTGGCATGAAAAGGAGGAGGCAGTTCCCTTTGCCAACTCCTTTATGCACTGGATCCCGCAATCCCTCTCACAAAAATCTCTGATCTCCTAAATCCACAACTGCAGGCTGCACACAGCGTGCAGAAGAACAAAGCCCAAGCAGTGAAGCAGGAATGAACCACACAGCAATTACGAAGGGTTTGATCTGTGGCATTTGTGTGTCTACTGAACAGCAATTTGCATTCTTTACCTGTTTTGGCTCCAGCACAGTCTCATACTTCTTCCTGATTATATTATCACAGAATTGTATTTTCCAGCAGCCGGAGCAATTGTATAAGGAAAACAAGATTTCAATGGCAGTAAAAGCCTGCATAAGAAAGAAAAGCAAGTAGTGATTCCACTTTTTTAATGAGACTGGAGTTCTCCAGAACTGGCTCTATTAACACAAAAACCAAGTCTCTCACCAAACCAAAATAGGTGATTGTGGATCCAATGAATGTGAAGAGTTCAACACTTCTAAATTTTCCACCCTAAAGGAAGCATAAAAGAATATCTGGGTAGCAAGATCTATAACCACTCACTCATCTGAATGCCATTTCTCTTTTTGTCCTTTTACAATGATTCATCCATCCAATCCTAAGATTACATAAACTATCTCTAACACTTTGCAGGGGAAAATAAACAATTTGAGAGGGAAACAGCGGTGACACACAAGGTTCACACAAGGTTCATGATAGACAAGATACCTGTTATTCTTTGTCTAAACAACAATCCTGTCTCTCTCAACCCTGCTATGTCATTCTCAGCTTTGTTCTCCTATGCCAGTTGAGTTTAGATCTACTAATCTGACAGGACTTCCATTCCAGAATGATGGACAGAAGAGGGGAAAGGGGAATATGGCAGACGCAGGGCTAAAGAAATAGTAAGTTTTCTTCTCTCCTCCCTCCACAAAGAAAAACAATTGCATTTACTGTGCCAAAGACGAGGACATCAAACCGTATTCCATAGGCTCTGAAAAGTGTTCGCTGCTCCTTTCCATTTTCTCGCTTGTAGTACCTTGCAAATCTGCAAAAGAACAAATGAAGATCAGTGTGGCTTCCCTAGGGAATACAATGATACAAAAGTGCAGAACACAAAAGGGGGCATAGTTTCTTTTGCCTTCTTTCTTACAGCCTTCTGAAATGCTGGAATAAGCATTCAGGAACAGTTCATGAAGCCAGCTTCATCGCTGGCAGTCTAAACTAAATTAATACACATGTATGTAGAGATTTAAGCAAATTAAAAATCTAGCTAATGTCCAAGGAGTGTTTTGCTGTCACCATTCAAATCAGAACCTAAAGCTACAGAGGGAAGTTCAACTATGGGTAAAGCAGTTAGAAAACCCTAGCAAGAATATATGAGGAACTGGCAATGGCAAAAGTGCCCATGTTCTTAAGTCTTTTAATGCTACATTTTCCACTACCTGCTCTGAACTCCTGAGGACACTTCAGCATGCTGGATTATCACTCATTTCCAACTCCTTAAGCAGCAGAGAGTGCCAAGAATCACATTGGCCTTTATGAACTTCCAGTTTCTTATTCTATCAACAACACGACCCGCCTGATGCACAGCTCACATCAGCTTATGGATAAATAGTCACAGAGCATGCAACAATGAGATCTTTTTCAAGCCTGACAATGAAAAGCTGGCAGTACAGACAAAATCATTACATTAAACTGAAAGACTTACTAAAACACACAATGGCACTAATTCTCAGCTACTGAAAACAATACCGTATGTCTTTTGCCTCAGACTTGCTGTCAGGATTTAAAATGCTGTGTTGTTCTTGACTGGTTTACTTGAGTGATCTCTAAATCCTCTTCTCCTTCATTTAGATAAATAATTTGAATTGCAATTTGCTGAGCTAAAGGGCTGCAAGGTTAGTTCCGTGGGTGTCAGATACTCACAGATCATTCTGTCATTGTTAATCAAAGTTTGTTTTTATAGTTGGCTGCCTGTTCTACTACAAGAAGAGTAACTGTGTTTAAGAGGATATGTCTAGCATAAATACTATCAGCTCAGCCTTCTGATTTCCAGTGTCTTGGTTTACTCATTCAGATTATAGAGACATCTAAAAAAGAAATACTTTTTCCTCCTTTCTTTACTCTTTGGGTTCAGTCCCTGCAGCTCTGCTTTGCCATCTTGATGCTAACAAACCAGCCCAGAGCAAGCTTTTACTTGATTCCATTCTGTATTTCGCATTCCCTTTGCATTCTACTCCAAGCTAAGTTTGTCAGACTTTTAGACTACTCTTAATCAGTTTCCTAGATCATTTGCTTCTCATTCACAGAGATACAATTTAAAATTCTCTGAAGGAAAGTCACTCAGAAAAACACAGCATAATGTGTTCTGCTTTCTTCTTACTTGCACAGATATGAAATACCCTTTTTGCTTGTGCTGAATGGTTCCAAAGTCTATGACCAATGCATGTTTTACCAGCCAGCTCTTAGCCTCCAAAGCTTGCAGGTCATTTAGGCTTTATTTTAAAGTTTTCCTAACTGTTTTCAGGATCAGAGGTTTTCTCTAGCCCCCATGGTAGAGGTTATTTCATATTTCTTCTTGATGGCATACAAGCTTTCTTCTCTGTAACAGCTTTGTGCTCAGAGATGACCTGTTGGGAGCTTTCTTGACCACTGTCTGAAGCTTTGCTCCCTTGCACCTCAAGTAGTTATTTTCTTTCAGAAGGCTTACATCTTCCCATTCAAGTCTATCACAAAATTTCCTCTGGAACTGGGCTAAAAGCAATAGGACTCCATGCAGACAGGTTATAACCTGCCTAGAGTCCCCATCTGGACTGCAGGGGAAGCAGCGTTCTATAACCTGTTTCTTAGGGTCTTTTCAAAGTTTTCTTCTGCTACTGATCTCTGCTAGCTTTGGGATGCTGGGCTGGATGGACCTCTGGTCTGATAGTATGTTACATTCTTATGAAATGCCACACTGATGAATAAAAGTTTTATTGAAATATATTTATTGTAGGATCATTTCCTTTGGGTAATTCTACTGAAATCAGCAGCCGTTTATACAGGTTTGCATACACCAGCTCAACACTGTGGCAGAGTTTGTGCACATTCTTCCCTGAAACACCCATGGCTGTTTTAATGGTATTATGTTCAAACTATTCATCATCCTTCAACTTTCACTGTTTTCACTTTTTGAATTGCTGCACAGACCTACTCTCCACCTCTTTTTTAAATTTTGCAGACATCAGAGAAAGGTTTTCTTTTGCCAATAAAACCCCTTGATTAACAGCTGCAGAATCAGGCCATCTGGATGTTGTCTGGTATCCTGTACACTCTCCCAGCAGGCTTGCCTGTGTTCTCAGATGAAGCTCACTTCCTGAGTACTAGAGTTTTACTTCCTTTCAGCACACATTTCAACTGCACCACAGCAAAATAATCTTTCCACTGGTATTTTGATGCTTAAAAAACAGGATTTCGGGCAAACCCATTCTTGGCATTTTGACCCTAGCTGTTAATCTGATACTAATATCCTCAAAACTACTCCAGTCTTCCTCCAAAAGCCTAAGAAATCCCCTTTGCCTGCAGAAGTCTATTGAATAGAAACATTGCTGGCCTCAGCCTTGTAGAACTGTCCCACTTTTAACTTGTGTTCTCCCCCATCTCCTGTCTGTGGTTGTCAGCTCTGAGGGAACACCTATTTGTTCCTTGTTTGCACAGCTCCAGCAGAACACAGCTTTGACGTATATTGGCAGCTCTTTGACAGCTCAGACACTCATGCTAGCATCACCGTATGAAAACCCACGATAATAACCAAAGTCAAAAAGTGCCGTTACACAAAAATTTTGTCCTAGATCTGAGGGATAACTTCAATTTTAAACACGCTGATATGCATTTGATAAATTGTGTAACTATTTAGAACTAGAGTCACAACAAGATTTTTTGTTTGAATTTCTCGTAGGTCTGCTGTATGAACACAGAACCAAATGCTCTAATTTACTTTTAAATAAATCTTGATTCAGTGAACTGTAGGGTTACCCAGATGTTAGCAAAACATTTTATTTTATTTTATTGCCTTAGGAAACTCACAAATTTAGGTAGTTTAAAGCTTCAATTGCCATATGGTGGAAGCTGCCCAAACTATTTTCTGTGTTAGTTCCCAGAACACTTGTGGAAAATTTCTAGGCCTTTCAACACAGAAATAAAACCTCCTACCATACAACCATGCTCATCTGGAAAATGACCATGATGATACAACTGCAGTAAGGACATGAAGTTAAGTTAAGGACATGAGTACTGAAGCAAAGCAGAATCAAATATTCAGTTGTTCCAAGCTGTCATTCTCCACACCTCATCACATCTTCGCTTCAACTCAGAAAACACCTTACTTGCTTCATCTAACATTTTTTACCTGTAGCTGAATCCAGGGTATTGGGTTCTTGTTTTGCCATCAAGGCGGCGGAAACCATACTCTGGACTGCAGTAGTAAGACCAGCTGTCTAAATTACAGTCCCATTTAATCTCAATGGCAATTACTCCTCCCTAGAAACAGAAAAAGTAAGTGTGAGGACTAGTGTGATTGCTGCCTTTTCTGAACTTTTTAATGCCAAACATAAGCCACTATTTGTGCCAGTCCGACTTTTGGACAGTTTTTTCCTGAAGCAACATGATTTATGATGTGCTTTGGTAGAATTGAAAGGTGATCATGAGTGACAGCCTTATACAAGGCCTATTTAAATGAAAGGTGGTACAAGGGCCTCTACAAGCTACAGTAATACAAACCAAATAGTATCAACTCTGTCAACGCGGTTTCATTCTGTGAGATGATTAACGCATTTATTTTTTAAAATGTGAGGTTATGTTGGTTCTCAAACAACCTGTTTCTAAACCAAGAACAATTCCATTATATGGCAGACAGGAAAATATGCAGGAAGAAAAAGAAAGAAAAGTTTTCACACCGAGCATAACAAAGAAAGTAGTATCACAGACCTTTACTGCCACCTCTGAAAAGTTCTCTTTTGCTTCCTGAAGGATATCTCCCAGACGGAATATTGGACAGAGAGGGGAAGTTATCTTGTTGAATGTGCAGGAAGAATTGAAATTTGGTGAAATATTTTGTCTGTGAAGAACACATAGAGTTGTTTAAAATTAAAAACAAAAGCTGGAGCAGCTATAAATACAGCTAAGGGCCTTCACTTTTACTAGAAGCTGTGTTAAACGTGCTCAGATTGTACTTACATGAGCTTTTGTTTTCACATCTACCAGATCTATATTTCCCTAAGAGAGATCTACAAATCAAGATCAATTCTTTACTCTTTGAATATATCACAGGCAAAATTTACCTGAGTAAACTAAATATTTTTCACTTTATAATCTGGACCACACAACTGTTACATTGTACTTTAGTTGTTTTAGCCCAACATAAACCAGTATATCTGAACGAGCGATTTTATTGTTCTGTGCCTGGGAGGCTGTGATCCCAAGCTCTTCTATTTCTCTCAGTTCCTGAAGAATTAATAGGACTAAAGACTTAACAGCTGTTGCTCATGCAGATAAAGCCCTGAAGACAGCCTTTCTGAGTAAAGAAGGTGCCAATTTACACAATCCTTTCTTTAGAGCACAACCACTCACTCTTCAGAAAGCATTTGGGAATGTTTGCACTTACACGGTGTAATTAAATTTTGGGAAGTGAACGTTGTTCTTTATTAGCACTGTGAAGTCTTCAGAACTCCTCAGAACTGCAGGCCTAGAAGAGAAACATCAAATGAAGTAACTTCTTGTACTTAAATGCATCAATTAATGCTATGCTAATTTATTACCTGGAACATTGTCAGTAGGCAGAATACTTTGCTGAGAAAGAGATTGAAAAGCAGAGTTAAGTGACTCAGGGAACCAAGAAAGATAAAGGTCATTCTCTTAGTTTTAGATATAAATTGTTCTCTCCCTCTTGCTCTTGCTTGTGTGGGCTGAGCCTAAATGTGTGCTACATGCAGCTAAAATATGAGCTCACAAGACTTCTCGTATAACTCTTGCTACAGAATAGTAGTAAGAGCATATACCATTTGACAGCTGATTATTTCTGCACAATGACAAAGGCAGTTTCATTGCTGGTCCCTGCAGACAGGTGGCCATTTATGCCAGAGCTGCACAGCTAGTAAGAATATAAGAATGAGACATGCTCTTATTCCTAGAGGATGTCTCTGGAAGTCAGGCATCAATCACATCATCAAAGGCTGTTCTGCCTTTCTAGAAGATAGCGGTTTGAGGGCTTACCCTGCAGACTGTGGGGAGACAGTGGTTTGTGTCACTAAATATGTTGGTGAACTGCAAACACCATGGGAAGCAGGCTGCCAGTCCTACCCTTCCTCAAAAGTCATTTATCTGAAGCTAATGTGGCAGGAAAGAAGGCACTTTCCTACAAATTGCCAGCTGAGTTAACCTTGGCCTAGATTGCATGAGACAATCTCTGCTACACCCCAGGACTTGCCTGGGCTATAGAAGAGAAACAGATGCAATTTTTAGCTATATATGTCGTGCACAGGGACAGCGCTGGACTGGAATATTCACACAGCTCTGTTTTGAAAATGAGTCAGGAAAATTTTAATTTTCATCAGGACAGCCATTCCAAGGGGTGTAAACAGTCTTCAAAGCAGTCATCCATATCAAGGACAGTGCTTCTAAGCATGCAGTATTTTTCCTATCATTGCACTTTGAGCAAAGCCTCTGCATCTGTGATGACTAGAAGCACATTAGTTGGGTGACAGTTTCCATGAAGGACATCTCAGAGCATCTCCTAAACAAAGTCAATGAATGAGAGACATGGCTGCAAACCAATTTAATACTTGCAGATACTATCTGGACATAAAAGCTTCTGAAGAATTTCAGTGTATAACAGTCAAGACATGAATAATGTATGTTAACCGTTAAAGAGATAAAAATGAATGAACCTATAATGTGGAAGTGTCTGCAACTCATCCACTGGGAGGCATCTGAAATCTGATCCAAAGATCTTCTGGAAAACGTGGTGTAAACACCTATCCTTGGGCCAGCTAATCTGACAGCTATGCCCTGTTTGAGGCAGAAATGAACAATCAAAAATAAAAGAATCTTCTTGCCAAAATGCAATAGCTTTGTTTGGCTCCTTTGTTCAGCTCCAGCCATAACTAACGGGAAGGAAAAGGAGTACTCCTGTATAGCTCATGAAACTTATCTTTCAAAAGAATTTGGACAATAAAGACAATCATGGGTGTAACCAAAACCCAACATTTCTCCCTCAGTATCTCAACCAGACGGCAAAACTTCCTGGGCTCTGACCTTTCTCTTATATATTGTTCTGGTAGCAAACAAACACTCAGCTTTGCTATTTAGCAATTCCTCCTTTTTTCCTTGCCAATGAAAATTGTGAAGGAACATTTTACATCAGAGGTTTGGATCAAACCTCTCATCCATTATTTTTGGTCCTTGGTAGTGATCAACTACTGGCACTGTAGAGGACGATTAGGAAACAAGACAGAATGCGTCAACTGTGCAATGTAATAAACGACAAAATTCCCTTTGGAACACACGGCAGTAAGCCTACACAACACGACATTTGGAAATGACTGGCAGTCACTGAGACTTTATCAAAAAAACCCTAAGATTCCAATAGCTCAGGAAGCTCATGCATATCTTTCCAGGATGCTGTATGAACAGTAATATCCTTCCTGTTTCTGGGCAAAGCCTTTTTTCAGATCACAGCTCTGTCTGCAAAAGTAATGGCACTTCCTTTAAAGAGCTGAAAAAATCTCAAAGTTGCTGCAGGAAGTGTTGTGAGCCCTGGATGGAACCTGGCAGTAGAAAAACTTCTCAGTCTCTGACATAAAGAAAAGATGGGATATATACACAGAATTGTGCTTGTTATCTTTTAAAAGCAGTGAGTTAATGGAAGTGGTAATTGACCTGGTTTCTTACATGTATATTTCAAAAGCTGGTTGAGAGAAGCTAAAACTGATTAGTCATCCACTCTTAAGTCTTAGAGTGTAATTTCCAGCATCTCTGTAGAAATCAAAATGATTATACAATTTCTTCATGCTTTGGCTGATATAGAAAGAAAATGGACCAGTTTCTTCTTGGAACACTGCACACTTATGCGATTACAGAGAAAGATGGCCACAGGTCTCCTCCATTCCACTCTCTGGGTCACAGCAACATCGTTCCCCAGAGTCTTTTTCCTCCAGTTTTCTTCAGCTCACTATTATGTATTGCCAGCATTGAGGTTTTCATCACCTGTCTAGAAGGATGAAGATGCTGTTCTTCAGTCTGGAGAGGACCCCCAAATGCTACTGTGCAGCACAGACAACCAATCCAGTACTACTGTTCTGAGTGGTGGAAGCAACCTTGCTGTGGTAAATGCACCCATAAGGAGCTTCTACACCTTAAAGCACTGAGCCTGGCAGAAGAGAACCCCAAGTCAGGAAACCTATCTCACACTTGCCTTGACATTTGAATTCATGATCTAAATGCCTCTAGTGAACTCAAAATGCGCCTATGACATCTAAAATTGTTTTTGTGGAAGCTGCATGATGTTACAAACTGGAGGCTTCGGTTTTACTGCACAATCAGCAGGACAATTGTAGAAGGAATTCATTTAAATAGAGTAAGCATTAACAGTATGGCTATGAAGAAAATACCTGTTTTACAAGAGATCTGTACATGCCTGAGCAAAGTGATTATCCTAAAATTGTATGACTCTGTCAAAGCAAATCCTTTTTTTTGACAAAAAAAAAAAAAAGGTAGATTTTTTACTTACACAGGGGGGGTTTCCTCCATTGGCACAGGGCACCATGCCGTGACCTCACAGGTTTTAAGAGTTTCATTATACTGCACACATCTTCCTGTTTGAACTCCTGTAGAGAAAGCATTTCTCATTCAGCAAACACAAGAGTTTTGCACCATATAGAGAGTTTCTACATGGCAGTGGATTCCTCCTCAAATGTAAAGCAGAGGTTTTGACATTATAAATTCTTGCAGCTTTCTGTTCAGGATAAAATCATGGTCCTGCCACACATCATCAATCCTTATTTAGCCCTTTACTTGGGTCAACAATGCTTGCTATTGTTTGGACTGAGGATGAAGTACTTTCCTGCAAAGTTTTCCATTAAGTTACATATCTGAGTCTTGGTATAAACTGAGAAATTAGCCGTTTCAGTCAACTGAATCAATTAACAATCAATTAAACAATTAACAAGTTTAATTCAACAACATAAGCAAATTAAACAAGGATATAAAGGTAAGCAGAAAAACTTAATTCTTTCTACGTTCCTGGAGAGTCAGCATTTTTTGTGAGTGCCCTGTCTTTACCAGCTAAAGCACTAATTCAGCCAGAAGCCTGAATTCAGGAATCCCAGCACTACAAAGAACTCACATAGCTGATGAAAACTCTAAGATGTCTTCTGGACAACTAGCCCTCAAAAAAGGACAGATGTCATTGTCTTATTCTGAGAACTAATTATCATGGGGATGTTACAGACCCTTCAAAAAGATCCTGTAGCCACTCCCCTTGCTGAGCAGTCATGGACTTCAATGGGAGTGACTGGAGTCTGGCCTTAATTCACATCACGGTCTGCACTCCTCTTCACATTTGCCCTTCCTCAGCTCCCTTTCACTGTTTCTCTTTTTAGAAAGGGCATATAGAAAATGGTAAGAACTCTGTTTTGTCGTTTCAAAAACAGGTTATCAGATATCTCTCAGGATTCTGTATTGTTCTACTGCAATTCTTCTCCAAGTTGGAACTTGTACGTTCTGCACTGGTCAATAATGCAACAGAAGGTAGTACCCACGAACAATATTTCAATCTGAAAATGCCATTTACCTACCATTACTGTGGACATATGCACTCCCGTTTTCACAGGACTTGTCTGTAGAGCAGATAGCTTTGGCAAAGGGAGCCTGAAAAAATGACAGAAAAGAGCAACATAAATATATTCCTCTCCATACCTATGTAAAAAGTCTTTCTTAACTTCAATGCAAAAATAGTAAATAATAAGAAAATAATGCAGAGGAAGTATAATCCTTATTTATTATTATGCTTATAACAAGCACAAGGCTAAGCTAGCTGAAAAAAAAAAAAGAGGAAAACAATATTTTTCTCACTTATAATAACACTTTCCTTTATTATGTCCTTTCCTGTTTTTTGTACTCTTTTCTGTACTACTAGGTGCAATAGATCTCATACTGGACTATTTCTTTGTTTACTAACAGCTCCATAAACTTTTGCCAGTGAAAGTTAACTTGTGTTTAGGAACTATACTGCAAAGTCCCACTTCTAGGCCAGCCAGATGAATGAAGAGGAGAGCTGCAGCAGACTACCACATTTGGGCTAGAGAAAGGAAGGAAGGGAACACGTAGGAATGAGCACCATACCAGCAGAGAAGCTGATAGCACTTCTCTAACTCCATCACCCCTTCAGGTTTTTCTCAAGACCAGCAGCAAAGCCAGAGAAGCTGCACTGGCCTGAATGTCACCACTGCCTGAAAGCGATGCATGTATGTTTGGCAAAGTCATTGCTACAAGGCAAAGTCACAACTGACAACTGAATCCCCAGGAAACACCAGAGTAGAGGAAAGAAATGGAGCAATTAAAATAGATTTTGCATGCTTTCTGTTGAGATACAAGCATTAAAAGCAGCAGTATTTGCTTGCACAGGATGGTCCCAAGGACAGTCCACTCTTTTACATCAACATTAATGTTTGCTCCTAACTACTGTCTATTTGTATTCAATACCATCATCCTAAATATACATTACAAAATATATATATATATACATTTACCTCAGGGCATCTGCTTTGAATCTGGTTTTCTGTCTGAATGACGTTGGTCATCACGAAAAAAGAGTCTCTTGACTACATGGAGAAGAGAAAATGAATCTACATGAAATTTCACAGACTTTTTTCAGACCTCAGTCACTCCAGAGCATTACCTGGAAGGACAGTGAGGCTGTTTCTGCTCTACCACCCCCCAACAGACATTAAAGTTCAATCTGGCTTAAACAGGAAAAGCCAGGGACATCATCAGGGCATAAATGAGCAACCAGGGCAAAAAGGCCCCGATTTTGTATTTTTTAATCTGGCATTGCAGCCAAGAAAAACGTGCTGGCACTAACTAGTAATGATACTATTGTGTTTAGTACCACTATACTGGAATAAATCTTTTGATTTTGTAAAAATTCATAACAAATAGCATCACAGAATTATCATAAAAGAGGATAATCTTTTCCCTTGTACCGGGGAAGAAAGGGTAGATTTGGTTTGGTAGACTGCTGTCTCACATGTAAAGTCTCCTTTAATGTTGCTGCTCATTCCAGGAGAGACATACCAGGAAAAAAAAAAAAACAGATGCACTAACAGAAGTTGAATATTATGCTGACATTAAATTAAGACTTGCCTGCATTGGTATGGCATATTCTGCTGTATCCCAGATCCTGCTGACTGCATGAGCCACTCCCTTCACACTAGTGCGAACTGAGCTGGTAACTTCTTCCTTCTCCTGATAGCGCTTGTCAGCGATGAGGGTGTAACTGGCCAGATTAAACAGAAAGAACAGGTACACTCATAAAAATAAAATTGGGTCAGTTTTTTTTGTATCATTTTTGGACAAAATGCACTGCAAGATAAAGTCAAGCATTTTCAAGTAACTGAGAGCCGTTTGGTGTGAGACTGATGCATCATCTGGGCCAAAGTTTCCCTTGGATTCACCTTTGCAATGTTCAGCTTTGTCAGGAATGAGTTCAAATACACACAGAGAATTTCTATTTTCACCGCTTAAATGCTATAGACAGCATTAGGTCACATCCTGGTTCTTCAGATGCCATTTGTGAAACACCAACTAACTGCAAGGGGGCTTAACGTCATCCAAAAACTTTTGCCCATGGTGCATTACTCTACTTAGACTTTGATCTTTTGTGTCACAAACAGTAGTGTCCTCTCTATATTTGGGATTTATATTTTTTTTGGGGGGTGGAGAGCTTAAAATACTTAGTCTTTAACTTTCCAGAGTGAGTACTCTTGCATGTCATTCTGATTGCTTTAAAAATCTTGTCCTAATGCTTTTACTTCCTCGCGCATTGTGTGTGTTAATGATAGAAAGTCATCTCTGTTTTTATGCTGACAGGGAAGTCATTTCACTCATCTAATTCATGAAAGAACTGTCAACTTTGAAAACTACTGTATGTTCAGAAGGTACTTTCCACTCTACATAAACGTACCATAAAAGGCTTTATTTGACAAACAAACTGGCTGCATAGCCACAGGAGCCAGCACCATTTCAGTTTAACAACAGACTCTTCTGGAGGGGATAAAAGTTTCTGAAGGACAGAAACTGAAAGCAACTGATCAATGCTCCTCCATTTATAGTGTCTACTATAACAGTGTTTCAGCCTTTTCCTTCAGGAGAATGGTACTTTGGGATAATCGTGTGTTTGGAAATTGGCAGTAGGAGCCCAGGTCTGAGCAGCAGTAGGTGCCTGCATTTCCTGCCAAATTGATTCTTACTGAGATTGCGATCAGTGTGCTCAATGTTCTGGCCTGTTGCCCTCTCATAAGAAAGAAACCAACCATCTAAATTTGCAGACTTTGTTCAGCAAAGACTTATCACTGAAAACAGCCCTACTTTGGGAGCAAAGAGGAAAATCTGCCCTTTAGAGGCAATCAATTACTGCATATTCCTAGAACACCTTATTGTTCTTGAAATCTGCTTCAAGGGCTAATTGGCTATTTCATCTGTTAGGTGTATCTAACCCTAGATAGGAGACTCTGGAACAAGATCTAATCTCAGAAACACTGGTGTAAATCTGAGATTTTTAGTGCAGGTAGTGTGGTTTTAACAGAACAAAAATGAGAACCACACAGCAATAAATGAAACTGAAAGCATTTGTTAGTAGAAACCCAGCTCTGTCCTAGTAACCCCACCCTGTTAAGTAACCTCCTGTGCCCAACTCCCACCACCAGGTTCCCACTGCCACATCCATCTTCCAAGAACAGCCCAACACCAAAACAATGGTCTTGAGTTGCTGCCACAGAACTCAAAGCACTGAAAACCACGTTGCAAGCCAGACAACCTGCGAAACAAGCAACATTTCTTAGTGTACAACACCATGTCCCATCACCCTGCACTTACCAAATATATATGGCAATAACTACATAAATGAACCACTTTGCACATACACATCCAACGCTCCGAAAGCGGATTGATTTTGGAGAGTCATAGTGAAATGGATCCTTCAGACAGCCGCACGAGACCATTGCTGACACTTCCTTTGAGAATGAAATTTCTAACAGCTGCAACTGGTTGGTGCTGTCTTTTTCCACTACTTCTCAAGCCACACCACTTAAAGGCACAGGCAGAGACCTATGTGAGTACCGGGGTTCCCCAGGCCTTCTACAGAAAGGCAGGTAGTGGATCAAGGACTGATATTAACCGCAACTAATATAAAGAAATGGCAGACAGGATGCCAAACACCTTCTTTACCTGTCCAGAGAAGGAAAAGGACAAATTAACCTGTTTTAGTTTTATAAAATAAGGTGAATTCCGCTAAAAAGTAGTCTGACTCAGCCTGTTGACAGAAAAACAAGCTCATTGCAGCCACCCACGTTTATGTACGACAAAGACAGTTTTGAGAGAGGGAAGATTTTTTGAATTCCCTTCAACTGAGTACCCCTAGTGTAAATTTATGAATTCAGACTTTTTTCAAAGAGAAAAGTCAAAATGCCAGATGCATTAATGCTGCTAGTATGGTCCCCAGCTAGCCCAGCTTTCTACAGTTAAAAAGTTCTGGTTTGGAAAAAAATGAGAGAATTTCCTGCTAAGTTCTCAAGTCCTACTTGTTCAATGTCTGGGGGAGAATTTCCTTTTACTGAATCAATCCAGACATCAAGCCTGACTTTGAAAGCTCCGTGAAGCAGTAAATACTTTCAAGCCCCTGACCTGACTTGAAGAAGGATGGGAAGCTTTTATATTGCTTAAAAGGCTTGATTCTTCCGTGTGAATTCAACACTTTTTTTTTTTTTTTTTTTTCAAAACGCTTCAGCAGGAACAGGATTAGGGTTCACATTAAATTTGGAACGAGTACCGTGGATCAAACCGCGGGACTGTTAGCACAGGACACTTATTTTGTCTCCAAGAATGGCCATAAATAGATGCCTAGGGAAGAACGTAAGGACCAAGAAAGCAAAAAAATGATTCTTCCAAATAGTTTCCCAGTCTGTTTGCAACTCAAGGACACCCTTAGTCAGATATGATTATTATTTTTTTTATATTCAGTAACCTTTAATAAATCCCCCTTCCATTAACTTATCCAGTCTTCCAGGTAAAATTTTAGCATCTTCAAATCCCTCTAGTAAGTATTTGCACAGCTAACTGCACATAGCCTGAAGAGTCACAACCGTTGATTTGTTTAGAGAAGGAGCACTGAATTTCACCCTAGAGCTCCAAAGCTGATTGCTAGCACTGCTTGTCACCTTCTGCCAACAGCACCATCCCTCTGCCACCTGCAAACAGCACCACCAGCACTCAATCTTTCTGCTCCTCTGAAATCCCATAGACCAAAGGCCTTAAAACACAGTGAAATGGGAAAATGGAAGCTCACTAGTTTCTACCATGGAATTACTGTGCAGCCTTCCTCACATCAAATCCTCTTCCAGTGTGCCTTACTCAACATCTTTAAAATGAGCTGATCATTTACTTCCCACTTCTTTGGCAAGCTGTGGGTGCATCACTAGCTCTGGTTTACATGAGGAACTGGGTGGCCTCAGCCACCACAAAAGAACCTTGCTGGGTGTCCCTTGTCCACATAGGCAAGGGGGAAGCTGAGAGCTACAGGAGCATTAAGGCAGAAGCAGCAGCTCAGACGGTGAGTCTCTGCACTGGGAAACAGCAGTACAGAAAGGTCAGGAGGCTCCTGGCCATGCTCCTCCCACTCCAGAGGTGTATTCCAGGCACCAGTGCAGCTCTTCTCCTCAACAACCATATCAATAGGCATTTGCAAAAATAAACTGGGTTCTGGTTGCACCAGGAGCTGAGCACTGCACTGTGAATTATGCTGCTTGGCTTTCCAGGAGAGGGCACTGCTACATCAACGCGCAGGCCAGCACCTCACTGGAGTCTCCTTGTGCCTTGTATGTCAACAGCCTTGCAACCCTTGCTCTCAGCATCTCCCACAGTGAGCGACACTCTTGCAAGCAGATGCTTTGCCTGAAGCTGGGGCAACTGTAGAGATCAATCTAAAAGGACTGAAACCTGCACGATGTTGGCCTCCTTAGCCTGACTCCCCACCTCCCAACACTTTACATCAGTGCAAAGAAGGTGCCATATGCTTCCAGACTGGACAGATGCAGATGACTTTCATTTCACATCATTTCACAATGATGACACAAGGAGTAGAGCAACAATAAAGCAAGCTTTGGGGACATCAGTGGCCACAAAGATTTTCAGCTTTTTTACCTCAGTTTGCATGGGACACAGTCCTGTTTGGTCTCGGGATAGTTTTGTGTCAGGTAGGATTAAAAACAAGTTCAGCTAGCTGACCAAGTCCCTACTCTGATTGAAGGCAACACAAAGTATGCAGTTTGGCTCCAGCTTCTGATACGCCATAGTTCCATGCACAAGCTGCTCAATGTGCTGCAAGCCAGCTACTGGCATCTGGCTCAGGGGCTCAAGGAGCAGGTGTGAGGCTACCATCTGATGCTGTAAACACAGGAGAAGGAGCTGTAAAGAAGTAGAGCTGTTGAGGTGGGACCTGTAAATCTCATTTTCAGAGTCAGAGAAAAGAAGACTGGATCAGAATATATTAGACTCAGATTAATAGGACTAGGTTCCTTCCTCTTGTAACAGAAGACCCACACAGAGGCACAAAATGTATAAAATCTGCAGAACAGATATATTTCTTTGTTTGTTAGTTTGTTTGTTGTTTTCCCCAATCTTTTACTATTTTAAATCACCTAGGATGCTATGGCTGTAGTTGTGATTAACTATTCAGAACCAGTTTTTTTTAGCTGTTAGAATTGTCTTAAATGCTTTTAGCACACAGGAAGAGGTCACATTCTGACCACAAATATGCTTGATTGTTTGAGACATCAGTGATCATCCTTATGCTTTTGCTGACCACAATCCATACCGCTACACTTGATATTAGTGACTTCAGCAAGCAAAATCCTGCTATGTACTAACAACTGCCAAAGCTGCAACTGGGAGGAACTAGAAACAGACCTGGGATGCATTTAAGTGCTAGAATAGCCAGAAACAAATTTATTTTTAATATAAGCCAGTCAGACCTAACTGTACGTATAAAAACACAATAGCTATAATAAAAGAAAAAAAAAACAAACAAGAGGACCTGGATTGCATAAGACATGCTGCAGTAATTGGTGTCTTCACTTCCTAAATGCTCTCATTTTCACATTAACGTCTTCCATCTGTTTGGGATCTGAACTCAGCAGCTCGGCCGGATGCATTCATCTTCTTGTCCATGGATGTTCCCATATAAGGTGATCTCTCTTTGCCTGTGGAGCACGATTTCAATTTGCTCAGGTTTCGTTCGTCTCTGATTTGCTGGCCTCTATGGTCGAGCTCCTCTTGCAGTTTTGTAAGGCAGTCATCCACACAACAGTAGCTATAATGGGAGGAGAAAGTAATGAAGATGTGCCTCCAGATCTAAAAAGACCTAGATAGCTTATTTTGCTCCATTCTCTTTCTTCTGCACACTGCCTCTGCATGATACCCTTTTAATAAGCAGTTTCCATAAGCCTTTTCCATTCAGTATAAAACATGAGCCCTATCCAGAGAATTGGACAGAACTCTAGGGCAGCACCGTTGTAACAACTCACTTGTCATTAGAAAACTTTGTTTCAAATTCTGTATAACTCTCCATGCAAACTAACTTGGGAATTTGGAAAATGCCTGCAGAATTGTACAACAAATATGTATGAACACTGGCCTTCAATTCTGTGAGACCTGATCCAGGCATCGCATCACCTCAATTAAGATCCGAGTTCATGGATTTTCACCACAACAGTGATACAATCTCATGACCTTTTTTTTTTCTTATTGTTGTGTTTTCTAATTTTCAAACATCCTTCCTCTTCTTTGTCATCTCTGTAACACTAAGGAGACATACAAAGAGGGGAACTGTCCTTTATTTCTTAGAAGGTGCGAGGAATGGAAGACTTAACAAGAATCAGAGCAGCACCCTCCCACCATGCCCAGCCCAGATCCAGATCCCTCTCGCTGCCCTTGGCGCTGAAGGCACAATCCATTTTCTCCCCTGTACTGAAACAAGGATGTGTTTCTGTATTTGCAGAAACATGGCATTTCTCCAGCATTAAGGAAGTACTGCCCAGGATCCGTGGGTCTGCCACTTCCTATTACCTTTCTGTGCAGTCTACAGGGAGCAGAACTGGTCCCCAGTGCCTCCATGGGAAATACCCTTCTCATTTGCTCCCTCTGTGTATTCTATATGCTCAAAATACTCATCAGAAGAAAAGCGTAACTGATACCAGGAAAGCATGACAAGGGAAAGTAGATCTCTTCTGGGAACTTGTAGGTAGATACGATTCCTAAAGGTCAGTATACAGCCTGAAAGCACAGAGGAAACATGATCTGGTTTTTAAAGTTCAAATCCAGCAGTCAGGAGACTCGGATTATGTTCCTGGCTTTCATGCGCAATCAAAAGCTCCTCATCCATCCCCTCTGTGACGGAGTTTATCCAGTTAAAAGCTAGGACAGCAATGTAGTGTCACTTTTCAGGCTCTCAGAGAAGATCAGTAAATTAGGATTTTATGAAGCATTTTATATTCCTCAGAAAGAAGAAAGGAGCTAATCTAAGATAGACGCAGTACTTAGAATTGCAAAGCGTTACATTTATGATTGCTATTTACTGAATAAAATTCCGCAGTGATTTACAACCTGTGCATTTCAATTGGCACCAATTTAATATGACTCACTGCATATTTTACTCCATCATCTGTGGACTCACGTGGGTTTCTAAGACAATCCAAAAAGCTAATTGTAGTAGCAGAGGCTCCAAAATCCACCTATTTAAGGTCTAAATGTGATTTTTGAAGGATCTGCAATTAAAAAAATGTGCAAATTGGAGATACCACTTTCATGAACAAGCTCCGGAGTCTATTTTTGATTGTTTGGTATTTTTGAAGCGCCTGTCCTCGTTCAGATGTGGTATTGCTCACACTGACTGTGTGCTTATTGCTCTGCTGAGGCACACTGGCAACCCAAGGACATAATTTGCCATTCCCCCCTCACGAAGCGCCCCATTTTCCACACAGATCCCCCGTGCTTTCCTCCACAGAACTGAGACAACCATTCCAGTCACGGACACCAGCGCCATTTCCCATCGTTTTATTGTGCCAACGACCGCCAGAAACCCTAACTGGGTAACTGCAGCAATGCGTTTATACATCTACACGCCACAGCATCCCCCTAATACACCGGGGTGCTAATTATACGCGTTAAAAGGTGAATACATTCCACCAGCGCCCCGCGCCACTCTGCGCATGCGCAGCCCCCTCCCGCTCTCAGCCGTCCCGGCGCCTTGGCTGAAGCGCGCGCGCGGCAGCGTCGGAAGTGACGTCATCGCCCCGGCCTGGCAACCGTTACCATGGTAACCGGGAGGCGCTGAGGGGAGGTGAAGGCCCAGGCGGCCCCGGCGCCTCAGGGCGCTGCACCCCGAGGGTCTCCGAGGGTCCCGGCCCTTCCCTCGGAGCCGTGGGGCTGCCAAAATCCTCGCTGAGGTGGTGCCTGGCCCCGCTGCCCCTGTCAGCCCTCCCCCGGTCCCGCCGAGGCCTCCTCACATCACCTCCGGCCCCGCCGCCGAGGCTCGGCCCGGCCGCCACCATGAGTGACCAAATGCAGTTCATTGTTGAGAAGCTCAATCAGGAGCCCTTCAGGAAGAGCTACAATCTGATCACGTTTGACTCCTTGGAGTCCGTGCAGCTCTTGCAGCTGCTCAGTGATGTGCTGGGGGAGATTGACCCGAAGGTAAGGGGGGCAATCGGAGCTGCTCAGGCCTGGGGAACTGCAAGCGTCACGGATGGGCTCGTCACAGAAACTGCGCTGAATGCTTTTATTTAGGTCTGGCTCCGTGTTCCTTGTGGCATGTTTGGTTTACCAAAATAGCTTGTATGAATCTTCCTGGAAATAAATGTGCCTGGCAAGAATCCTTTTTGTCTCTACATCAACGTGGTTTTGGCAAACAAGCAAATGGTTCTTGGGCCAGGGATACTGGACCCTTGCCCCCTAGAGTCTGATGACTATATTTTATCTTGGGAATCAGGACACAGATCTTACATTGCTTCAGACTGACAATGACTCCATTCTTAAGTCAAAAGTCAGGCTGTGTCTTGCGCACTTACACAGGGTAGTGACTGATCAAGAACTGAGCCTTGTGATTTCTCACTTGCGATAGATATCGAGTTGTTAACTGCCTCAGCCTCGAGGCTACCAAAGGTGTGTATGAGATCAGAGGGTTCATTCACGTACATGGGGTACAGATATATGTGCCCTGGTCTGGTAGGATCCCAGACTTCCTTGGTGGAAGCAGATGGTTTGTCTATATAGAAGCGGTCCTGTGAGCAGGGAGAACATATGCCTAGAATAAAATTACCTAAATACACATGTAGGAGAAAAATCTGTTAAAGAGAATCAGAGCTTGGTGATAAAAAAGAATGTTCTG
This sequence comes from Anas platyrhynchos, assembly GCF_047663525.1. Classification (NCBI taxonomy): domain Eukaryota; kingdom Metazoa; phylum Chordata; class Aves; order Anseriformes; family Anatidae; genus Anas; species Anas platyrhynchos. The sequence continues at coordinate 3,011,306 of NC_092602.1, forward strand.
TATGGAACATCTCACTTCATTGATGTATCATATGAAAAGTAGATGAAGTCAATTCTTTTAATGTTACCAGTTAATTAACATGATTTGAACAAATACTGTTTATTTGTTTATTTACAACTATGTAGCATATTGTTGACATCAGAGAGGAGCTGCCAGAGCAAACAGCTAAAAGAATGTTGACTCTCCTTAGTATCCTTAAATACAAACCTCCGGGAAGTGTATCAGACTTGTAAGTATCTTTTTGTCTATAAATTGCAGCAAAATGTGCTTTACATATTATGTGCAATGACCTGTAATTCAGTAGTTTTTAAAATTTTTGACCTTGACTATTCAAACGGGCACCTGTAGAGCTTCAAAGATTGTTCCTCGACTGTCCCCATGGCATATGGCTCCAGTGGTGGCAGGAGAAGGCTCCTGCAGGTGTAGGGCAGCCTCTGGGGCCCGGCTGCAGTGGCCGCCGTGCCCGGGACCTGCTGTGAGAGCTGCTATTGCGGAATCGGCCAGGAGAGGGTGCCGCCTGCCTGGCAGGGTCAGTCCTGCCCTGTCCCCTTTAGCCCAGCCGCACAAGGTTGCCTTGCGCCCTCCTGCTTCAGGTTGTAGCCCCAAAAACCTGTGATCTTCCCTCATTGAAGACTATACTCTTCCTGAAGAATATCCCTGGATAGGAAGAGGCGTTGGTGCAGGCTTTAGGCTTTTTATGTGATACAGGGTTTTTATTTGCCTCATGGTAGCAGAGTTAGGATCATGACCAGCAAACTGGCATCATGAGTGCTTTTTGTTTTAACACCATTAAGAAAACCATTAGGCAAGTGGAGAGAGGATGTCAAAACATTGCTAACTGTTCCCAGCCAGCATTCTTGAGTTTGAGATTTATCGGTACGTGATGTTTGCTTTTTCTTGTTTTTGTATAGGAGCGCGTTTCGCCAAGGGTTAGTTATGGGAAGCAAACCTGTAATTCACCCTGTCTTACATTGGCTTCTTCAGAGAACCAATGAACTCAAGAAAAGAGCTTATCTGGCACGTTTCTTAGTAAAATTGGAAGTGCCAGTGGAGTTCCTGCAGGATGACACTGTGGCGGACGTCAATAAACAGGTAGCAATTTTCATGAATGCCAATGTTTTCTTTACGTTAATTAATTGAAATGCCAGTAGGAGAAGGGATAAATGAATCAGGGAGTTACCGTTGAAGTAGATGTTCAAGTGACTTATGCTAACAGTTAAAAGCATGTTGGAATCAAGGGTGGGCGACAATTCATAAAGAAAAGTATATGCATTGACCTGCTTTCTTCCAGTAACCCTGAGATTGTATGGTAATAGGTAGCATTGAATTAAAAGGTTTTAAGTTAATTAAATACTATATGCTAAATAATTGCTAAGACAAAGACTTATTATTTTTTAAAAAACTTTTTTTTCATTTCTGTGATCTTTGATATGGATACTTTTAACTTTATAAATTACCGTTTCAAATCAGAAAACAGTATGACCAAAAGCCACTGCTTCCTAATTGTCAACTGATTGTATAATATTTAGCCCCTAATATTTATATTAGCATTACCCCACTTCTGCTTCAACCATTTTTTAATTTTTTTGTGTGTGAATAAATCTTTTTTTTTTTCTTGGGCTGACATTCCTACTCATGTTCCCACTTCTTTTGTGAGCATTAAATGTTGATTTTAGATAGCGAGTCTGGGTGGGTTTAAAATGCAAAGCTTAAAGTGAACCAATGTTATGTTTTTACATTTGTGTTATCTGAGGTACATATTTACTTAATTTTTATCCAGTTTTCTCTGCATTTTGTTAAATATAGTTGCTTGTAAAATCCCAGTGGTTTTTTAATGGTTGTAACAGGTAACTCCATTTATTAACTGTGCACCAGCAAAGCTGCGTAGCCTGACTTTTCCTTTTTTTGTTACCACTTCTACCATATCTGATTTATAACTTAGAATAACTAAGCGGAAGTAGCATGGAGAGAAAGGAATGCAGATTGTAAGTTTTTTCAGTATGTCACAGTCCCAATATATATAAATATCCAACTCCATTAATTCCATTACGTAAAATGTGTTCCTTTTTGGGATTACAGTAATGTAACCATCTTATTAAAATAATACCCTACTGATTTAATTCAGAACAGAAGCTGGGGTAATATAGTGCCTTTATGTAATTTAGCATAAGCATGCAAATAATTTAGATACTAATGAATTAAATAATTTTGCCTAGGTATTTAGATAGACAGGCACGGAATAGTGCATTTTAATAGAAACATTTAAAGTACGAGAATCTGGAAATCGTAGAACATGATCAAGTTTTATGGGTGTATAGAGTCAAACTCAATTATAATTTTGCAAATAATTTTAAAAAGATCCTCAGAATACCTACCACCTTCCCAGTTGTATTGTGATTTGGACATCGGATTGGCTGCAGTGTATAGTTGTAAAAACAAGCAAATCTAGGCATAAATCTAGTTGTCCAGTCTGAAATTAGTAGCTCCCAGGTGCCAGGAATCTTTTTTTCCATGGTTTAAACCTGAATGTTCTTTGGTCATTGAGTGTGTCACTTATTTCAGGTGTGCGTGGGCCAGCTGCAGAATGTTTTTTACTCAGTGAAAGTAAAAAAAAAAAACAAAAAAACAAAAAAACCCCCTTCCCTTTATTATGATTTGGCAAACTGTGCTGTGCCCTTGTTTGAATTTTGCCATTGGTCTTGAAATTTCATATCCCAATAAGGAAGAGGCTTGCTAAACTCACTTGTTGAAAAATAGCGAATCCACACAAAGGAGAGCTGATGGACATCAGCAATCACGAATACAGTTGCTCAGAGATTACTTGCTGTTTCATTATTAGCTGAACTACTTCTATGAAGCCTAAGTAACTGTAGGCTAGTTGCTTTTCTGCTAGTACCTTTTTTTTTTTTTTTTTAACTCATTATTCATCATCCAGCCTGTGTATACCTTCTTATCATAACTTATTTGTTTAACAAAGATCTTTCTATTATTTAATCTCTTTCTCAGTAGCTGTTTTATTGCCTTTTTTTTTCTTCTTTTTTTTTTTTTTTTTTTAATTAATTTCAGCTTGTCAGTGTGAGCCTGCTAGTGAAACAATCAGAAACAAATGAAGTATTTCTAGAGGCTGGTTGCTCAGGGTTTTATAGAATAGGATTGCTGCTTCACCACTCAGGGATATGTCATCTTTGTTTGAACTGGCCTTTGCTGTTGCTATTTTGTGTTCAACAGTCATATCAATTGCTCTTTCCAGGAAGTAAAAAATGACTTGATATTCTCTGTTTAGATTTCTCCATCTTACTGAATGGCTGTTTCTGTGGAGATTATTCTTCCCTATATCTCAGCTTGCCTTTCTCCAAGTTGAATCTAAATTTATTTCCTATCCATATTTCTAAACTCTTTCTGTCCCCTGTTATTTCTCTGCCCACACAGACTTTCACACTGCCTCTCAGTTGAAGATTACTGGTGGGCAACGTACTGGTGTGGAGCTAGCACACTGTCTACTTCTCTCTAGCTGTCGAACTACATATATCAATCTCTATAACATACTGAGGGCACGATTATGCAATATGTCAAAACTATTTCTCACATGTTAAGTCAGGTGTGCTCTTGGACTGCTTTGCTGGATAGAAGTTCAGTGCTCTATAAATTCAAGCCCTGTTGCTTAGCTCAAGCATCTTGTTAGACCCAGCTTGTCCTTTTTAGCCTGGTAATTTTAACACGTGTGATGTACACAGATTTGTAGTAAGAGAGAATAATTTGTTAATGTAGCTTTGTCCCTTTCAGCTAACATCTTATCCTCCTGTTTTGAAAATACAGTATGCATTGCAAGGGAAGAGGTGAAAACATCGAAGACGTTGTGAAACTTCTCAGTGTATCTTCAAATGGAAGATAATTCACTGACATTTTTTACTTTTGTTTTATAAGTTGATAAGCTTTAGTGGTGAAAAATCCCTTGAATTCTTGTCTTCACCTTATTTCTATTTCTGTATTTACTGTCTCAATAGTAATGCAGCATGTTGGTCTGAAAGCCCATAGCTCTAGAGCTCATTCTGCATATTTTTATCTCATTTTATAGTATGAAGAACTGATGGAAGCGTTTAAAAACCTACATAAGGAGTGTGAGCAGCTCAAAACATCTGGTTTTTCTACTGCAGAAATAAGAAGGGTAAAAATATGAAAAAATAGCACAACTTTTGAGATTTTTTTTTTGAATGTCAGTTTTATTTTTCTGGTTCTGTGGACTCACTGTGTGTAAGTTGTAGAGGTCGGAGCTAATAGGCACTGCAGTTGCTTTTTTGAAACTGTTCTCTGTTGGCAAACATGAGAAAGTCCTCTCTCATGCTTAGAACTGAGCTTTCTGAAGCAGATTGGGAAACAAGGCTGCCAAGACTGTGTTCAGCATGATTTTCAAATATTAGAACTCGTTATTTTTTGTGACCACAAACTGATATAAAACCTTTTCCTTTACTGATACAGGGTAATAATGTCAGAGGTTGTTGAATGAATTAAGGACTTAAGTCAACAAAATGGTGCTTCTGTGTGGCTAGGGTGTTAAGTAAAGATATTTGCCCCATTTCAGCAAAATATTTAAGCATGAATCCAGCTTTCCAGTAAGACACACACATAAGTTAAGCAAGTTTTGAGATAAGGACTAAATTGGAGAAGTTATTTCCTTTTCTCTCACAACTGTCAATCTGTGGAGTCCTGCTGTTGTAAGATAGGATTAAAGGAGGATAATAATTGGGTACATGTTTTAGAACAATTACGTGTTTCTTTTAACAAAATTTTAGTGGGAAAAGTGGAAGCAAACATCACTCCTATGCAATTTCATGCAAATTATCTGCCAGGAAGTGTAACCTTTAAGAACATGTGACCACATCAATTCTTGAATTCATGCTGAATTTTTCTTGTTTCTGTTTGTTTTTTATTTTAGAGAAATACACACATTTTTATTTTAAATGTTCACATTAGTACTCAAGGATGCAGATAAACTATTGTTAACATAAAGAGTATTGGAGCTGAGGAGGATGTAAGAGAGATGGAAGAGACTGGAATCCTGTGTGTTCTAATCATAGATTGATAAAATTATAACCAGTTCAATGTATTCAGAGAGGAATTATGATTTTCATGATTTTCATGTTGGTTTGTACAGTATTTAGTCTAATCCATATTATATAGTAAAATACATTAACATTTATTTATTTTTGCTGCCGTTTAGGATATCAGTGCAATGGAAGAGGAGAAAGATCAACTCATCAAAAGAGTAGAGCGTCTTAAGAAGAGGGTAATAAGAGAAGTAACGCTGTTACATTTCAGTGTCATAATCCTTGGCTTGCAACTCTGATTTTGGAATGCAAACAAGGATTAGGATAAACATACCATAAGTCTAGGAAGGAGTCAAATAACTAATTGACCCACAGGGAATCTCCCTAGGCGTTAGTCCAGAGCTTTTAAGAATCTTGAGTCCAGTACTTTGCTGTCATTTCTGAGTAGTAACATGTATGGAAAGGAAGTGCTAAGTGGGCTTGTGAGACATATGATCTCTTTTAATGTATTTCTCAACTATCTGACAGTAACATGCACTATTTATCCACTTGCTGTAGGTGGAGACAGTACAAAATCATCAACGAATGCTTGAAATAGCAAGACAGCTTCGCTTAGAAAAAGAGAGAGAAGAGTCTTTGGCTCAACAGAAACAAGAACAAAAAAATCAGGTATTGACATAAGAGAGTACCTATTAAAATAAATAATTGTTGACATCTGTTTGGGGGTCATGCATATAAAGAAGTAAATCAGAAATAAACAGAGTTTCTCCCAACATCAGAAAATTAAATCTCGTTTAAAATAGAAATAGCTGTGTACATTTTAAAGGAAGAGGCTTGACCCTACAAGTTTTGAACATCTCATTTAAGACTTTTGGCTGCCTCATCTGCCCCTGACATAATCATTTAGCAATCCCAGGAAATGTTCCATGACTTACTGTGGTAGTACCCAAAGAGAGGTCATTACATTTATGGTAGCGAGCAAATGTTTCCTTAGTTTGATTATATCTCTGTACACTTGCACTAAGATTTCAGTGGCTAAGTGACACAGCAAGTACCCAAACTTTTCGCTGTGGATCGGTGCAGAGGGAATAAATATTCAGGAGCAACCTTTGGGTTTTGGTCCTTAAGTCTGACAAAGATGATGCTGTAGGAAGCACTGGAAGCAGCTGGAATCTGACTATAGGGCAGGTTTTATTCCTAAGATATGTGGTGGAAACAAGATTCTTTAATATAAAGTCCAGCACCAGACTGTTGTATCATCTCACCAAATTCTGTTGATTTCAAATATAACATGAGCTTCCACACTGTATTAAAAGGAGAAAAACTCAGATTTCTAGTATTGCAGTCTATATCTGGATTTCAAATTAATGTGAATCAGGGTTTCAAGCTGTTGGGTCTTTGCTTGAGGGAGATCACAAGTAGAATGAAAGGGATGTCTATCTAATTCCACTTCTTTTTATGCCTTTCCCGAAATTGCAGAAATGCTATTCACTTGGATGTTGTTTGGCAACAAGCTTTGCAGTGTGTTCTCCACTTGGCTCAGCATTAGAATGGTGGATCGCTGTGACAACTCAGCTGCCTTGCATGCACTGCAGTAAAAGATAGCTAGAATCAGGACTGCAGTAGAAAACTGTCTTTTTTATTGTTGTTTTAATGTTCAAACCACTTGAAGGTTTGGTTAAAAAAAAAGTTGAATGATTTTCTGCCATAGAGAAAATATCACTTGGGAATACAATAACACTTTTCTTAATTAACACTACAGAATATCAAGTCAATCCAGGCCAATTGTTGAAAATTTCTTTTGGCATGTTCCCTTGCGAACCAGCTGCTTATAGCTACCATTTCTTTTTTGTATTTGGGATTCTTTTTGATACCTTTTTGTTTTCATTGCTTGGATATGCATTTCAAATGAATTAACTTATATGTGTCCAATTGTGTCTCAAAAGTTGTTCCATGCAGAGCAGAGACTGCAAAGAGCACAGCTCCAGCTGAAAGAGATGCATCACGCAGTAGTGGATTCAAAACCTGAAAGTAAGTGGTAATCTATAACGGCTGGGGGTTTATGCTTTTTCTCTGTTAGAAATGAAATCAAAACTGTATGACTGTCAATAATATGGTAGTGCCAAAAAGCCTATAGGAATACTGAGCTAACAGAAGAAATAACTTGTGTTCTGAAGTCACATGCTTGAGATACTAAGGCTGAATGTGCCTTGCCATAAAATGCCAGGTTTAGTGAAGTTTTATGTTTTTTGTGTTTGTAATTGAGCATCAGTGAAATACTGCTTCTTAAAATTTTTCTCAAGAGAGGCAGGAGACCTTTTCTCCATTAACACCAGCGACAGGACCCGCGGGAACGGGGTTAAGCTGAGGCAGGGGAAGTTTAGGCTTGACATCAGGAGGGGGTTCTTCACAGAGAGAGTGGTTGCACACTGGAACAGGCTCCCCAGGGAAGTGGTCACTGCACCAAGCCTGTCTGAATTTAAGAAGAGGTTGGACTGTGCACTTAGTCACATGGTCTGAACTTTTGGGTAGACCTGTGCGGTGCCAAGAGTTGGACTTGATGATCCTCAAGGGTCCCTTCCAACTCAGGATATTCTATGATTCTATGAAATACATTGAATACTATGTTTTAGTCAGTGTAGATTTGTGGGATTTTTTTAGTTTCATCCAATAAAACATTCACGTGAAGGGCTTTAAGGTCTGTTTCTTATTGTATTTTTTTATGGTATCAAAAATAAAGCCACTTTCTAATTAAGCTTTTATAGAGCATGGATTTTACACACACACGTGTATATACATACACACATACACCTATACGTAAGATTATATACACTAGATACTTGTATATTAATGCATAGACTTAATATAAATAAATATTTATAATATATAAAATACTTTGTTCTCGTGATGTCACTGTAGCTGATTTATTCGTATGTTGCTGCATTACATTAATTATGTCGAGGCTGCTTCTGCTCGTTTTCAGTGGTATCTCAGTCTGCAAATAAACTCAACAAAATAAATTATACTACTTGTAGAGTAAGTTAGTCCTCTATGATCATTTATAAAAATAGCAGGTGGGAAGGAATTGTGGTTAGTAGATTAAATGCATAATAACTATCTCCAAAGGCTACAGTTTTACAACATCTAAGCTGCTGATGGTGTAGTTACTTTGAAGGAAATGTAAGAAGGATTAGCCTGAGTCAATGTAGGGTTCAGTGTTTCTCATGCATGTGACCACAATAAGGTTATCAGTAACCCATCACAGGATTGATACAGGTTTTATGCGCCGTTTATACAGGCATTGAGGATCATTAATATAGAAAAATTCTACTGTATGGAAGATTGTATTGTGAAGGCATAAGACTCAGAATGGTTCTTTTCCCAGAACTTTTGCAGTTGCATTCGAAGTTGCTCTGGTAAAAAAAAGCCATAGAATGATTTTTGTTTTATCTACAAATTACTTCCCAAATGATAGCTATAGATTTAAATTTAGCAAAGTAAGTCATTGGCCTACTTTTTCAAGTACATTTAGTATTTCAGTTGCATCACAGAACAGCTTTGGCAGTTGTTTTGAGTTAGAGGATTTTTCTCAGTCAACAGCATGTTATGTTTTTATTAGTTCATAAATTTTATTTTTTTTTTAAAACAATGTTCATCAGCTGCTGAACCACAAATGGAACTAAAAGAGTATCTGAACTATCTTCTTTACTCTGAGGGACCTGCAAGTAATTTTGTAACCGTTCCATTTTTGCAGTAGCTACCAGAGAGTTTATACAGCAAAGCTGTGTCAACATTTCTATTTCAGTTCCAGGGGTATTTTTAAGGCCAGTGGAAACTTGATGGGTTCAGTTCACAGAAGCAAAGGTAACATAATAAAAAGTCAGTAAATATGTTGTTTAATCATTGAGATGAAAATAAAGTTTACTCATTTAATTCCCTTGTCTTGAGTCCTGCTTGCAGGGGAAAAAAAGTGTTTAGATGATCTGAAGATAAACTTGGAGTCATTACTTAAGAAAACTTCTTCTGAAATTTTGCCCAAACAAAGACTTCAGGACTTAGCCTTGTAATTGCTTTTCTCCATACTAGTTACAAAGACACTGCTTGTCGTAGCAATTACAGAATGCTTTTTTATTTATTTATTTTTAATAATTAAAATTAGGTGACCAAAGTGCATTGAGTAGGATAACATTTATTTTAAAAGCTTTGTTGGTCTACGGTTAGCACAATTTATTTTAATTAAAAATAAAATAAAATAAAATCCCTTTGGCTGAAGTTCTGTATCTCAGCTGCCTACTCATATCAGTATAGCTTGTATGCTGACAATTCAAAGGCTGTTTGGTAGTTGTGGATTTTCTGTGTAAATCAGATGCTTTCCCTTAAAATAATTGAGTTCCATTTTTAATACTTAGGTGTTTTTACTTCCAAATCAAGATAAAATTATAAAAGTTGTTGTGAATGAGTGGAAACTTTTATATATGTCTTACAGACACATGCTGCTTCAACTACTTCATCTTATAATTACTTTAGGATGGCACTTTTTAAAGAAATGTAAAGGAATTCTTTAAAGGATGCAACTAGCATGTATTTAAGAGTGGCGTTAATATGCAATTAGCATCAGTCTGCTTTAGCTGTACCAGGGAAGTATAATTTATGGTTGGTAGTTTACTTACTTTTAGAATCATAGTAAGTTATTTAGAAAACTTTGTACTGTTTCATGAAAAACAGTTGATCATTGTCAAATGTCTTTCAGACTAAAATTGATAACATTGGTTTCCATAGTGCACTCCTTCCTTGTTTATTAACTTCAGTACTACCCAGCATGTTGCTTAACTACAGAGTTAGTTCCTGCTGCTAGTACTGACATGAATTTCTGATTTTTTTAAAATTCATCTTTCTTTGTTCTGGATATGAATAGAATTTTTATTGATACTGATCACTAGTTTGAATAACCTAGCCCATGATTTCTCATCAAGGTTGCCATTTTTTTTTGCTTTGAAATCTCTGTTGGAACAAACACAAATTGTGAATGCCAAGAAGTGAACTGAATTACTGAAATTCTTGATCTCTGTCCATTTTACAGAACTTTATTGTTCATTTTATTAGCAGAAATATCGAGAAGTAGATGACTGGCTTGAAAATATTGATTAAAGAATGGGTTAAGAGGATTTTTGTTGATAAACAGTGAAATGTGTAATTTATACACTTAATTAAGTTGGTATGGAATAACATTTAGAGCAAAGAGAACATCAAAGATACCAGTTAAAGAGGAAATGTTTTATACAGATGTCTCTTTTATATCATTTGAAACATTTTATGAAAAATAGAAACTTAGGAGACTATTACTAATATTTTCTATTTGAATGGAAAGATTAACATTTTTATTTTCGTTAATTTTGAACCTTTTCATTTGGCCACAGAGCTATCTTTCCCTAAAATTCCAAGTTTAAATAACTTCCTTTCAAAACTACAGACCAGGTTACAATTTTGGCAAAGGAGAATGCTTAGGTGGAACTTGATAATAAAATTGCTTATAATGATCTATCGGAAATACAATCACTGTCAATTCATACAAGGTTAGGGGGAAACCACTTTTAAAGTGGTTTAAAAACCTAAAAACTCAGCACGACTTATGTTAAATGGATTAAAAGGAGTTTACTGGAGCTCCCAGGGTCAAAGAGGTGGTGCTATCCTTGCATTTAGTTGTAGAAGGAAATGTAACAGAAAAGTTGTTAGCTCTTTTTTTAACTCAGGTATTTCCATCACTGCAAAACCGCGTCTGTGGTTTAGAATTTGAGACGGTCGTTGAAAGTTAGATTTCAAAGAGACACAATAATATTATAACATGGAAAGCATGCCTTACAGTACAAGATTCAGGAAGCTGTTTAATTTTTGAAGGAGATATTGAAGAGATGATCTGTCATCATCTGTCATTATTTGTATGTCCCAGATCTCTTTTTAATATGGGGAAATGGGAAGTGATATCATTAGAAGCTGTGGACTGAATCACTTAAATACTGCTTTGTAGAAGATGATTGCAGACAGGGAAGTGAAGGCTTTGACGTTTAGCAAGTGAATGCCACGTGGAAGTCTATTCTGCACCTGCCTTTGTCATAGCCTTTCTATGTGATATTAAACAAAGCGTTGGTCAATAACCTATAAAATGAGCGCTCTTTTTTTTTTTTTTTAATTATTAAATCAGTTAGTGTTGCAAATGTTTTTGGTATAGAATACACAAATATAGAGGGGAAAAAAGTAGTAATCTGAGCTCAAGGTGGATCAAACTTTAGCTCAATTAGCAGAATTATGCAGGGAAACTTGCCTTTTTCCTACATGACTGAGCAAGCACCAAGAAACTCTTTCTCCCACCCATCTCTTTGCAATAATAATAAAAATTGAATGGAAAACATGAGGAATTACTGTTAATAGCTCTTCACATGTAAATACATGGTTGGCACAGTCTTGCTAAAATAGCCTTAGGGCACAGAGCCAGACTTTTTGTGCAGCTTACGTATGTAGATTTTGTAATCATAAGTCAATGTTAAAACATTAAAAACAGGGTTTATGTGTGTAATGGAAAGATTTAAAGTATGCTTGCTTTTCTTTCCTTGAGCCTGGGAATATGAAAAAGGGATGTCTTTCACTGAAAACAAATCTTAAAAGAGCTGCCCTGTGTTTGTTTTCGAAGGTTCAGTTAAGCAGCAAAAATAGCTCTTAGGTAGTTACTTCTCCATATGTCAAATCATATAGGAGGAAAATATCTCCAGAAGTATTTAGGAAAGAAACTACATTAGTCATGAGGGATGTTGACATCATCATGTCTTTCCCTGTCAAGATGTCAAGTTTTAACTTGCTTCATTGCTTGGTGCACCTTCAACAGCAAGCGTGAATGCAGAACCAGCCAGTGTTTAAAAGAAGCCGGTAATAGCTCTTGGGTTATCTGTGAAGCAAATCTAGATAGTGATCAGGGTTGTACCCTGTGAAGCCAATAGGCCTCTGCTCTTTTGAAAGCAATCATTTAGGCATGGTTGTTTCCTGAGTTTAGTGTCATATCTATGATGAATTATTTAGGCATATTTATGCAGTTTTATAAGAAGGCTGGAGTAGGATAAGAAATAAGATATAAGTTATGTATGTAGATTTTTTTTTGCTACCAAGAGGAAAGCTAGAAAACAAGAAATTAGTTTGATTAAACTGTTAATATTAAATATCAGGGTAATTTAATTGACATCACTTTGATTTCCACGCCAAAGTTCTTGGTTATAAATATCTAGTTGGGAGTTGTGCTTCTAGTCAGTTCTGAGGTGATAATTCAGCTCACGGTGTACGTGGGAAGCTTTGCTGCATTTGCAGAGGTGGTGGATTTCTAGTGAGACTTGAGAATGTAGTCCTTCCTGCACAGCTCTGTGGTGGGCCGAGGAAGACTGGAACCCAGTTCTTTTGCAGGAAAGAAGTGGGAATTTTCATGGGTTGATTAATGTTCCCTCTGAACGTCCAGGGGTGTTTCTCAGGTTACAGCTGTAGCGCCCAGTGCCTAATGGTTATTGCATGCATATAGTAAGTACGGTTTCCATTCTGAAATTAGTACTGATGCTGTTTATTTTGTGCAAGATGAATGACCTTTCCACATAGAGGAAAAGAACCTATGACATTGTTGCTTTTCATAAACACAGAGATCAACAAACCAAACTGCTGGAAAAGAGGAATTCCCACTCATTTTTAGTTTGCGTTGACTTTATTTTTTTTGCAGCACTGCTTTCCCTAGGGTCTGTTTCCTTTCTTCTCATTCTCGAGGCTTTCTTAGAACTAAGAATGGCTTATTTCCTCTCTGGCAGCTAGACCAAGTAGCTTTCCTTTCAGTCAAAGCTGAGAGCAGAGGCTGAAGAGGATCTGTCAGTACTGTTTCTAGAGGTAAATAGTTGCAAAAGAATGGGCCCCCCTTTTCCAAGGCTTGTATTTCACTGTGTTCTGTTTTCTTTTGCCAGTCAGCGATATGGTCAGCAGGCTCTTTAGCCTGAGAGCCAAAACTCTTCTTTCAACCTGCATCCTTTCCTCTGTCTGTTTCAGCAAGGTCAGCTCTGTTATTGTATCTCTGTACTCAAGCTTTTATTTGTGTAGAGAAATACAGAGATTTGAATTTCTTGTTTTTCTTTGTGCTCCATAGTAATTCCATGTTCTCAAACAAACAACAACAAAAACCACCCCACTCCCTCAGCAAGTAGTTTTAAAATGTACCCAGGATACTTACCTTTTAGTCATCTAGATCATGAAAAATACTCTGAAATACCTGTTCCCACTCTCATCTGACATGTAACTTGCAGATCTTACAGTAGTCCTTAGTAGAGGTGTCTTGGAGGAGTAATTGCACTAAACTGCCTGTTGTCAGCACACGACTGTGTAATGTAATTTAAATAGCAGCTTCATTTTTTACTGTCATATTTTTCTAGCTGTGTATTGCTCTTACCTGTATGTGCCTATGTTTATTTATAAGTTATCTGTAAAGGAGGTTAAATTACTTTATCTAGCAAGAGCCAAGTCACAAGCATGGTATCATGCAGTGTGCATCAGGCTTGCGTAGAGGAAAACTTAAGTGTGATTGCTTTTCTCAGTAGAATTTTTGACATTACACAGCAATTTCTTCTTATTTTTTTCAATTCTTTTTTTTTTCCAGTATTCACAGTCAATATACTGTCCCAAGACCAAACATTTGTTCATGAAAGAAAAAATAGTCTGTTCCTTAGAGAAAAGCAATTTATAAGTGTTACAGCAATATAGAAGACTAAGTGTATGTAGACATCCATTTAATTCTGCTCATTTTAAGGGCAAATTTTAGATGCCAAATTGGAACAAAGAAGTTTTATTTTAAGGAAGAATTTCCAAGTGTATAACAGATCTTACGTGAGGCTGGCCAAATTAAGATCTTTGTTCTATTTTGAGACACAGATAAAGGATTCATGCTGAGATAATTTCTGTCTGTAGATGATGTAATTCACATGAAACAATGACCTACGTAATCTATGGGTAGAACCAGCTTCAGGATGCTTGCTCCTCTGCACCAGCCAGGGAAGCTGTAAGGGATACAATCTTCAAAGGAGCCCTGAGCAAGTCAGCACAGCTGTGATGTGTTTTGCTGTCACTTACCCTGAATGCATATAAGCAACCCAAGCCTAGCCATCAACTTTTAAAATTTATAAAGAATGTAATTCACAACAAAATGTAACATGGAATCAAGTATCTGGATGTGTGAGACATGCACAGGGTTATCAGTGTTGTGTGTTGAATTTTACAACTGATTCAGCTAGACTTTTGTGTAAGGGTTTTACTTGTTCATTGATTAAAATAATTTGTTGAGAAATTAATAGTTGCATGTTAGAGATGCAGATGGATAATGAATGTAATGCATATTGTATCGTTTAACATCCAGATTAAAAAGCTAAAACGAGTAACTACCTGTTTCTTTGAGTTTTGAGAAGAAGACTTAAACATTGTGCTGTTGTTACTGTAATCTGCTGAATACTTTAATATGTTGGGGAAATGAAACTTAATTATCCTCTACATGACTTTGGGTATAGACATACATTGATTTAATCTGTTTTTAAGGTTTAATGAAGAAACTGGAAGAGGAGATAAATTTCAATTCATACCTGACTACTGAAAAAATACCTAGGGAGCTTGAAAGCAAGAAAAAATCAGTATATTTCTTACAAAAGACAGTTGGAGAGCCAGCTCTGAGTAGATCAGATCTCAATGTACTTGAAATGAAGGTAAGCACTTAATTGGTGTTCCATACCATCTCTAGAGTTCTTGTATATTGCAGTTTTCCTATCCTTACTTTACACCCCTGAAAAAAGGTTTAATTCCCAAAGGAACATCTTTCAGCTGTAAAAGAAAAGATGTGTTAACTTGCTGAATGCAAGCTCTTAGATAAGTTAAAAAAAATATATATAAAAATCAAACCCCAAACCACAAAGCCCACCCTATCCTTAAATGCTATATAGAAAATCATGTTAGCAATTTGCTATGGTATGAGCAGAGATGTTAATTCAGCGTTAAAGGTTTGAGCAAGTTAAATATCTGAAAGAAAAGTTGTTTATAGAAAAACTAAATTTATAACTCAGAAAAAGAGCAGGATTTGTTGCCACTTAAGTACATTTGTATTGGTTTTATATTTGTATCATTCTAAATTCAAGATTAAATATGTAATATGGTTTAGAGGAATTTAGAGTAACACTAATCATTAATATTTCTGTTGATGGTGTTGAAAGTTTACAACAGTCTTAGCTAGGGTAGGAAGAGCAGTCCTAAGTACTACTATGTACACCGTTCAGTCTTAAATGTCCTCTCCTTCTCTCACCAGTTGGAGATCCTAAATTATTAAAATCCTAATTATTAAAAAAATAAATTGCTGTGAAAGACGAATAGGCAGAAAACAAAGTATTTGTAATTGATCAGAGAATGATTACCCCATAGAGGTGTGAGGGCTGTCATCCACCATTCTTCCAGTGTCTTATAGAGAGAGGTTTAACAACTTAATCATCATCATGATAGCCTGCGTGCGCCTGCGTGCATTCGCTCTGTGGCACACGTCAGACTAATGTAATAAATGCCCATAGTTTGTTTGGTTGTTTTTTTTTTTTTGGATCAGTCATGAATCAGCAGTTGAGTGTCATCAAGAATACGCTCTATTTTAAGGTTACGACTACTTTTTGTGAAAGAAAAAATAGTGACAACCCAATGCCATTTTGAATCCTGATCGTTATAACTTCTAAGAATTACAGCATTATTAAACTGTAGATTAGGTCTGAAACATTAAACTAGCTCTGTGATTCAGCCTCTGCTTTCCCAGTTTCTTTCTTTAAATCAAAACAACATTTGTGGTTGCAGTTATTTCTTTTAGGCATAGTCGAAGCCCTGTTTTATACCTATCTTTTCCAAAAGTATTCTTAGGATTTTGGCAATATTTCAAAGAGCTTCAAGATTTCTTTTTCACCATGAGGTAACCTTTTAATTTGTTATATTTTGGAAGTGTGTTCTTAACAGATAATAAAAACATGTCATATACTTGGCTGTAATCACAGCATGGCCTGAGCATTTCTTTCAAAGGCAGTCTTCTATTATCTCAATGTCTTTAAAAGGAGCTGAATTGCAGTAAGTATGATATTATCATGCATTTTATAATATATAAAACAGGAATTTTATTCAAAAAATTGAATCCTTATGCCATCTTCAAATTCAGACCTGTTCTAACCACCAGTAGGAAAAGAAATAGGCTTTTGTAAAGGAACAGAATTTACTAGTGAGTTTCTTCAGGTTTTGGACTATTCCTGGTCATATTAAGCACTTCATTTCAAATATTTAGCTTTAAAAGTTCAGATATTACCCATAGTAATGTTAGGGTAATGTCCAGCACTGTACATGTATTATGTTTTGACTTTGTTGGATTTCAGCACATATTTACACTGCTTGCTTATCAACACTCATCTAGGTAGCAGAGAATTAAAGGAAGGTTGCTAGGGCTGTGGTTCAATGGCTGATGAGAGCCCCAGTTTAGCATTAAGTCAGGAGCGGAAAAGCTGGAATCAGTTCACTGGTGTAGCTCTTTATTAGTTTCCCGGTGCAGTTAAGTTTCAGCTAGAATGAAGATCAACAGTTTGAGCCTATGGACAAACAGGTGCATTTTGCGTCAGTAGAAAGAAGGTATCAGAGAGATGGAATATGATGAGACTCTTCAAACCACTGATGCAATTTAGTATCAGTTCAATTTTATCTGTTCCTCTTTAAACTTCTGATAGATACTTGAGTGAAAAGGAATTTTAGTTAATACCGCTAAAAGCACATTTTCACGTAGTACATGACACCGTTCTTTTTTCTGCCTATGTGTGCCAATTTACATGCGTCTTCTGTATACGTGTACCACTTTACTTAATTTTCAGAATAAGCTTAATGCTTCTGCCTTATCATAAAGGCACAGAACTGGAAATAGAAAAACATAGTCTCTTCCTGGCAAATACTGAATGACTCATTGAGTTGTTTTTTTTTCTTCTTTTTTCTCTATTTTAAAAATGGAACTGGTAATATTTCCTTGTAACTGGGTTGTTAGTCTGGCTTGCAAAGCATTTAATTCTTGCAGAAGACAAAGAAAGAAAGCTCTGTTTCTTTTAGTTTTCTGCTCTGTTTTTCAGATAAATGAAGTAAATGCACAAATAAATCAGCTTATTGAGAAAAGAATGAGCAAATATGAGCCAATTGATAGTAAATTTTCCATGTATCGCCAACAGGTAAGGAGAAGCATTTTTTAAGTAGGAGCAGTAAAGCAGTTTTAGTCACTGACTATTTGACATACTGATTTTTTTCTTTAATTTATTAAAGCATAAATCAGAAGAAATAAATAATAGTGCATGACAAAACCAAAATCAATAGCTGTTGAATATATGTATGTTTAGGGCTTAGTCAAACAATTGTTTTCAGTCATTCTAGTGAGTTTACGTCAATTGCTGTCCGAGGTGTTGCCCTCACAGTAATTCTGGAAGGATCATTTTGGAGGAGCTATTTTGGTAAGTCTCCAGCTGTGGACAGATTCTTACAAGGCAGCATGTGGGCTGACTGCTGCAGTCAGACCTGGATGCAAAGCTTTGTGTTTGACCACATGCTACTTTTCCTTTTACATCTGTTAAGAAGGTAGTCTTTGATTTTATTTTTTTTCATCCTGAGGCTATAAAATAGTCTCTCTATAAAATGGGCTCTGTGATCTAGTCTCAGTAAATTTGTAAGTTATAAAAAGGATTTATGAAATCTAAGATTTTTGGAGCTTACACAGAAACATTTCTTTTCCAGCCGACCTGTGTAGCTGCTGATTTTATTGAAAATTTTCATAATGATGCTTATAGTGATGAAAAAAAAAAAAAAAAAAAAGGCTTGGGTAAAATATTCAGTGATAGGAAAAATTGTGATAAAATCTATACTATAGTTCAATCACATATGAAATATGAAACACCCAGTTCTGTTTTGTAAGAGATAAACTTCTTCCCTAAAGAAAAGCCTGCTACATAATATGCTGGTGCCAAAGACCACCTGGCTAGTGATACTCCTACCTATTCTAGCAGTTCAGGTTGCTGCTGTGAGTTGAAAGCATATGGTGGTCTTTGCTTTGTTCTTCTAGGGACAACTTGCTTCTGTTTCACAAAATAAACATATATATTGTACTACAGTTTGTTGCTGCAGATAGCTCATGAAGCAAAGAGCTGAGCAGATCCCAGCAGAATTCTGTTAGATATATCTGTTAGAAATAAAGCTGGCCCTCTTAATGTAGTGTGAGAAAGCCGTTACATTTTGCTTCATTTTTTCTTTTTTTTTTTTTTCCTTCAGATGAAGAAACCAACCATGCATCCAAATTCAGGTTCATACATCTAAATTCATGTGTTGTGTTAAAATATACTTTGGCAAGATAAAAATACTTTTTTTTCCTGAACTAATGTATGCTTATGTTCCTAAATCTGTTGACTTCTAGTCAAACGTTAGGTACTTTTAAATATTCTGCCTGGTACAAAACATTATTTTTTAAATGCTTTATCTTCTAGACTCAAAAAAAAAAAAAAAAAAAAAAAAAAAAAAAAAAAAAGTAATCTGTAATCTACACTATTTCTGTACTGTACTGCTTTATTCATTCCCTTTTAGCTATTTGCCAAGATCTAGCGGCTAGGTTCTGCTGTTAGCATAACATATTTCTGTAGGTTGGAGTAGGTTGGAGTTATAAAAATCTGTATTATGACATTTGTGAAATCTTGGATATCTTTCCAGTTAAGCCATGTTGATGTATCTCACATATGCACAAAAAGGGACTAAATAGATTAAATGGAGCAGCTAAAATGTGTACCTTTTTCTTCAATGAAAATGAAAAATGAGGTGAAGAAACATACATCTAAAATGTAAAGTAAATCAGTATGAATCTGAGAAAAAGGCTAAGATGGAAATCTTGGCTGTACTAAAGAAAGTTGGGAATTTGCAATTCGCTTCAATGAAGCTGTGGTTTAACCCGCTGTGTATAATGTGTAACTGATGCTTTTTTCTTTGCAAAGAGATACGCTCACATTTCCTAATGAAAATTAGTTTCCTACAATTGAAATGTGTTTACAGTGGTGCCATGCCTGAAATTTAAGTGTTTATGTTTTACTAATGATTAAACAAGTCTAAGCAAGAGCAATTTGCACTTTACTTGTCCTTATACGTTTCTAATATTCATGCAGGCATCTATAATTTCTCGGAAAAAGGAAGCTAAGGCAGAAGAACTTCAGGCTGCTAAGGAAGAGATGTCCAGCGTGGAAAGACAGATGCTACAAAAGACAAATCAGGCCCAAGAGTTAGAAGGCTCTGAAGTTTTGAAAGGGGATGAGGTATGCAATGTAACTGTGCAAGTGAGGAAAAGGAAATTTGTAAGAGAGAGATCAATTTTTTTGTTAACTAATAGTTTCCATTTAACTTCACATTTCAAAAACTGCGTCTACAGTATTTTATCCATTTATATAGTATGGTGTCAAACTACATGGCCTCAGCGCTGCAACAGGCTGGGCTCTGCTTTTTTATGTATTCTAAGTAAAAATTGGATGACAAACAATGTATATGAAGACATTTTTAAAGTGCAGATAGTACAATGCTGTCTAGTGCTTTCTAATGCTTTCCAATATTTATGCTGTAACAACACTTTTTTAAATACTTGATTTGTAGCGGTTTTCAAATTAATAATTTAAATTATTCACATTGTATCTAATAGATTATAAAGTACATGCAGACTTAATGTTGGGCTGTCTTAACATTCCAGAGCTTTGAGTTAAAATAATGTCAATATCATCACAATGGTATGATGATAAATAACTTTAACCAACTATAGAAGTCAACAAGACTAATGAGGGGATTAGGACTTAAAGTGATTAGTCATGTAGATCAATTTTATTATTCAATGTATAATAAAAATCTACAATGTTACTATCTATTCTTTATATGATAGATGATCATAAGGTGCAATACTAGCAATTACCAGAAATGCAGGGGGTTTTTTTGTATTTATTACCCCCAAATGCTTTTACTTCAAATAATATTTTCACAGACCCACCCTTTAGGTGCATCATTCTCTGAATTAGTGTATCTCTTTATTCCTCATGTACTGTCTTCATTTGTACTGCTATACTTTAGTAAGAGTAACACTCTTTCCTTTCTTTTTCTTTGTCTGTTTCTGTGCTTTTTTTACATACTACTCAGTACAGTGAACGCCCTTTGTAGAAGGAACTCCCTTCCCGATCCCATAGGACATGCCTGTTCCACAAAAATCTGTTTTCTTTTAAAGGAGTCTTACAGAGTAAATAAGTATGGGAATGTATGTGTCCACTCATGCATAAAGACTTCCTGCATATTATGGAATCTGTGCATATTTCTCTTGTGCCTTCTTGCCTGTCTCCCCTTCTGTAAATCAAGATGAAAACTATAGGTGCAGTTACCATCCAGGGTTACGTTTAGAGCAATGAATATCTCGAGTCTGCTGAAAGTAACTCATGCTACAAGACTTCAGCAAATCTTTGAAGAATTAACATGTTGATTTCTCTTACTATGATGTACAATAGACATTCATAGGTAGCAATAGTAACAAGACCACTGAATTATACTTCTCTCCACCACAAGGTTTTTATCTCCAGTGGGCACCTTGATAGAACCTTTGACAACTTTAAGACAAGAATAGAAAGCAGACAATCTGTGTTTCTGTCATGGGAAAGAAATGTTTAATTAATCATCAGGAATGCATTACAGAGACATCACATATGTTTTACATTATTTGTAAATACACTTGAAAGGTAAGAAATACTTGATGTGCCTACTCCTGAGCGGGGGCAACATACTTTGATCAATAGCAATTTAAGGAGAGAGGGGCGGGTGGGAAACACAGTTACAGAACCTAGGCTTGATAATGAAAAAATGAAGTTAACTGTCTGATACAAGGAAGAGGCTCAATACAGAGGGGGAAAAAAAAAAAAAGAAAGACCTGTTTTGAACATAACATGCATTCCTTTTGTTCAAATCTGTTCTACTTTTGGCTTTTTAAATATTTTAAATCTTCATTTTGATGCATGCAGAATACATGATGGAGCACTTTGGGCAAAACATCAGCTTAAAATAAGAAGAGTTTGCCTTTTTCTAAAAAACATTTCTTGTTCTGTAAAATACTTTCTGTATGTTGGCTCAAGGAAGCCAGCATGATATGATCAACGTTCTGTTTCTGTTTATTAGTTCATTAGGTACACTGTAGTGGCACTCACAGGCACTCCAAAGCAGTAAAAAGAGTGTTTTCTATGGCTTAAAACTAGCAAAGAATTTGGGTTCTTGATGATTTTGATTGCTTCATTTTCAAAGGTCACAGTTACCTCCTCATCTGGAAGAAGGAGGTAGTGATGTTATTATTGTTTTTTTAAATGTCAGCTAACAAAAATGCTGCAAAGGAGTTTGGTGCTATAGTTTTCGTATCTCCTTAAAGTAAATGCAAACACGTATTATAGAAGCAGTCCTGCTTCACAGTCAAAGCTGTGAGAAGATGAGACTGATAGATGATACAAATAAGTTGTCGGGGAAGAGGTGATGAAGCAAAAGTGAATTGAACAGGTTATCTTTCATCAGTAAGTTTCAGTTCATCGCTCACCTAGACAACCTTTCACTGTAGATTTGTTTCTAATGTGATATGTTTTTCAATTTGTATTTTCTGTTTCACCGCTCTGTTACTCCAGCTTTAAGCCAATACCTAAGGAAATCTTGATTAGTGTAATGGTGAATCACTACTGCACTACATATGTTCAATAGAGACATATAGGTTGTAGATTCAACCTTCACTTTCCACTGTCTGACAACAGAGAGCTGCTCTTATGCTTTCTTGTTGCAGTCCCACACATTAGTATTTAGTTCCTCCATTTTCGAAAAGGAAGAAAGATTTATTTATTTTTTAAAACAAATAGATTTGCTGTCTTTCGTCTTGAACAGGCTGTAATCCTGTCACATTTAACTTACTAAATGGTGTGTTTAAGTCAAAGAATTATTTTTCTCCTATGCTCAATGTTTCTCATCTTCTCTTTGTCTACCTTTACTGCATCCTCTTACATCATAGCACCCACAAGATTTGGCAATCAAAGAATTAGTGCCTTCCTAGCTTGTGCTCCCGTACCACAATTTGGATCTTCAGTTGAGGTCTTCTTAGCACTTCATTCACCCAAAGGTCAATCCTGGCTTATGTTTTTAGGTGCTAGTATTTTGCTTTCTCCTCTAATCATAAAAAGGAATGTTACAGCATTCCAGTTGGTTCAAGAGGTTGTACAGCTACATAGAACTTAGAAGAAACAGCAGGGAATAATCAATTCATTTACATCAAACACACACACAAAAAGGTAGGAATAAATTGTCTGCTTCAATGATTACGAAATCTTTTTAAGTACTTCAAACAAAGTACAATGAACATGGGGCAAAGTTGGCAGGCTCCTAGCTGCAGCTGTCAGATCCTGAAAATTAGGGAATCAAATGTTGACACTTAGAAGGCTAGATGGTTCAATTACAAGTGATCCTAGGTAAAGCTGTGATATTTTTAGTTCTTTACACAACACATTGTACTTTTCAGAGTTCAGCATAGGGCCCCAAGAGCCTAGACTTTCCCAAGGTATCAGAATAGACTAGTACCATAGCTGTGCTTAGCTACAGTAGTTAAAATAATGTTTTTGAGAATGTGGTATAGAAAGTCCTATCTGTTAGTTACCAGATAGGTGAGGTTTGCATATTAATGAGTTAATGCATATTAATGAACGCATATTAAGGAGTTTAATCTGTTCATACAGATGCCTGCCTATACCCTGGTAAAACTATAAAAAAGGTAGAGGTTGATACCCTTTGAAAACAGAAGACAGATTTTTTGGCCATACATCTTGTTATTCTTCCTCTGAAATGGTTGAGTCAATCCAAATCGATGAGAAACAGTTTTCAAGCCCCAAACTAGGCAGATGGATTTTTAAGAGAGTAGCTGTTAAGGAGCTCACTAGTTGACCATTAAATGGCTTAAACCAGACCGAGGACATATTATCCTGTTTATTACCTTTCCCCTGACCTTTTCATTAAAGTCCTAGGTACAGTTATATTCCTGTCTGTCAAAGGCTCCTTAAACAGGAAAAGCGGAGAATAGATGGCAGCGAAGTCTAGAGAACGAAAGTGGCAAATCTGTAGGATTCTTACAGAAGCCAGAAGCTTTTTGCTGTAAGAAGTTAACCGTCATTTAAGCCAAATGTATGCGGTGATTCAGACATAAAATATAGCTTCACAGAACTGAATGCTCTTTCAGCACCCACTGGCATGAATAAATCATCGATTTTATTGATCTGTGCATTTCCTGTGATAACTGAAAATGTTTTTTCATTAAAAATATTCTGATTGGCCCCAATTATTAGTAATGGCTATTTTAATATTTCTTTCCTGACCAGAAGCAAGCACTCCTAGAAAAGATATCCTAACTCAGTGCTAATGAAGAATTTTCCTGATCTATCTGTCTAATGAGCAGATTACAGGATACTTTCTTTTCAATAGATTGAGATAATACTGGTTGGATCTTTTAGAAGTTTGCCCTTCTGTGTATGAGTTTATAACTATATCCAACAGTGGCTGTACTTGCTCAATTTTAGAGCCTCTTAAAAAAAAAATACTGAAAATCTGTCATGATAAGGAACTTTTCCTAACTGAATGTTAATACTTTGGACAGTCTGTATCCCATTAATTGGTCTAGTTAAAAAATTAAAACATCTGCTCCTTAATTAATAGAAATAGAGATAATCAACTAAGATTTTCTGCAGTTACTGTCCTTATGCAAATGTTATTAACAAAACTGTTTATTTGGAATCTTCTTTTGATTTTGTGTTTCAGAAAGATTATTTTTTTTGTACAATTAATACTTTATTTTCTGTAGCACTTTCATGTGAAGAACAGTTTGATTATAATACAACCAAATTGATACAGTAATCCACAAAACTTCTAATTGATTTGAAAGTGAGGGATTAGTCTGTGGTCTGTTCTCTTCTGTAAACAACTTTATCTATTTTCTCCTTTAATGATAATCTTAGAATAAGAACCTTGTAAAAACTTCACATAGGGCAAGTGTTAACTTTTAAGGAGATGAAAGGAAGGATTTATAGTTACAGTATAGGCACAAGCATTCGAGGAGCTGGGCTGTGATCATTTGATAGTTGCAATTCAATTTTGTCATATGTAAAATTACAATAACACTTAAACACTTCAAAAAAGCATTGAGAGAGAACCTGTTGATTGCAATTGCTTTCAGCTAAAGTTAGTGGAGAAGTCTAACATACCAGAACTGGTGGATTTTTCAATAAACCTGGAACACAATACAGGAAATCTGCCCAGGGATGCTAGATACCTGCCTGCTCCAGGACCTTACATGAGATAGTGAAGTCCTGCTTCCATTCAGTCTGTTTCACAGTCTGGATTCCACGCTTTTTACGTTACAGTCGCCCATAAAAATAGCCAAGAGGGAAAATCATAATCTTTCGTTGCTTTCATTTGGATAGTTTTTATATCTCAGGGGGCTCTGGCTCGGCTAGCAAACATGAGTCTACAGGCTTGTTTACTTTAACCGCTAACTCAGTGCCAACATTTGGTCCTTGTCCAGTCATTTAATCTTTGAAGCTTAAATAACTATTTGCGTTAAGTTGCTTGAGAAAGAAAAGCTCACTGGCGGACACAGCCTCGAATGGTGCATTACTGGGGGCACTGACAGATCCATGGGAATTCTGTAGGTTGAGCCTGCTGAGTTTCTACGCAGGGAGCAGTTGACCTGGTCTATGGGAAAGTGCTGTTGGTCAAAAATGCAATCCTTTTGGGTGGTTAACTTTACTTTAAAGTGATATGTCTTGACATAGCTATTCTTTCTTGAACTCTTTGTAGTATTTAAACCGCAGTAAAATCCAATCTTTTATAGCATTTTAAGGGCTTGATTTTTCACATACATATAGATGGGAGCGTGAGATATACAAAGCTTGAGAAGTAATGCTTACCCAAGTGAAAGCACTAGTATTTTGCAATAAATTTATTTGTTGTTTTTGGAAACCTAACAGAATGATTCTTAGCTTTTAGACTGGAGAAACCTAATTTTTCCTGAAGATCCCTATCAGCTGCTGACTTAAGTGGAGTTAAATCTAACAGCTCCAGCTCTGAATTTGGCCCTGGATCTAAAGAAGGTTTCAGTTAGTGAGATTTTGAGAGGTAATCTGTGCTACAGTTGGAGTAGGTGAAGTCTTTTGAAAATTCTGCCAAACTATTGATTGATTTTCTACAGGTATTATATTATCATTTTGCTGCTGTTTTTTGTATCTTGTTTCACCTTCTTTGTGGGGGAAAAAAAAAAAAGTTATGTGAAAACTTGCTTACTTTTAAAAAGCCAGAGGTTGTGGTGAAAGATAGACATCTATCTCCTAAATGAATAGATTTCACTTGTCAGTGTGAGCAGCTTGTAGTTCATTTTGCATGAATTTTTTATTATATAGACTTAATCAACTAATAATAGAACTTCAGTGGAATCAGTTCTTTAATCAACAAGATCCTTTGACTCCCATTGTAAAATACATTATGCTGTGCATATTGAATATGCAAATACTCTACCTCCCACTCAAGCTATTTTCAAGACCTTAGAAGTAGTTATAGAAGTGAAGAGAACAATAGTTTGCTTTTCACCCTGGGATAAACTGTCAGAAAATGGTTCAGTTTTGATTGGTGTATGTGGTCACACAAAATAAGTTTCATCCTTTACATAATTTTTTACTATATTCCACTGATCAAATGAAATCTCTCAGGAACTACTCCATCAAGACCGAAGACTCTGCTCCTCTTAAATTTTCCTCGGTTTGCTGGAGAGATTCTATTTATATTCTTATAATCTCTTGAAAATCACAGAAAACTTGGTGTTATCTAAATGAGACAAAAAAAAAAAAAGTCTTTTATATTAACTAGGAGGATATAAGTGAATTTGTTATGAAAAATAATTAATTCTGGTAATACCACACTAATTTGGCAATCATATATTGAAGACAGTAGGACTGTAGCAGATCTGCCTCCATTGTGCAGTGCTGTGGCTTAGGTGACCTTGTCTATCCTTGTCCTAGGTAGTACGCACAATGTAAAATGGTATTCCAAAGCCACACATAGTCCAATCTGCATAGAGCACATTGAGTAATTTGTGGGTTTGTTCTTTCACCAAAAACGTTTATAGCTTTTGGCTTTAAAAATAGTTGTGGAGCATAGCAAGGGAGAAGCAGCTTTGGCCTAGATATTGCACAGGATGGCAGATGAACAGGGTTGATTTCATTTTGGGCGTTTTGCCCAGGACACTTTTTATAGAACATACAGTTACTCTGGGGGTTCTGAGGCTGTGGTCACATTGTTTTTTTGAATTTCTTCTTTAGAAGGGAGAGTGGCATCATTTTGCAAAAACAAGAAAATAATGTAATTTCAAAATCTAAGTTCTTTTATGTTTGAGCTTTAAACTCCTATCAGTGGTAGCAGGGCTCTTATTTTCTGTCTGGGCCTGCCTGTTTTGCACTCACTCTGCACATGCTGAACCCTCCTCAACGAGGAACATTCTGCAGCCTATTCTTACGCTATTTACTCTAATAAATTGTATTTGTTTTCCATCTTTGGATCTGAATGCATTTTAGAGCTGTGACTGGCAGCTCAAAGAGCTAAGCCTGTTTGACATATGGAAAGCATTCAGGCAAAGAAAAACATTACACGTTTCTTTCAACACCTGATTTTTTGTATCTCTTACAAATTGAGCGCACTTGGATTCTGATATAATTTAGTGAAGGCTGCTATCTGTAAGGATGTGAATTATTATGCTTAGTTTTTAATAAAAATACAAATTCTCCATTAGATTAGGTTGGGGTGAAACATACTGCATTTCTTTGCTTTTATTTTCCTGTTTTTAAAACCTTAGCTTGTGATATCATTTAGTTCTGCAACAGTCAATGCAACAGAACATAAAATTGTAACTATTGAGAACTAGTAGTTAAAAAGAAAGCTAATGTTTTTCCCATGCTCTATTTTTCTGCACTTTCTTACCATGTTTCTTGGTCTGCAGAGCTCTCTGTGGGTAGGCACTGCTGATCTGGTGCTCTGTTAAAAGTGCAAATTCCTATTACATTACCTTTTTATCATCCATGATTCTCAGAACATTTTGCAAACAGTGATTAGTTTTCCAGCTGTCAACTGGTGATGAGCAGAGCTGAATGATCTCCGTATTACAAATGAGTGAGCTGGGACGCGGAGCAATATAGCTGGTTTTCTTATCTCACACAGCAAACAGAGAGCTGGAACTAAGTAGACCCTGGGAATCCTTAATTCCAGTCCTCTATTTTAAACACTTAACCTTCAATATGCAGTCCAAATAGGATAATTACATGTTATATAGCAACAGTCAGTGATGAGGTCCTTTTTTGCTTTACATTGAATGACAAATGCTTCGATTCTCTCTCTTCTCTCTCATTCCAGTTTAAACACTATGTTAATAAGCTCCGGAGCAAGAACACATTTTATAAAAAGAAGCGACTGGAAATAGCAGAAATTACAGCTGAGTATGGTATCCTCCAGAGGACAGAAGAACTTCTAAAACAGCGCCACGAGGCTATTCAGCAGCAGTTGGTAATACAGGCATTAACTACTCCCACAGTCCATCATCCTTGCTTCCCTGATAACTAGCTATATAATAAGATAGATGCTGTTTTGTTAGTTTCTAATATATATCATCCTCAGCGCTCCTGCTGTCATTAGTCATTAGAGTACAAAATTTATTTTTGTCTGTTGATTGTGCTAAGCTGCTGTACTTTATGTTCAGCAACTGTTTTTTTTACAGGCAGTCATGAATGTTCTGCCATTTCTTAGAATGAGGGGCTTGACCCTGCTTTTTGAAGTCAATGGTAAATCTTCACTAACTCCAGTTAGAGCAAGGCTGGATTAGTTTAAATCAGTTTTTGGTATCCACATACATAGTAAGGGCTTTGAAAATAATATCAACAGCAAGTAGGATTCAAGTTACTGCTATGAAATATACAGGAATAATCTTTAAAAAAAGAGGGGGCAGGAAGTAAAGATTCTATCCCGAGAAAATCTAGCAGAAAATGTGTTTCACAGTAAGTAAAAAATGTTAAACTGGATGAATGATTTTTCTAGGCCAGAAGAGTAGAAATCTTTTTGCTCTTCTTAACTGTAACCATGTGGGCAGTATACAGTCATCCCAAATGCAAAGAGATTCATTTTTAGCTCACAAAAATCAATTGTTGTAGAATTTTCTTTTAATATCAGTACTCTTGTTATCAAAATATTTTTATTTATATCTGTTTTTGGTACATGTACATATTTTGCATTTTTTTAAACATAAAACTATTTGCTCAATTAAAAAAAAATACATAAAATAGTCTGTGAAAAGATATTCACATAGTTGCAGTGGATGATGTCATGGTATTTCAGTAAGGCACTCACGTTTAATTAAAAATAAAACCAGAACTGCTACTGGGTAGAATGAAGCACCTAAGCAGTAGGATCAGAGCTGTTCTCGTGATTGCTACTCAGCTAGAAGGAGGGTGTGTGGATGTATGTTGTCACTAATGATGTGTTTATTTACAGCAGGCTAACTAACGTACACCAGTCATCTCACAATATAATCACTGCAGACAAAAAGCACTAAATGTTTTTTTGTGATGCGGCTACACATGGTCAATACTATGTTCCTATACGAGTCTGACCTTTTCTAAACTACCTTGTAGCAAAACCAAAGAGCTTTGACTTCATAACGTTCTTGTTATCTGTAGGCTCATTCCCGGTGCATCCTGCCAATTCTACATTCGTACCCTCAGATGACTAGTGCACACGTTTTCCCTATGATATCAAAGATACCTTTCCTAGCCTTGGGCACAATGGCCTGTCAGACTATACCCTGCTATTAAAGTCAAAATGCTCCCATCATAGTAGCAGTAGCTAATAGTAGATATAAATCTTTTTTTAAACGTATGGTTATAAAAGGTTTTGGAGGACAATGGGCTTGGAGTTCACAGATAGATGACTCTTTTAAGAATGAATATTTTGCTTTTTAATAAATTGTGGATGCATAATCAACACCTAGCTTTCAAATTAGAGCTCTTCCTTACATACATAATGAGCAAGCATTGCTAAATACCATTACATCAGCATATAATTAAATGTAAAGTTTATGTAAGTATATTATGTAGTGTAATGTATTACTATAGTATAGTGTATATATATATAGTATTACTATAATGAATACAGTGTTCACTTAGTTTAACTTGACAGTTGTTTATAAAATAATTAGCTACATTGCGTCTTCTGATTAAGCATCTAGATTTACAACAGAGCCTGACCTAAAGTTTACTTTACTTTGTGGTAGCTTTCTGTTAATTTCATTGGGTGTTAGATAACAAAATAGTGGTGTATTATAGGAAGTTGTTGTTAGCTTGCTGTACAGGCCCTAGATAAAAAGTCAGTTGTTGGAGCAGCTAAATTATTAATCACTTTCAAAATAAGTTGATTACAGTACGTTTCCACTTTCTTTACTGTATTTCACTTCTTTGAAGGAATTTGCTTTATTACTCAATTAATAGACTCACACTCAGCCTTTGTTTGTGTGTGTGTTTGCAGCAAGCAATTGAAGACAAAAAAGGTATTTCTGGATATAGTTACACCCAGGAGGAGCTGGAAAGAGTATCTGCAGTAAAGAGTGAAATGGATGAAATGAAAGGCCGAACACTAGACAACATGTCTGAAATGGTGATTTTTGTCTTAAATTGTTGTACTACTTCAGTCTCAATTTCTGGTTCCTCAGAGTATAAAACTAACTTTAATATTTTGGTTGTTTTTTTCATTTTCCTTTAGTATATGTTATATAAACATAAACATATATAAAAACGTGTATTTTCAAACAATATAGACCTGCAAATGTATATTGGAAAAGTTTACTAAAATGTACATTTCTTTTGATGAGTGAAGAAGAAATTTAGAATTATTAAAAAAAAAAAAAAAAAGAAAGAAAGAAAGAAACACCTACTTCCCTCCTCTTCAGAAACAGTAGAGATATCGTCTTGGTTTTAACTTTTTTTGTGTGTGTGTGGTTTCATATTTGTTCTTGCACAGTATTTGAAAAGTTAAGAGGTTTGAATTGTTAACAGAATCTTTTTTTTCCTTGTATCACTGGAGTTAAGCATTCATTAAAAACCAATATTTAACATTCCCAAAGAGCTAAATATTTTTTTCTTTTTCTCTGTAGCCTAATTTTCAATTATACTTAGATCTGTGGTCTTCCAACTTAATACATAGCCACAGAAGCAAAATAAAAGAGCCCAAAGCAAAATAGCGTTCTTTGAAATCATTAAGGCACGTTAGAAATAAAATGGTATAATTAAATAGCATGAATCTCAAATAGAAAGCTGGATAGAATTTGAATTTTCAGTATAAATATTTTAAATTGACTCTGTTTAAGCATGTTCAAATTTTATTTAACCTATGCAGGGTGTGTTTGCTTGTTTTGTTTTGTTTTAAGGATCTCTTTTTTTTTCAGTCATGTCTATGCAGCTCATTCTTTTTTCCCACTCCTTAAGTTGTTTAGGTGTCTGGCTTCTGGACATGTCTGTGGTGTTCTCACTTCAAACAATGGAAACAGAATTTGTCTGGTTTGTGGTAATGACCCTACTGCAATATGGCCTCTTTCCCTTAGTTAATTAGGCCTGCACTTATATTTTATTATACATAGTTCAGTCTCCTTACATCACATGTTTTTTCTCTCCATATTTTGGTTTTCTTCTCCTTTCTTCTTACATGCCCAATAATATAAATGTAGTATTAATATATTATTTAAGTATATTATTTTGTCCCTCTATCAGGTAAAAAAACTGAATACTATGGTGGCAGAGAAGAAGTCCAGCTTAGCTCCTGTTATCAAAGAACTGAGACAATTGCGCCAGAAGTGCCAGGTTAGTAGAAAAACTTCAGAAAAGCTTTAAACAGTGCTTATTAATGAATTAGGGTAGGCAGCAGCAGACTTTGGGAGGCAGTCCTATGTTTTGCTCTGCAAATTTGTCCGTGCAGTCAAGTGTTACAGCAGGAGTTTATTGTACCTACAGACTTCTAGTGTTTATATGTCTATGCACATCCTCTCCCTCATAAGGCACCAGTAACTTCATGGCAATGCAGTTTAGGGGTTGAGCTAAGACCACATAAAAATGGAAGTCAGAATATGATTAGTTATCAGACGCCTAAATGCTTCAAATAATGCAAATCCCTTGTGTCTCATCAACTTTATTTAATTGCATGCCTTGTTTTGTGTGTTTTTTCTTGTCTTTGAAGTAGGTTTATTTTAATCTATTAAACCTTCCTCTTGTTCTATGTAAATAAGGTCAAAATTACAAAGAAACATCATTTACAGCTCTGTTGTGTTGTACAAGGACATAATCAACCCTGAAGGAAAGCTGCAAATATCAGAATAGGTCAACAGTGATTTTTAACAAACAACAAGAATGGAATTCTTAAAAGCTGACAGTATAGGCACAACATCAGGCAAATATTTCGTCCTTTATAGTAATTTCTAAAAATAATAATAAAATTTAATTACTATACCAGGGGAAAATTAAAAAAATCATGGCTTGAAATCATAGCAAAGTTAATTTTCAAATTAGTTTCAAAGCTTTTTCTGCTTTAAATGGATTGCAAATAATATTTCGTTGATCTAAGACCTATATTAGTCCATATGAATGACAGATTTCTCTCATTGCTGTAGAAGTAAATAGAGCTATGAAATTCGTAAATTCTTAATTTTCAGTTTTGTAATTATATTTCCTTTCTTCTTGCAAAGACTGCCATATTTGTCTACCACATTAAAGCTATGGCTGTGGCTGTAAAGAGGAAATTTGCATGCTGTGTTGTGGTGTATACAGCTGATCTGCCAGTATGCAGCTTTACCATGTGTAATAAATAATACCCACGTGCCAGCTAGTTTTATGTAAGTGCCGGTGAGCGTGCCAATAGCTGAGGTTGATGTGTGACACCAACAAGAATGGAGCCTGCTTGAATGTCACATGTCAGTTGAAGGCTTTATTTATGTACTCTTTTGCCCTTTTCACATAAGGAATTAACTCAAGAATGCGATGAAAAAAAAATCCAGTATGACAGTTGTGCAGCAGGGCTAGAGAGCAATCGCTCCACGCTGGAACAGGTAAGATGGTGCCTTGGTCACACATTACTAAATGCTGTGCAACATGTTATTTATTATATCTATTTATTATGGTTTGATACATTCCTGTCTTCCCTTTTGATATGGAAGCTCACTGCAGGTGGAAATGAGTAAGTGGTGATCTACAACTACATAAATCATGCATGAAACTGCTGTGGACTAGCTACAGACCCACACATCTCCTGTTCTGAATGAGCTCAGTGGTACATGTACATCGCTCCATCCACTGAAGTCCAGCACCGGTTAGCAAAAGTATTGTAAAAGATCCATCTGCCAGAAATCCTGCTGACCTAGTAGTATCTGTTAGGAGAGAATCTGACAATGAAATGTTAAGGATTAATTTGTGAAGACAAATCTTCAAATGCATTTAGCAGACTCACTACATTAGCAAAACCAATCCAATGGTTAATTAATGCACTGAAACTGATGGCAAGGATACTTATTAAATGTGATTTGTCTTGCATTCTTGAAAATTATAGACAAAAAAAAAAATATATATATATATATATTTCTTTTTAAATGCAGCCATATAAGTATAGCTAAGGGCTTGTCTGTATGTAGTTTACATATTGCTTGCACTACAACACTTCTAGGAAGGGAGGTACCTAAACTAGTTCTATACTCCGATGTGGGGTCAGTATTAATGTACGTGAATCTGCTTTATCTCACTAGATTACCTCCTATGAGCTTTGTTTGGACTTGATTTCTCAAGGGTTTGCCAACATAAGGAATGTATTTTGCAATAAAAAAAGGTGTACATTTAAAGTGTAGGTGGATATATAGATATTCTTTCCCTGCAGTAAAAGTACCTATATATGGTTTAATCCAAGAATAATAAAAGAACGTACAGATGAACCTGCTATGTGGTAGACCTTCTGTAAGAACTATTTTGCAATATCAACCTAGGCTTTTTCCTTGGCAGACAAACCTTAGTCATGTTCTAACACACGATGACAATCAAGTCCACTGATTAGGCTGGATGTGACTGTCAACAAACTTTTGCAGCGGAACTGGTGAATTCAGTTTTCCAGCTGATGGTCTGAAATTCATACGGAGACACAGCTTTGGAGTTGACAACTTCATTGTGGTTTAGGAGTACATGTAATCCAAATTCCATTGAATTACCAATATTCTTGGTATATTTTCTTGGACCGTTTAGGGATGGGACTAGCCCCCTATCTCCATACCCCTCAACATAATTATTGATTGCTAATTGACATACCATCAACCTGTCTGTAGGTTCTAACATACATTTTGCAGACATGTTCTAGGAAAGGAACCATATTTAGCACTTAAGATGTGCTTAGAAACAAGACTTTTGGAAGTACTTGTGAAGTGTCTTGTAGGAGTCAGATTTATTAGTAAACAACAATTAAGTCTTCTCTAACTGTGACTGAAACTCCACATCTAAAAATGGTACCCTTTCAGTTATCTTTCCCTTTAAGAGAGATTTCTGTAAAGCCCAAATATAAACATTTAAGAAAAGATGAGTTCAGAATTATGCCTGTTTCTGTTATGGACTCTCGTGGTTTATATAGCAACACAGGGCATGTACTATGGACTTTGAGTTATGTTATCCATTGAAATCTTATTCCTGTACTACAGGAAGTGAAAGGACTCCTTGAGGAGTGCATTCAGGAAGAAAGCAACTACCGTTATGTAAACTGCATGAAGAGGGTAAGATCACAGGAAGGACTAAATCGTTCTTTGTGAAATGAAATAGAGATTATATATTTTTAAAACATTTGTGTCTTCATTTATAGAATCTAGAAATACAGCTCCAACGTGCTAAAGAAGAAATGAAGATGTACGTCTCCCCAGATCCTCAGGAGAGACGAAAGGCAATTCGGTAAATGGATTATTGTGTTTCCTTGTGTTAACTTGAGGGATATTCATAAACTGAGACTGAAGTTAGGAATTTTCTCACTGGCATTTGAACTGAAGGAGTTCACCTGATAAATTTAGAAACACTATAATAACCTAAAAATAAGCATCTTGAATTCCAGTATATACTGTTGTAAACCTATGAATTCTCTCAGACATACCAAAAGATTTTCCCTTCCTGCTGGAGATTATAGGCCCCAGATAGTGGTTTTAACTTGCAGCCCCTGCTGGCAAAGGCTCAGAAAAGCTGTGCTTCAGCTAGGTCCCGCAGGAAGTGTGTCTCTACCAGACATAATCCCTCTGCCAAGTCTATACCAAGACTCCAGCAGGCAGGAGTTGGTCTACCACCTCTCAAAGACAGCAACCACATGCTGCCCTCAGATTCTGGCCAATTCTTACAAATCTACTGTTCTTTCAGGTGTAATAGCTATCACCATCCCTAGTACAGAAATGGGGGACTGCGTAGACACATCCAAAATGCATTTTGGATTGCTACTATTTGCAGTTTTCACTGGAGGTAGAATGATTAATGTTCCATACCGTCACAGTAACCTTCATTTTTACACTCAATTTAATTGACAGAACGATTGCTTCAGACTGAGAGGTTTTTCAGGACCCCTTGCCTTTGTCTGGTAGGA
Organism: Anas platyrhynchos; assembly: GCF_047663525.1. Taxonomy (NCBI): domain Eukaryota; kingdom Metazoa; phylum Chordata; class Aves; order Anseriformes; family Anatidae; genus Anas; species Anas platyrhynchos. The sequence goes on from NC_092602.1 coordinate 3,046,177, forward strand.
AGAGAAACAGAAAAGGTTATGCATTGAGCTGATAAATTATTTTGTGTAGTTTTCCATTTCAAATAATGCAGTCCAGCCAAAAAGATTGAAATGTTTTTTGAGAATGAGATATTTTGGTTTAATTATCTGTGCAAAGAAATCTAAATATTACCATGTCATACAGATTTTTTATGCTTTACAACATACCAAATATTTTTGTAAAAGTATCCTGTTTAAAATTGTGTATATATTAAATCTTTTCATACAATATAAAAGTTGAAACAAAATTTTAGCAATAAAGTCCACAGGCTGGTTCAGCCCCATCAAAATTAAACACCAGAAAAAAAACATAATGAAATATTTTTAACTTTCATTTGATAAAAGTGTGAAAATACCTGTTTTATTCTTCATATATTTTTTTAATTTTAGAAATTTGTATGAAATAGCAATCCTGTTTTCCAGCTAGTTTTATTTTTGACCAAAAAAAAAAAATCTTAAATTCTAGTTGTCGACAAACTGAGCAAGATTAAGTTGTTGTGACTAGATTTATGAAGTTGTCTGTGGCTTTCACACAATAGTATTTATCAGTCATGAAAATATTTACCCAAACAGTAGATCTGTAGTAGTAAAGTTAAGGTCTGCTGTGTTAGACCAAGAAGTCTGTTTTTGTTTTTTGTTTGTTTGTTTTTGTTTTTTTCACATTTTTAATGAATGGAATGAGTGAAAAACATTTTGATCTTTTGAAAGTACGATTGGGCCTCCTCAACAGTGCAGTCACACTGTCTAAAGGAATCTCTGCAGAGTACACCAGTTTTAGTTCAGTGCAGAGGGGACAACAGCTCTGCCTTGTACCTCTCCATCTCACAACCCGCATCAGTCAGCATTCCTACAGTTTGCTTTATTGTGTAGGCTTTAAAAAGCCACAGCAATATCAATCTTTAACGTGAGGCCTCTTCCTAAATTCCTGCGTTTGTATTTCAGAGACGTGACAGATTGTTGCTTGAGATCTGTATAAACTGTCATGTCAGAGCTGTGGTTCATGTACAGCTTTCTGTGCAACATGCCAAAATGCTTCGCAAAATTGTCCCATTCACAAAACGATTCAAAGACATGACTGAGTGGTAAAGCAAAGACAAAACTAAATTAGATAAATAATAATCATTCTGCATTTCATTTTAAAGCTTTAGACAATCCATCATGCAGATGTCACAGCAGGAAAACAGAACCACTACCTGTTTATCACTTCTTAAAGAAGAAGAATAAGTTAATTTCCCAAGATATCTGTCCTCTTAGGTCTCTACCTCTCAGAACAATTTCTGGACAGTTCTCTTGCAGTGGTGGCAACTAGGGAAGCAACCGTAAGTGGGTAGTAAACACAGAATCATGGAATGGTTTGGGTTGGAAGGGACCTTAAAGATCATCTAGTTCCAACACATCTGCCAGGGATACCTTCCACTAGATCAGGTTGCCCCATCCAACCTGGCAAACAATCAAATATAGTTCAGTATCACCTGAGGCAATTTCTTCACTCATTGGGGAAGTGGAGTGAAAAAAGGCAGTAGCTGATAGCTAAGATTTTACAGGCTCTGGAGTGGGGCCGTTGATAGAGACAGCCACATGTCAATGAGAAAACTCCAAGGATTCTGTCAAGAGACACTGAGAGATGAGATCGTCTCCTCTGTCAGATCCTTCATAAACTAGAAATTGTCCTGATGCACCTTGAGAGTGGTGCCAGTGGAGCTGCATCTCTTGCTGTTCCAGAACATGAACCAGAAGTTGCTAGGAAATGAAAGGCTAGATTAATATCCATCAGAGGCCTTTTGCAAGGATCCAAGCCATGAAAATAGTGAAATACTATGCAGAAAACAATGTAGGAAAAATAAGAGTAAGAGATGAATTAAAACCAATAATGTTATGGTGAGAGAAGAAAAGGATGTAAAGACAGAAAGTGAGTGGAGGCTAAGGAGCTTCTTACTCTCACAAAATAACAGAATGCTGAAGGATGCAAAAGATCTATTGAATGAAGGCAGATTAAAAAAAAAAAAAAGAAGCAGAAGGGTAAAAAGAGAAATAGCTGTGAGAAAAATCTTAGTGATGATGTGAACATTCATTAGTATGAAAGGCAGCAGAGCTCAGCCAAGCAGCTGAGAGGAAATGCGGGTCAAGCAGCAGGCACTGGCCTTTTATGGCCTTGCAGGGAAGGGGAGGGTCCGAGTTTATTCACAAATGTTAAGCAAAAAAAATGCTCCAGCTCAAACACTTGTGACAGAAACATCCACAATGTCGATACTCGCGCAGACAAGCCCCCAAATCCAAATGCTGGAATTAAGGGTGAGTCCAGCTATGTCATTCCAGGTATGGTGAGGAGAATGTGAACAGAGCATTATCTCTGCTGTCCCTGCTTCACTTGCTAACTGTGGGCACAGAAGCTAGAGAAATTATCCCTCTCACGGTGACTACACACGTTTCTGACCTTCCATAAGAGGTCGCAGACCAGTTGTGTTTAAATTAATTACAACAAAGTTCCATATAGAGATTTTTACAAAAAATGAGAAGATAACAAAATGTTTCTAGACATCATTTTAGAATGTGAACGTATTTTTCAGCAGGCACTGGAATGTAAACGGAGTGAAAATGAACCATAAATAGAACAGCACTTTCCTAACAACGTATTGAGCAAAAAATGTCTTAATTCCAACACTCTTTTTTTTGAACATAAACTCTCTGTTCCGTGGAGTCAGTTCTTAGGAATGTGAAAAGTTAATTTTCTTCTCTAAAAATAGAAGTTTGTGTTTTTTTTTGTTTTTTTTTTAATGAAGTTATCAAGTTGCATTCTTTCCAGTCATCATTATAAATAGTAAAGAAAAACTTACTAGGAAAGACATCTTATTTTCTGATGATTACTTTGAAAATTCTATTAAAGAAAAAAAAAAGCACGTGTTCTTGAGGCCAAATGTGTGTGAACATACGCTGTGCGCCAGTGGAAATAAGAAGATTCAGTGTTGCTCTGATTTGGTGAGGATTGCTAGGGATCAGCTGTGTCTGCACAGCGCTTGGAGCAGTCTCAAGACTGCTCTGATTTGTTCTGGCTCGAATTGTCCGAGAGTGACAGATCATAAAATGATCCAGCTGCATTCCTTGCACATCCCTTCTGCAGGGAGTATGGCAGGCAGGACCAGGTGGCCTGGGGCCCAAGTGCTCCAGTTGAAATCCTGGAGTAGCTCATAGAAATAGAAGGAAGGGATATAAGAAACATGATGCATTGGTTCTACACTGCTGCTCACTATGCTGTAGCAAACCTTCACACTGATAGCAGAAAGGCTGGTATTTCTTTCTGGAAATTAGGATTTCTCTATGCTTAGTTCTTCTATCCTGAGCAATTTGAAAAGTTCTTTAGATGAACTGGGTTATTTTTTATTCCACTAGCAAACGCTCAATCTCTAAGTGTACCATGACACATGAAATACAGTAATTTATTTTTAGATTGTTATTGTCCTATTTCAAAAACAAACAAACAAACACAAACATAGTAATGTATCTGAATCATGCCATTATGGTTTGCAATATTGTATTGTCAGGTTTCATGTATTAAGTTTGCCTGTGTCAGAAGGCAACCCAGCCACTTGTTACAGACAAAGGTGTACAGCCAAGATTTTTAATAACGAATGTCAACAGTTACACTTCTAAACCTATATTTAGGCACCTAAATGTGATGGCTGTCTTCGGAAGGTGAGGGACACACAGCGGTTCTATTGCAGTGACTGGATTTGTTAAACCTGGACTGAACTACTACTCTTCTTCATTCCTCTACTTTCCCACTCATTCTATCCCTACATTCATGGCAATTAAGGGCTGTGGATTTGTAAACTCTGATGTTTGTACAAATTAGGGCCAAGGGCTAAGCTTAGAATACCACTAGCATAAATACATCATTAAAAAGGGATCAAGTATGTCTTATCTAAACGATCTTGCTGTTGTCTTCAAGCTGGAAGCAGCAGTAATTATGCCTGCTTTGAAAACGTAAGGGATTTTATCCAATACCACTTTTGCCAACTGCACAACTGAGAGAATCAAAAGCAATCCCTGATGTCAAGGATATGTTGTCTAATGACTAAAAGGTTCCTTCATGCTTTCTCTTCTGACTGTCTATGCATGAACCTCATAATACCTTCAGAATTTTCCATGGTTATATCATTATTCTGTCCTATTATTTAGAACCAAATAAAATCATAATAAAATTATCATATATTTCCTTTAGAGAGCAGTATACACGAATGATCCTTGAGCAAGAAAACCTGGGGAAGGTAAGAATGAGGTTTTTACTCTGTAAAAACATCACACAGTTCATATTTTTGTGGGCCTTACTACCAAATGTTGTGGTCAGTCTTTTATAAAAAGCATATTGCAGCCTACAAAGAAAATTCCATTACTGCTGGCAATGGTAATTAATACCCTGAAAAGAGATCATGCTCGCTCTTCAGGGCTTGATTTCCTGCAGTGTATAGCATGAGCCACTTGTAAAAGATAGTCAAACAGCTTAATGTGACAGCACATTCCCTGTAAACCATTTGGATAAGAAACTGAAACATGGACATAACAAACTGTGCCAGCTCAAATTTTATGTTGTATATAAAGCAACCCGTTGAAGACAATAAATTTTGAGCCTGCCAGCTTTATCACTGTTATTAAAGGCCAAGGGATCATCGTTGTAGCAGTGCTAAACAAAAGCAGTTGTCCGTTTTTAATCTTGCATGAAGCTCAGATCAGCGCGGAAGAAGTTAGGCTTACGATTCATGCTAAACATCTTTCTTTTATTAGTTTTCTTTTTATGAGTCAGTCTGTGAGTGATTTCTGCAGGTTTGGGCCACCACTATTAATGATCAATAGCAGGTTTTGCTGTGAAACATTAATTTCACGTCTATAATATGATAATATGAATGCATTGCAGGCTGCAACTTGACACTGCAAGAGCTCTGTATGGAAATAAACTCGGATTTCTACCATAACTTCTCAAATATATGAGACCATTATTTAGGCGGTTTTAAGACACTGAAAGGATTGTCAATCCATACAAAGCAGATAGATAAGTCCCAGGTGCTGATTCATTTATTGCTTGCAAGGAGTGTTATTAACTTGAACAAAAGGTAATAATATTTCAGTAGCATATAAAAATCCTTGTCATTCCAAGCTGTCTTTGTAAGCAATTTTTGTGGTATAAAACTACTTCAGTAATCTAATATTTTTGTATTTTTAACAGAAATTACGAGAGAAGCAGAAAGTTGTACGGGAAAGTCATGGGCCAAATATGAAGCAAATTAAAATGTGGCAGGACTTTGAGCAGTTAATGGAATGTAAGAGAGAATGTTTTCTAAAACAACAAAATCAAACAGCCATTGGTCAAGTCATTCAGGAAGGAGGTAAAGATAGGCTTGTATTATGAATTCTGCCTTCTTTATAACAGCATAAAGTGGGAAGACATTGTATTGACTTCTTAGAGGTAACCTCTTTCTCAACATTGCTGCTTTCATCATTTCTGTAAAAAATTGTTGTATTTTATTTGGTTTTGGTGGATAAACAAGGAGGGCAACTAAGCACTTGATGAAGCTTTTCCTCCATTGTTTAAGTGACAACAAAACGTGGTTAGGAAGATCTGTTATGAAATCTGCACTAGGGTGAACCTCATCGTAAATCTGTTTTATGAGTCTGGGAATGGCATGCATCTGCAGAGAGATCAAAGGGAAAAAAAAATCCTTTTCCAGGGTCACGGAAAACTTATGTAATTGCTCTGCTCCTTATTCTGTATCTCTAAGATTACATTTTTGCAAGGTCTGGGACTCGATATTGTATAATTGTGGACCTCCTGGCTTGGCCCTCTCCTTCCCTATTGTCTTTATTCATCTAGTGTGACTGGTAAGAATGGAGCCATTTTCACTCTGAGCTGCACAGACCTTGCCTGCACACTCCTAGTCATACTTTCCTTGCATGGTTGAATTAAACTGATTGTGCTTCCAGGAGACAGTTCATTGCTACAGCGTCAGGAGTAGGTTCTGAGAACAATTACTTGGATTCTGAATTTTTTTTCCATTGTCTTTTGTTGGTTTTAACAAATGCATTTTTCTTGCACATATACCTTTTTCTCATTTTTCTTAGTTGTCCACCTGAAAGTGCTAGCTGTGGTCCCCTAAAGGCTTTCTCCACTGAGGGCATCTTGCTGTTTCATGTGTGCAGTGTGATTCCAAAGTGGTTGCACTAGCCAAAGAGGGACATCCCAGGGAAGGAGGGCTATTGATGGATGTAAATATGGCACAGTGGTTCCTGTATATGTCCAGCTATGCCAAACAGGTAGATATGCAAGGCTCCCTCATACTCTGGTTTTAACCTGTGAGCCACAGGCAACTGCCACTGCCCTTAAAATTGCATCGTGAGACCCATGACTGACCCAGGGTAAAAGGAATGCAGATGAGGCTTGAAACTGTCCCTCACGCTTCATCATTTCTGATGAGCGCCTCTTAGTCACAATCAAAGACTAGAAGCAGAGAGATAAGTCTGGGTGACGAGAGCTCCTGCTGTTCTTCTTTAGTCTCTTGGCTTAGTGGATTTCTAGATAGGTTTTTTCTTCTTCTTTTTTTTTTCTTTTTTTTTTTTTCCCCTATTTCCTGCCTAAAGTAGAATGGACTTTATCACTGATAGTTCTTTCAGATGTAATTTGGACACAAAAAATTACTTGGTTTTCTCTGATACATACCTATGAAATCTGCTGCTGTTTCCTCTATCAAGACAGAGTCTGGTAACTGTACAGTTCCTAGTTTGCCTTTACATTAAATATATTTGATAACAGAACTAAAATAAAATATGATGACTCCATTTTGGCTGCATGGTTTTATTTTTCACATTTTGTAGGTGAAAGAAGTAATAGAAGGTAAATGCTTTGTGCCAAGTTTCTTGCTGGGTTACAGGAAAAAGAGGTTTGAAAAGCTCAGGGTCATTTAATGACATTTATTTCAGATGCCCCCCAGAAGGTTCAAAACCCCACCAATGCCTAAGGAGCACGTCCACAGATGCTCAGGACATCCTCATGTAAGCCCTCCCACACTGCTGAATAGCTGAAGATAGTCTTTCTCAACAGCTGCACGCTAATCTTTCCCATGACAAGGAGAAGCAGCACATTCTCCCCTACGCACATTTTCACGGAGCATGAAGGGAAGGCCGCTGTGTAGGACACAGGCACAGGTAGAGTTAGCTGCAGTGAGGGGAAGGCGATGCGTTGCCACCAGAGGCTGCTTCCACGATGGCAGCAAGAGAACAGGCTGGAGGAAGGCGCTGAAGGGAAAACGTATCAACCAGAAGGGGAGAAGCTCAGGAAAAAGGCATGTGCAGACTACACGGTGTGGGCACAGTCATCTCTAGAGCCATCTGTAAATTTTCTTCTTGCTAGCTCTGTAGCATCATTACCATCATGTACCACCATCACCATCGTTACCATACATCACCTGCATTGCATTGTAGAGCCTATAGGTCTGAAGGTTATGGGAGTCATGTACCTGGACTTCCAAATGAGGGTTTGCTGAATAAATGCCCCCAATAGTAAGATAACATAGACATCTAGACATAAGACGTGCTGAAAACTTGGGATAATCACCAAAAACGGGCATCTAGGTTACTTAGGATGCAGTGCGGAAGGACTGCCTGTGGTTCAAAGCCAGCAGAAAAAGGGGGAGGGAAAGGGAATATCATACATTTCAATTCAAAACTTTTACCAAAATCCTAAAAGCTCTCTTTGACTAGACCATTTATACAGAGATTTATTATGTGGATTAGTCTGCTGCCCAGGAAAAAGTAATGCTTTTGAAATTCATAGCAATGATGTAGAGTAAGACAGTATAATCATTTTCTGTTTTTCAGTTCAGAGTTACCCTAAAAATAGTTCATCTTTCTTCCTTGTAAAAACAGTTTATTGCTAGTTACTCAACGATGACGTGATTGTTGCTCTGATCTGATTAGTGCTCTGTCATTTGTACTGCACCAAGAAAGGGCACACAGATTATACACTACAGCAGCAGCAAAATTACTTTCTGAGACGAAGCAGAAAATCATAATAACTGTTATGAAAAGAAAATTGGAAAAACTCAAGCTATTTTTAGCTTTTATATAAGTGGACATTTAATAAATGCAAATTTAATGGATTCTGTTCACTGGCTTTTCCACATAGTTTGGGATTTGATGGGAGCATTCAAAAATCTTTGAGTTTTGCAATTGTATCTTTACTTCCTAACTTGCAACAAAAAGCTTACTTCTGTGGTTTTTTTTTTTTTTTCTGTTGTTATTATTAATAGTCTAGCTGGTTAATTAATAAGATGAAACATACCATAGAGAAAAAATACCTGCCTTTCCCCTGTGAAGGCTGAAATAAATAAAAAATGTGCACAGTTAAACTTGGGGTCTCAGCACTTACCAATTTCTTCCATTTGGAACACCGATCAGAGCAGTCACTTACGAGCAGCAGCTTACTTTGCTTCAAAAGGCTTCTCCTTATCTTTATCCAGAACTGGATGAGAAAGTATTCCAGCTATAAAAACTCCTGTAGTGTTGTGCAGCTTTGCATTAGTTAGTCACGTTGACGTCAACTGTCCCTAGAGCCACAGGAGATTTGCACATAGTGCTAAGAAATGAAATAGTTACAGGCATCAGAAACAGGCATGAGAAAACATCACATTCACCATATTATTTAACCAGCCATTTTATCATCTGGAGATCAGATTATTTTGTTTATATTCACAGTACCATTTTACCTCCATATGAGCTATAGTAAGTAAAGTAAATGTTCTTATGCTTCCTTAAGTAACCCAAATCTATGAATACTTACTTGTACACCTTTATTCGCATAGGTATTACTACGAGTGAAGCCATGTATAGTTGCCTACAGACATCACAGTTAGGTGCTGCTATTGTGTTTTATTATGTTTAAATATAGTGATTTCCAGAGCTTTCTTGATAAGGCTTTCCTACAGCTGTGATGGTGATCACTGTTACAAAACACAATACGGCAGAAGCATTTAGAGCAGTTCAGAGCCTAGAAAATGGCCTTATGATGAGCATGAAAAACTGTTCTCCAAATGACTTGCTGGTTCAGGAGCTGGAAATGAAGTCGAGAGCCTTTTTTTCTTAGATCACTGTTTCTTGTCTGGCCCAAATCAACAGCGACTGAAAATTCTCTGTTATACCCAGTGGCTGTCCTCAGCAAGTGCTCCAAGCCGAGCAACTTGGCAGTATCGCTCCAGTTCCTAAATCACCACTCTGGCAGTGTCTGGTGAGCCTGGAGTCAGCGGCCACGAGAAGGCAGGCAGACATGGCTGGGAGGCCGCAGAGGCTGAAGTGCTGTCGCCTGAAAGGTGTCACCTTGGGAGAAAGGTCGTGACACATGGCCGCGGTGGTGTGGGAAACTGGAACGCCGTCATCTTGGTTGTGGATGAGGACAGCATGGATGCTTAGAGATCTGCTTTCTCTCATTGGCCCTGCCTGGATTTGCTCAGATTTAAGTGAAAAAGACAAAGAACTCATTCTCAACGTTTGCCCTACATTATCTTTTGTAGCGCTAGGTCTCCTGCTGAAGGAATGCTGTTAACTCTTCAGCTCCCTATCACAATCGGTAATGGGAACAGATTTTTTTTTTTCAGGGACGTGTCAGGGTTCCAGTGAGGAAATACTTCATGAATCAACATTTTGTCACAAGGTACTACCTGTCTTGACAACACCCAATTGATTAATTGTTTTTTAGCAATCAGAATTTGACCTACTTTCAGCTTGTTTAAAGAGTTCTTTAAATCTTCAGTATGAATTTAAAAGGGGTTCTCCACATTCTCAGTGTCTCTCTTTCTTTAGCGTTAGTTCCACAGCAACAGTCTCCAAAACCCCAAGGCAGCCCATCTTATTCCAAGGTCATTGGGTGAAAAGGGTATTTTTCACAGTCGCATTACACTGATTTTCACGATTGTAACAAAAAAAAACACGCTGTCAGCCACGGTGCCGCGGTAACGTCAAACTCGGTGAGGAGCTCTGGTGTTAGCAATCATACTCCAAATAATCAGCAGGAACTGTGAGACAAATCATGCAGTCCTTACTCTCACAAAACCCTTACTGACTTCAGTGGGAGTTTTGCCAAAATAAGGTCTGCTGGATTTAGCTCTGTATTCTTCCTCCTGACAGAACAAGTAGGAATTAAAAGGGCCAGCATCAGATTTATGAGACAGAGGAAAAAAAGAACTATAATTATCTTTAAAGTAATGACTTTCATCTAACACAAATCAATGTTCCATTAGACACATCCTAATTTATAACAAAAATTGTTTGTGCAAGTTTTTCTCAGCACAACCAAAATCCACAAGTAGTTAGCAATACAATTTGATTTTTATTAGACATGTATGAGAGGCTGTCTTGCACAAATCTAGTGCTGGAGTACTTAATAGTGTTCAAAATGCAGCCTTATGCATTACCTTGTGTTTAACGGTATTATTTTTATTTATTATAAAAATAAGAAGTATATTTTTACCTTTTTTAAAAATCTCCATTTCTCATAGTTTTGAGAAAAGTGTGTTTTTGCAAACTGGGATGCACACAACTGGCATTTGCTGAATGCCAAGAACTAGAGTACTTTTTCTGCAAGAAGATCTGCACAAGCCAATGCCTATTGCACCGTTTCAGTTCAGTCTGTCATTACAGAATAACATTTCATTTTTAAGCTTCTAAATTTTATTGCAACTGCTCAGGTCTTAAAAACACTCATTTATACAATAAGCACTTAATTAGGTCTACTTCTGAAATAGGATAAAGCCAAATCCTGCACATTCTGCTAATACTGGAAAAAATGCAGTTGATAGGAGTATGGAAAATGAGATCTTACCAATTTTCAAAGATAAATTCTCTTCTCTCTCCCTACTTCTTTTCCTTCTAATGGAATAGAAAATATGCCTGGCATGTAGGAAACAACAACAAAACTATAAAGGCATACATCTTATACAAAGAATAACCATGTAAGGGAAATAATAAAATAAATAATCTCACAATGTCTTTATTATATATTTTACAACTGGTTCATGCTGAAAAAATCATGATTGAGATTTTTCTCTAATTAAAATAAATCTGAATGCAATTTTTTAACAGATTACTGTTTTTTAAATATGTTGAAACTCTAAGGTTATAAAATGGGAAGAATAAAGCAGTTTATTTGGTTTACATTATTGCAGCATTTTCTGGCAAGTAACAGTGTTTAGGCATTTCTTTGGAGTTAGCACATAAATCTTAGAGCCATTAGTGATGAATTAGCAAAAGCAAAAAGGGTTGATTAATTTGGAATTCTAAAAATTGAAGATCTAAAAATTAAAAATCATGTGAAAATGATGCATTTTGCGTATTAACTAGCATTTAAATGATGCATTTTTCTGAGACAGCATCCTGTGGACTGCAACATTCAGAAACTGATTTTTTTAGAGTATATATAAAACATCGTACCCACCTCCCTTTTTCCATGTTTTAAAGCTTGCCATGTTTTCACAGCATATTTAAAAGAAAACAGAACTGTATCAGAACACTGAAAGTCACCCACAGACAACCTGTTCCACTAATACTTTTACATTTATACAGCATCTTTTGTCCTAAAGGATTTCTCTACTTCATTTTCATTTTATGTAGGCTGATTAGAGTGCTCAGGTATCTGCATGAGTGAGTCAGGAAACAGTGAGAGATGCAGTTAATGTTCAGAGGACAGCAACGAAAATTGGGAATTTATTATCTCATGAGCAATGACAAAGTCATCTCAAATCTCCTTAGGAAAATAGATCCCACAGGTACAAATGAGAAGAAAACCTGAATCCTTCTAACAAAGAGATGGAATGTGGCATACTTCGTAGTGGGTTGTTACCGATGTGCCTACTATTCCTTTTGTATTTACCACACTGTACTTCAACCATTTGTATGTGAAATGCATTGCTTTAAAATCTCTATACACTAAAGGTTCTTTTCTGCTTGTTGATTTAATTGCGTGAAGTGAAGCTTGATCATAAAATATAACGAGAGGGGAAGAGAGAACTCTTATCCTGGAAAAAGCACTATAAATATTTTCCTAGGATCATTAACACAACCCTGTAACACTTCGCTCAGTGCAGCGGAAAGAATTATACAATCATTTAATGAAATTTCTAAAAAGTGCTTATAATTCCATCCCAAATATATGTGTTTTTTTTTTTTTTTTTTCAAGTGTAAAGAAAACATCCTAAAATTCTTAATTCTGTTATCAAAGTTATTTTCAACTTTTGAAGGGATTCACTTGCTAGGGACTTGGCAGTGTCAAACAAATGTTCGACTTTTATTCTGACACTTCTTGAAGAATTTGATTGAAACTATATATGTCTAGATAACACCCAACAAAGTGCCCCTCTTGCGTTTGTTTCAAGATATTTTTGGAAACAACAGAGGCGACCTTGGATGGAGCTGCTTTTCCAATTTAGGACTTCATTTGGTCTAAGAGAGTAAAATTATACTCTTCAATCCTTTTGTGTAGCCACAAACAAAACAGTGTTATTATTTTATGCTGTTGTAAAATTGTTTTTCTGTACCTTGCTAGCAGTGTCTATCTGTTTAGGATAACAGTTATTTTCGGTAATCAACAGTTACTTTCAAATGTACATATAAATAGTCCTCTAGTGTATCACATGTCCCTTTAAAATATTGTGTAATCAAAATGGGCACTGGTCCTTTATGGAATACCTTTGTTTCTTAAAACTAGCGTTAATAAATAAGTGTTACCCTTTATCTTTGCTTATAGAGAAGAATCTGATTTCAAGCCAGGGCTCGCACACACTTGATGTAAAGTCTAAATGAGGAGAGTGGTAATGCTGGCAAGTGCTCTGTGATGGGACTGCCACCTGTCCCGATCACAGGAGAAATATTGTTTGTCAAGCTTCAAGTTTAAAAGCCAAGGTTAGGAGCCAGGTTCTCTGTACATCTAGAGTGGGGTGATTGTTTTTTTCTGACTTTGGTCTGCCAGCTGTGCAATTGTGTCTGCAAACTTTTATTATATTTAATCACTTAGGAAGTTTTAAATAGTTTGCACTTAATTTTTGTTAAAATCAATATACTTTAATTAATTTGTATTAGAGTCTGTTACAGGCACACTGCAATCTGTAACAAAATGAAATTAGCTTGTTGCAATGATAATGCAGTTTCATTGCTGTGCAGAGAAACAGAATTGACAGAGTATGGTATTGTCATTTATCCTCTATAATATTTACCGTCTTAAATAATAATTTAGCCCTGTGTTATGCAATGGTCAAATGCAAAATATAATATGGAAACTAAAGCTGGGATCTATTTGGCATACGTGGTATATGCAAATGCAGATGTAAATCTACTGCTCGGGTATATTGTTTAAACTCATTTGGTCACGCTCCAATGTCAATACATATTTTTATAGCTCCATTTTCCACTCATTATGACTGATGGTTCAAGAGCTAACTGTAGAATATGTAGCTCCCTGATTTTATGGCATTGTCATGTACATTAGCTGCAGACAGCTTAAGAGAACTAACTGTTAATTGATCCTGTGAACCTATATGTATATTAGTATGACTATATTAGCACATGCACAAATCAGGTTAAAATAAACTGTTTGGTACAGCAATTTTCATCACAGAATCTCAAGATAATTTACAAACAACCTTTACTAAAGTCTGTTGACCACACAGCCAGACAAACAAGTTGCTATTATTTTCTAGGTGAACAAACCATGGTACAGAATGAAGCAGAAGCAAAACCAGGAATCTGGTCCCTGTCTCTGGTATGCCCAGGATCCCCAGCTCGATGCTCTACAAGAAACCTGCCTGAGTCCTCTCCTGACCCTTCATGTTCAGAAGCCCTAACCCTCATCCTAGCCTGATGCTTACCAGTGCAGTTGTCAGCGTCCCAGCTCTGAGTATCCTCGTCTGACCTCTGCCACTCCCTAAAAAGTAACTCAGAAGTAAAACATTAGTACATTTGCAATGTATTAATTTATTAAAATATGTAAAGGAAAGGTCATAACAGGTACTGATAAACAAATATGATACGAATGTGAAGCCATTTTTCTGAAAATTTAAATTAAATTCTAACAGGGAGTTTCAAACTATAAAAAGCATCGCAGCTACCTTCACTGAGCTCATGGAGGCAACAAGACCAAATGTGAGATTTTCTGTTATCCTGACAGCTTTTGACAATCACGAAGAGAGAAATACCAGGAGAAGCAGTCCTAAGTAGAAACACGGTGTGCACATGCATACATGCAGGCAAACAAAGATTAGGTTATCTTAGTTATAAAGCAGTGGACAGCATTTTAGGGCAACTTATTTGTGTGCCTGTCCTGTATAAATTTTTAGCCTTTTACAAGTGCCTACGTTGTGCTGTAACTGGAACGCTAATTATACAACTAGAGAAATAACAAGAAACTTTTTCTTGAACACCCAGAGGAAATCAAGTTATTTTTCACTATTCAGTGTTGCTTTCAAAAATGTAAAGAGGCGTGACTGAAAGCACATGGGAAAACCTATCAGGCTTAGAGCGTGGTGAGGGATGGGAAAGTGTGTGTTTCTGGTTCGGTGCCCTGGCCACTTGTGGTCAAAGCTGTTTCGTCTGCTTGGTTGGTGTAACCTCAGTGTTCCGGCTGCTGGAATTGGTTGGAATTGGTTGCAATAAGACCCTCTCAAATACGCAGGAAGCAGATTTATCACTGGAGCACTAATTTTTGTTTTTATATGTGAGAACAAATCCAGGGTCACCTCAGTTAATGAATAAACCAGTCAGTGGTGATAGGCCCTATTTATTCTGATAAATTTGGCTTTAAACAAAAATTGAACTTTTGGCATATATACCACAGGGGAATAAAAAAACATTTTGCCTACAAAAAATACTCAGTGTCAACAACACAAAAGACTTACATATTAATATTGTATGTTGAAGAAAATCCGGAACATCATGGCTTTCACTAAAAAAAACAAAACAAAACAAACAAAAACAAACAAACAAAACACCTTTTTAATGCAAAGTTAAAACTTTCCAAAGAAAAATTATACTTTCTGAAGAAAAAAAAATATGTTTCCTCAGCAAAACAAAACAACACTATTAGCTTTAATGGAAATCTTCTCCTTACTTACTAGATATTCAGCCTGTAATTCCATTAGAATCAGATGAACTGTTCACAGCAGGCTCAGTGATGCTTACAGCATTGTATTCTCCCTGGAAAGGCATGGATATTGGGGTTTAATAATAAGGGAATTTTTCTTTGCTACAGCAGCTGCATCAGAGCCAGCTTTACCTGCAAATACACAGTGCTAATGCAATTTATCTTTGAAACAATCCCTATGGGTACATCGAGGTTTTATAAAAGGCATTCAACAAATAGAGCGGGTTGCAGTGTTATTGCTTCACTGATGCATAAATATTGAATATCCAAACACAACGCTGGTTAATTAAGTTGGGGGTGACTATTGGTCAGAGATAAGGCACACGGTAAGTAAGCATGGATTAAGCCTGCCCTCTTACTGCACATACTGTGGTTGCTCCCTGCATACAATGAGAATGGAGGTTTCCAGGAAATTAAATCCAGCAATAATTTACACCTGGAAGCTAAAAGAAGGTCAACAAATATTAGATGGAGCTTCTTACATTGCAGTGTGTTGTACAGACTGCATGGAACTTCAAAAACAAGTAAAATAACAGGGAGAACCTTGCATTTAACTGAAAGCATTACTTGGCATATACTAACACCTTCATGGAAAAATGTCTTTGCAAGGCAGACAGTAAACTAAAATTCACAAAATGCTGCTTCAAAACCTGACATACATGCAAACCATGCAGGCACGCACCCCCTGCTGCTAGACCAGAGCCAGCAGCAGGCCCAGCCAGCCAATCTGCCAAAAGCAGAGACATCACAAAACATGTTCTGTTTACACGATTTTATTTTCCAACATGACATGGTTCACAGCCATTACTGCACTGATGGTAAAACACTCAATCCTCATACCTATGTGCATGCAGTTGTACCCACCTTGCTCAAACTGCTTGCACAGCTGACTCCATGTAAAGAGTTTTGGAGAACTGACCCATCTGAAACCCCTTTTTCCAAAGGTTTTCACAGCCACCCATAGTGGACACACAGGTCCACAGACATAGCTACAAGAGTCTGTATGCAGGCTCATTCAGCTTGCATTTTTTTTTTTAAAGATAAATTACTACATAAAGTGCTGTCAATGAACTAGAAGGGTCTACACCAAGAAGAGTGGGCAAGTTAAAGAGCATGAAAGAAGCTAGGTGATGGGCAGAGCACGCTCCTGCTCCCACTTATCCTGCCTGTGGAACAAAACTGCTGTAAAGAAAACCCAGACTGCCCAAACAGAAAATTATGCAAGACAGTTGCTTCACATTCAAAAGAATTCTGTCCCAGATGACTTAAAAAAGCCTGTGTTGGTATGTTCATTGACAGGTTAGACTAGCAAAGCAATGCGCGTTACTGAACAGTTAGGAAAAACCACCTGGTAGCCCGAAAGAGGTGGGACTGCCCTTCTCTGCGGTACCATTGTTTAAACCAGCCTGCAATTATTGTGAAAACATTTCTTCCGCTGTGCTGGCACAAATCTTTGTGGGGCTGCACAGCCAGCCTGTTATTAACTCAGTTACTCAGCCTATAGCCACAACTGAAGGGGAGAGCAGCAAGCAAGGAGCTGGGAACAAGTGGGCATGGATGAAGAAAGGTGGTCTGGAGCTTCCGAGACTGCCTTCACTGCCAGAGAAAATGCAGAACTGCACCAAAGTCTGCCTTTTCTGTTGTCCTTGATGTGCTTCGGTGATTAGCCAAAGACATTCTGAAGACAAATTAGAAAAATAACAACTGTTTTATTAAAAAGCTCATGAGCGAAGGTGAAATATCCCCTTCATCAGAACCTACGTCCCTAATGGGATGTTAAGTGATCGCAGAGTGAAATAAATAATAATTAAAAAATAGACAGAAACGCTGCATCATTTAACAAATGCTTACCAGGCGACCAGTAGTGGAGGGCAGGAAATTAATACTCATAACTTATGATTAGGTTTGCCAGAGGAGTCACATGCTGCTGTCCTTTGTGTGATTCTCAGAAAATGAAAGATGCAGAATGAGATTAACACATCCAAACTTCCCAAGCTCACACAGGCCTTTGATTTTCCAGGGAATGTTCTTCCCTCCATCGTCCTCCCCTCACAGGACGTATGTATTTGTTAACTAGACCAAGAAGTGGGGGAATCTGTTTTCCTAACAATTTACCTGATGGCATAAATCAGCCTACATCACTTTCCTGATACAGAATCTTGGGCAGATCCCTTCCCACTTCCTGACCAGGATTTTGGAACAACCAAAGAGAAAACAGTCTGCCCTAATTATGTACTCCATCATTAGCACTGAGCCCTGCTTGTTAGAAGGTAGGACTTCACCACTTCTACTGAGTGTCACCTTAATGTCCAGGCACGTTGGATCTGTTCTATAAGGCTGACAGTTAATGTGAGATAAAATACAGCAATAGGAGGATCATAAAAATGCTTATGCAAAAAACAGTGGAAAGTTCCAAAATACTGGAATGCAGTTATGGGTCATTCTGTAATTCAATTAGACAGTATTTTTCAATCTCTTTAGCTATGTGAATTTAAAATATGCAAAAAGCCCTACTTCATCATGTGTCATGTATATGGTCAGCTTAAGGTATGAACACATGAATGACAGGCACCACAATGAACGTTTTTCATACGTTCCTTTGCAAAAACAATACTGCTTTGTTGCAAAGGAAGCACTCCTTAACAGTATTTTTCCGAGTGAATGCTTTCCTCCTGAGCTTCATTCAAAATATACATAACTAATACAAATGTAATAATAACATATCTAACTGCCAGCAAATCATGTCATAGCATTACGATATGCTTAATCATTTACAAAAAATGTCGTATAAAGTCAGAATATTTGCTTATGGGAAATATACTATTTTTCT
The DNA here is from genome assembly GCF_047663525.1 of Anas platyrhynchos. Lineage (NCBI taxonomy): Eukaryota > Metazoa > Chordata > Aves > Anseriformes > Anatidae > Anas > Anas platyrhynchos. The sequence continues at coordinate 3,064,191 of NC_092602.1, forward strand.
AAGGATTAATAGGATGGCAATTATTAGGGGAATGATTCACTTGTGCTGTATCTTCTCCAAACTGAATGAACTAACCTCTTTTAAGTCAACCAAGTCACACCTAGCTAGGAGAAAAGAGTCCGACCCAAATAATCCATAATTAGATCATCAGCTGCTAACACTATTGATCTCCTGAGATTTGGGGTGGCCTCAGCTGCCCTCATTCTCCAGCTGCAACTCAGACTTCATTCTTGAAAGAAAGGAGAAATTTTAAAAAGACGTGTGGAATAGTAAAATAATGATGTTGACTATCTGCCTTAGAATTGTCTTAATTTGTTAACGTATGATCAGAAATCAGATTATGACCATGTCAAACAGAACAGCAATTATATTATTGCTTACATAACTGGGGGTCTGGTTGCTGCCTTTTATTACAGCTTGCAGGAAAAATCAGGAGCCGTTCAAAGAGATTTAAGTTGATAATATCAGGCTTATACTGTCAAAATCACTGCATAAGGTTAAGCAGCAAAGACAGCCTTTCCACAGTTCCATTTTTACAAAGCCAAACAACTGGATCAATACCGAAGATATAAAACAAAAAATTTCTGTATTCTCACGTATTGGGTATTTTATGCTTAATGCCTTTAAGAACATGATATTCTTGGAATAATTCAAATTGGTATACTGTGTTTCTAGTATTTCTTTTCCAGTGGTCAGTATATGAATGGAGTAGGTTACATTGAACTTTCTTAATGATATATATTAAAGTAAAAATAAACATTTCAAATTTAGTAGCTTATGATGTAATTAAACAAAAAATGTTAAGTGCAACGATTTTACTTTGATTTAGAATATCTGACTCACAGCACAGCTCTGATGACTACTAAATCTGCTTGAAAAAGCAAATCTTATTGGTACCAGGTACAAATAAAACTCACAATCCTTTCCAAAAATATCTGTATTAAATCCTGTCAAGCACAAACATACTGAGACACACAGGATCCTTCAGAAGGATCAGAAGGCCCTCACACTAACTGCAGGGTTTTTTCCTCATTTCTATGGCATATGTTGTATCAAAAATCACAGCAAAAAGAAATTTCATGCTCAAAACTGAAATTTTTTCTCACATTTAACTGAGCCAAAAATCCTGTGATGGCAGAATTAAATTTGGGTTTGTTCTTAAATGGTAAGGAAGCTACAATATGGAACAATTACTGGTTTTTTACTCCCAACTACAAAGACTGTTACTTTCTCTGAACATTAATAATCATTTTAAAGTCATCTGTAGCTGTCAAATAAATCCATTGCCTCTGCCCAGAATTTCTCATGAACTTTGTTAAAGGAACTTGCATATGTACTGATCTAGAAGAAATAATTAATCTTTTTTTTTTTTTTTTTTTTTATGTAAAATGCAATGAGTAGAGCAGATGGGAAGTGACATTCACTTATAAACACTTACATGTAAGCAACATCTTAACCTAAGCTGAGGCTCTCTTCCTCAGATGAAAGATAAAAAGTGGACTGCTACCTTAGGGCCAGATCAGGCAGCACATCTAAAAATTAAATTCTAGACTGGTCAGACTCGGGCTGGGGAGAAAACGGTTTTGGTGATTTCAGTGTCTTTGTCTTCCACCAATATTTTTATTTTCTTGCGGTATAAATATCCCTAGAGGGAAAGATCTCACTGCATGTAACTCTTTTTTTCTGTTGAGTCATTTGGCTTGTTTATGTATCCTATGTAGAGGTGTAGTTTTACAAAATGCCTACTGCATGCATGAAGAACTCCTCTCTGAACAGATCCTCTACCTGAGCATCAGGGAAAGAAATAAATGTGTAACCGATGACATTTCAAGGGCAAGGAAAACAACTGTTCAGAGGAGAATTAGCTGATTTGGTTGGTGTTTATTTTTACTTCTATCTAGCAATCTGCTCTCCAACAGAAGATGCTTATTTGCAGCAGAGAAGGCTGTCTCCTGTTTGGACTGGCGCCCGATCTGGAGAAAAGGTGCGATTAAGGACAAGAGGTATGTCTTAAGTATGTATTGGCTAATGGAATAGGGTCCTGCTGTGGGAAGGGATATTGTGTGCGTCATGTATGATAGCTAATGAAGGATAAATTCTGCATTTCTTCCCATCATGCTTCTCATCCACTACTATATCTTAAATCTGCCTTACGCTCAGGAGTACTTATTCCAAACTAAGATATTCCACATCTGGAATTTTAGAATTAATTATTCATCAATAACTTATGTAGGGAAGCTCTAAGGTATAGCTCAGTTAATTTATTTTACACATGCTTACTGCCAAGTCGGAGGGCATAACAATTTCACAAGTCTTTTCCTTTCAAGAACTGTTTGGAGAAACTTTTACAATCCTGGTATCCTGTAACGAACGTCTGAATAGCTGCAGATTGCAAACTGAAGTAAAACAGATTGCAGCAGAATGGCGAATAGGTTAAGAAGCAGAAAAGAGCTGTTACTTTTTGCTGCAATCCCTAAGAAAAATGTAAAAGGATGGAATCCAATTCCATCTGCCTAAGGCTCAGCCCTTATTTTTAGGTTATTTCTACTGTAATGATTTTGTCTTGCATGCTCTCTCACATAAGACATTAAACAATGCCGAGTTACTGATGTGCCAGCTATGGTATCCAGTAGTTACCGAATATAAACCCGAGTGTTTGCTTTCTCCAAGTCTTTGCCTTGGTAATATCTTTAAACATAATAGCCTCTGCCTGTTGGCTTGTTTTCTCATGGGGAGGGTGACAGAACATTTTGTGTTCTCTTATCTTCAATAGCAATGAAACAGGAGGAGCTCCACAATGCGAAACCAAATCTACTGCTATTAATACAACATCCCAGCCACAGAGAAGAGATTTGTTTATTTATCAAAGCTAGAGATGCCTCTCTCTGACCTTTCCAGAGCTTGTGTGCTTTAGCTGGGAATAGATTCCATAGAACTGGATGCTCTTTTTAAAAATATACAGTAAAAAACTTACCCGTCCCTGAAACAGAGCCAAGGCTCTATCCCCAATTACATTAAATGCCCCGTAACTTGGAATATTTAGAGTCTAACCAGGGCAACAGTCCGTATTCAGTTTTGATTACTTTGCAGCTGCACAGAGACTGGCCAGCTTTCCAAAGCCCACTCGCCCTTCTTGCTGCCACTCAGCGGCATGCTCAGCTGGCTGTAACCATACATGGGCCCACTTCTCTCGGAGGCCTAACATCTGCCTGCAGCCTAAGAAACCTGCCAGCAGAGCTTGTTTTTTCTTTGCAGAATTAAAAAGTGTTTCAGACCGTACAGTTTTGTTCTTTTTTCTTTTTTTCTTTTTTTTTTTTTTTTCTCCTCGGCCATCGAGTTCCCCAGCTCAGCACGTCGATTCAAACACCGCTCACTTGGTGCCTGCTCCATGACTGCTCGGTATTTCAGCCTACACAGACTGTTAATGAGTTACAGAAGCAAACCTGGGAGTAGGAACTAGAAGCCCTGCGTGTCCTGATTCCAAGGCAATAATCATATTATATAAACGAAGAACAATATTTATGCCATCTCCTCCTCCCCCAACAGTTACAAGAAGGCAGCACACAGCCCTAGGAAGCCTCAGTCTTACCTGATAGCTGTGCTTGGAGCGTGCCTGCCTAACAGGGCCCTTCCAAAAACCAGGGCCTATGGATGCCTTTGTGAAATCCCACAGACTGGGTTGGTTCCCCTCTCTTGCCTACTGTCCCTGTCCCTGGGCAGCTGCAGCATCCCTCAGCTGTGTTGGTCCAGTGACCATGCAGAATTGCCAGCCGCATCACCAAGCTGTTCACCTGAAAGGTAACACAGAGAAAAAGTCATAAGCAGTCGGTTCAGCAACTAATCTGTCTGTCAGTTGTAGTGATAAAACCGCTTGTGGGGCTGAACAGGGAACCTTTTTTTTTGCTAAGTGACTTTGCAGTGCCTGTACCCGTGGAATGAGGGAAAGTAAAGGGACTGAAACCAGCACCAAGGTGTAAGATGGGAGCACTGCTGCTTCTTTGGGCAGAAGTACCAGATTTGGGGCAGGGTAAGTTGTCTGTTGAACTGTCTTATGTCAAAGTCTTGTTTTAATTATCACTTACAGTTTTCTAGGCATTACATGCAGGGTCCTGTGGTTTGACAGACCAATTATTAAAGTAGCCTTAGAAATAAAAGGCAAGAATCCAAGATAACTGTCTTCTCTCTCTAACCATTGGGCAATATTATCTATAAATAAAATCTCCCAAATATTATTCTGAACCATATAGCAGCTTGGAAGGCCAAAAATCTGTCTTTCATTACTCTAGAGACTACTTCACACTTTTGAGGGAACTGGTTTAGCAGTGATGCATCCCCTCATGCTCTGACCAACTTCACACTTCATTTTTTATCCAAATCCAAGTAACAGGCTTTGGGGACCTTGTCTGTATTCCTTCCTACTCAAGTCTGTTCCCATCTGCCTGATCCCCTCAGTGACTTTATAATACTTCTTTTGTGTCACCAGAACTACTGCTGCCTCCCAGTCAAACTTCCCACACTGGTCTCTAAATCTGCACTCCCTGCTTTGCCGTGTTCAGATTTTGGATCTGCGAGTGCATGAATAAGGGCTTGTTCGGAGGCACAAAATTTACTACGGCCATTTTACATTTTGGGTTCAGACTGAGCTCTGTCTCCATGGAAAATCGCCAAAAGGCATCTGATCCTGGTAATTAGGGGACGGTTATGCGAGGAACCTGTGGAAAGAGGGCCCTCAGCCTGCCCGCTCTGCAGCTGGGGTTTCTCCCTGGCAGTTGAGCCCGGTGATGTGAGAGGTTAGTCAAGAGTGGGAGCAGATTCCTGTGGGGCTTCACCAGCCAAATTCCTATCTAGCAAAAGGTTGCTACAGCAACTCTGAGCCTCCCGAGATACTGAAATTATTGTAATGGCTGCTGAAACACCTCCCTTCTGCTCTGAGACTGGATAAGGAAAATCCTTCCCTGTGATACAGCCTGGTTACCCACTACCATGCTGCCACACCAGCTCCGTACAAGCTCCAGGCTTCCCAAACTTGCTCAGGAGCTGTGGCCACCTTTCACCTGAAAGCAAGATGCAGTTACCCATTTGCATGTAATGCAAACATAGGAATAATAAACCCAAACGCTACACAACTAGCACTATGCTCCCAGCACATTTTTCCCATGGAGAGGATATGAGAAAAAAAAAAAAAAAAAAAAAAAAAAACAAGTCATAGGATAGGAGTGAATATTCTACTGAGTGAGCTGAACAGAATATAGAAACCTGTACATAGCCAAAATGTGTATAACCAGGGTTTCTCATTGACAAAAAACACATAGATACGAGAAAACATAAACAAAGCAAAAAAAGGGACAAAACCCCTCATAGCTTCCCAATGACTGTCCAGAAGTTTTTTGGCTGCCTCCAGCCTGAGCATGTTTTCCTCTGGCATTTGGCCCGCTCACAGGTCATTCAGTCCACTGGCGTATGTAATAAATACCAGACAGAGATGATGCTTTGGACAGAATGGGAACACTTGTGACCTAAACAGGACCTGGATCTAGTACGGGGTGGACTAAGGATAACAGGGGCATAGAACCAGCAAGTGTCAGCATACTCCTAAGTGCAAAAACTTTCTCAGAATTGCTCCTGTTTACCTCCCTTTTGCTTTTGAGCTACTTGGTTTGCTCTGGAAGCCAAAGATGAAAACAGCCCAATATCCGTTATCTGAAATTGTAAGAATATCTGTTATCTGAAACAGCACCCGTGCTTACCTGAAATAACTGAATGACTTTTAAACTTATTTCTTTAAAAGAGAGGCCGTAGCTTTTTTACAGTTGCTCGATTTAAACCTGACCATTGCATTTTGGTCACAACAAAAAAGGATCAAATTGCTCTGGGTACAGATCCAGTAAAATTGATACAGTTACCTCCTGGCAGAATTTGGCCCAACACCCCTGGAACATCCTTTGGGATTATTCAATTCAAAATATTGCACTAATCCAATCTTCTAAAGTTGCCAAATGTTGTAATGTCTGGTATCAGCATGTGGCTGATATTTTTTGATGCAAGCTTGGTCTCTAGTTAATAGGGTATTTCTCTGGTTTCTTACTTCCACCAGGTCTGTGAGTTTTTGGGCTAACCCTGAGAAGCCTGAGAACGAACTTTGCTTTCAGTACATCAGAACACCATGCTCAAGTCAGAGGAAAGGGTTTTTTTTGCTTCCTTCAGTGTAGTGTCTCCTGTGAAACTGATTCTCACAGATCAAGAAAATTATAGCATTTTTAAAACAAAACATTTGTTAACTAAGGATTTCCTGGATTTTTCTGCTTTCTTATTTACACTGTGATCTGGATACTGTGAAACCACTGTTTAACTTCCAGTATTATTTATGGAAGCCAGGCTGTTGCTGTTTCCAGCCCTTACAGAGAACTTTCAGTTTGCAGTTTCAGTACCAGGTGCACAACCCCGGCTTAAATTAATCAGCTGAGAAGTAACACACTGTAAGTACGCAACCCTCTGGCGCCCTGTCTGAAGCTCCACAGGTAGGACCTTTTCTGCAGGCTGTAAGCTACCTCAGTAGTTGGGGTCCCAAATCCTGAAAGCTCCACGTCAGTGACATCAGAACTTGGGATTCTCCAACCTTTTCAGTAGGTACAAGTTTGGGAGCATTCCTGTTGTGCACAGAGAGAAATTTGGAGTTTTATCAGCAGACTTCATGCCTAAGCACAGAAACAGATTTTAGGAAACGAACAATTTTTATGAGGCTTTGCATGTTACAACTACTGATCAAAACTCTACAGTTCACAATAGAAGGAAATGGGCAAGGAAAAATGATTTAAGCAAACTGGATCCAGTTTCTGTGCAGTCAGTGTGACTATTCTGACTTAAAACCATGGTGAAAACATCAGTTTGAAGTGTGACTCCCCCAGCACATGGGCCCTGGGCTTGCATGCTGCAGCATTATGTGCTACCATTCACAGCTGCATAAACTAAGTGCAAAGTAGTTTGAAATTGTTAGAAAAACAGAAATCAAGATTTTTAATTATTTTGCATGAATAAAAATGACCACGTACGAGACAGTACAGAACCAGGTCAATGAAGCTCACGTGACTGCTATCTAAGCAAGGTTGTTAATGATTGCACAATAGGGAGCTGTAACGAATACAAGAGGATGAGAGAGAGCAACAATAAGTAACTTATTGCAAACTCTGCTCAGGTGCTCCTTTACCTTACAGTTCTCCTGTCCGACACCTGCAGCTTTCTGTCACCTGGCAGAAGACCTGGCATCATTGCATGAACTTCACCATCACACCAACATCAGTTACAGCCACCAGAAGTCTTCTAGGACAACAGATAAAGGTTACAGCGTGCTGAGGACCTAAGTGGATGTCAGTAGGATGGAATACCATTGTTTTCAAATGCTTTTTTGGAAACCAGGGGAAACACATCCTCAAAGTCTTCGTTTAAAAGTATTAAGACTGCAAAATCAAACACTTGCTGAAATTAGAAAATGCTGGGTTAGAAAAAGAAGCCCGGAATCACGTAATTAAAGATTACTTTAGGGTACATGCTTGGAAAGGCAACCTTTCTTCTGGCATTTTCTAGCTTCAGTGTGCAGCAAATTATTCATATTTTGGCAAAGATGTTGGATATGTAAAATGTATATATTATATATAGAACCGTATTTATCTCTGGTATATTTTTGTCTCATAAATGCAGTTTCCTGTTTCCATGTTAGAAATTACAACATTAACATATTCAGATGCCAGTTGCTGGATTTATTTGCTTCTTGATAATCCAAATGCTGAGCCTGGATGTGCTCTGCCTCTCCATACTTCAGTCTTATCTAGCACTTTTTCTAAGCCACCCAGATAAATTATCTCAGTGTCCTGAGGTAAAGTGATTCTCTTGTCCAGGGTGTCTGGATTGCTCCACTATTTTTTTTTGCCACACAAGCATAAGGTCTAGCGTTAAGACCGATGAACAGAAGTTTTCTATATTTCACTAATTTAATTTTTAAAAAAATGTGCAATGCTGTACCAAGAATTTTGAAATAAAAGAATTGGCTTTAAAAATACTGCTTTAGCAGGAATGTGGCCAATTTATTTCAGTGTGCAACAATCCACATAAATAAAAAGCAACATATGAATCTGAAAATATTCTTCCTGTAGAATGAGAAAAGCGGAAAAAAGAATAGAGAAGGAGACCCGCTAATTCATCTTCTTTCAAATCATGTAAGAATGAAACATTCATTTGCACTTGAACAGATTTAGTTCTCCAGAAGGAAGCAAAAACAGTTTCCCATGATTTTTTCCCTGAAAATTTTGTAAAAATCCTTTGAGTTACTAAGTTAATATAGAAGCAAAAGGAACATATTTAACTTTTATGGCATTCAAATTCTGAATCACACACCTCACTAAAAGATATATTTTCATTCATGTCCTCTTTCTGTAATATGGATGTTCTGCAAAAGCAGCAAAACACTGCTCTTTGTTGCTCTGTTAACTGTTCAGTATCTCAAAGCGCTTTAAGTGGAAGTAAGTTTCGCAACGTATTGTGCAGACACTTCAGTTTCATTTAGCAAACTGAGGCACTGCTAAATCTGAGAGCAGAGTGCAGTGCCTTCAGTAACCCATCTGCACGCCCATTCCTTAGCCTTCCTCCTTCTTTCCAGCATATGCACACTTCCAGAAAATAAAAGGCAGGCAATGCACTTTGCATCCTCTGGCCTGGTTAGGGACCTAACACGACACAGACCCCAGAAAACATACATGCAAGATGCAGGACACTGAACTTGTTAGTTTCAGGAAACCCTGATTGCCTCCATTCAGAGGTTAATGAAAGATAATTGTGTACATTTGCTGTTTGTTACTCAAATATCACTTCCTTATGACAATACGTGTTACCTAATCTGCAAAGGTCAATGAATTACTCTTTAGTTCCTTCCAAATGCCTGTGCAATGAACTTTGCCATTTCTAATACAGACCTCTCAGTAAAGAACTGGTGGTGCAGGTTTGAGGCTTAGAGCACCTCTCAACCTGAAAGCACCTTTGATGCCGATGTACTTCTAGCACTAACCATAGACCTTTGTAACTCTCAGACCCAAGCAGAGACTTCCCTGTAGAGCTGATTCAGAATTTGCACAGAATCCAGCACACACTAAGCACATAAGGAGTGTAGTTACGGGTTTTTTTTTGAATCCTCATGTGATATAAATATGATTACCCAATGTATTGGTCCTCAAACACACGTGGAAGGAGATTTCGGAACACTGAGATGCACTATCATCTGAAGTGTGATAATAGGTAATAGCTTGGGTGAACAACTTACTCCGCATTGTCAATTGGATCACTTGAAAAAAAAAAAAGAGGAGCAAACATGGAAAAATTGCAGATCCACAGCTGGTCAAAACTGCATAAACACACAGAGGCTGGTACCACTGAAATCAGTCCTAACGCTGCACAGAGCTGCTGATTTTTCACCCCTGTGGGGCTCCACTGAAATCAGACATGTTTGTAGGGATCCTCAGCACAGCTTACGGGGCTGGGGGCTGTGTTCTGAACCGGTGTGGATAGTTTGAATAGCACCAGAAATCTCCACGTAAAACCAGGACAGCAGGGTTTAACTTAGCAGGTAGTGGAATGCACAAGCATAGCACAGAGACAAGGCTGGGGAATTAGGCTGCTGGCAAGGAGCAGCTGAAAGCTGATTGAACACAACAGATTGGGCTTTCATACTGGACAGATAGGCAGCAGCTATTTAAATGGAGCATTAACAGTTTTGCTCTTAATTATTTCCAAACCTTCCAGCTAATGCAAACTCAGTATGACATGTATCCTGGCCTCATTTACTTGCTGTTTCTGTAGGAATCCAGTTAAAGGAGAGTTGAATGGCTTGTTGAGAATTTCTGTTTAAAATCATTCTCCTGTAACTGCTTGGCTTCTTTCTTCAAGCAGCTCTCATGTAAGTAATCAAATATATACCTCACAAAAATGCTTACTTTCTCCGTTTGAATTAGGATTTCTTTCTGAAATGACGCTGCCCTGCAAGGCAAGGAATGGTCGTCATTCTGAGCCGGCAGCAGGTGGAAGGCCAGTAAACTCCAGAGCAAAAGAGAAACTTTATACCTTCACAAAAGGGAGATTCCTGTCCTCACAGTTGTGGATCATTTGCTTTTTGGTCTGGGATGACCTGAGATCGTGGCATTTCTATGTATAGCACAGCTTCTTCTAGAAGTTTTAAAAAGTGTATTAGTCATAAGTTTTATCTCAGATAATTGTTCAATTAGACTTGTGAAAGCCACAAGGGCTGGTTTATATCTCAAAGCACAAAGCTAAATAACCTCATAAACCTTTACTAATAAAAACGTCAAATTCAACTCAAACATCCCTGAAATAAGAGAATGACCTTCCAGAATCATGTTCCAGCAAACTGTTCTAATGCAATTACTTCCAAAAATGAGCGCTTTGAGCCTTGTTTTCAGACTTGTATTTTCTATACATCCTCTGATATACTATCTGCCAACAAAGATTGGAAACCCTCATCAGTACTAATGTAGTATGGATCCAGGGTAGGTATACAACAGCACTTGTGACAACAAAATGGAATGGAACAGAACAGAATAGAAGTAGAATAGCTCAGTTGGAAGGGACCTTCATAGCTCTTGTAGTCCAACTGCCTTCAGGGCTAACCAAAAGTTAAACCATATCAAAGAGGGCATTATCCAAAGGTCTCTTTAACACTGACAGGCATGGGGCATCAACCACCTCTCTAGGAGGCCTCTTCCCAGCCTTGCCCACCCTCCTGGCATAGAAATTTTTCCTAATATGCAGTCTGAACCTCCCCTGGCAAAGCTCTGTGCCATTCCCATGTGTCCTGTCCTCAGTTAGCAGGGAGGAGATCAGTGCTTCCCTCGCTATTTCCCCTCCTGAGGAAGTTGTAGAGCAATGAGGTCACCTCTCAGCCTCCTCTCCTCCAGACCAGGCAACCCAGGCATCCTCAGCCTCTCCTCACAGGACATTTCCAGCTTTGTTGCCCTCCTCTGGTCACGTTCAAGGACCTTAACATCCTTGCTGTATTGTGGAGACCAGAACTGCATGCAGTATTCAAGGTGAGGCTGCACCAACACTAAATACAGTGGGAGGATCACCTCTTTTGACCAGCAGGCTATGTTGTGTTTAATGCAGCCTAAAGTGCAGCTTGCCTTTTTGATAATCTGTCATAATGACCTATCATAAAGACTGCTGACTGGCACAAATCCAGCCCATCAGAAATCTGTCACCGTGAATTTACAGCCTGAGATCTGTATATTCCTTTCATTAAAAAAATATGCAACGTCTGCTTTTTAGTTCATCGTACTCAGGAAAGGAAGAACGTCCTCTCACCGAAATGAAGTGAGAATGAATTTAACTGAGCCTCTTTCCTAATCAGAGTAATTGAATTCATTCTTCTTTGAGCCAAAATGGCAAAAAAATAAACTACTGGTACTGCCTCAGTTTACCGTGGTGATGAGGTATCTGTTCTGAATGACTGAGAAATTCAGAATGAATGAAAATGCTCAGAAAAAGAAACAGAGCACAATCTCACACGTGTCACCCAGGATCAAGCAGAAGGATTATCTGGAAAGTCACAGTTTCAGGTGGCAACCACAGCTTTACATAAAAAATGCAAATGTAAAGGGGATGAGTGTTTCCATCAGAAAGCTGGACATGGCACTTAGCAGCAGTTGCAATCAGTAGCCTATATTCTTAGCCACATGGAAAGATAGAGGTTTTTCTCATCAGCCAAGATGTCTGGAGAAAGAAGAAACAGAACCAATAGGAGCTAATGGCTCTAGCACTTCTTATTCAGCACAAAAATGATTGCGAAATGCCCACTTCTAGTATTTTGAGGCCTTAACAGGTGTCACGATGTAGCACAACCCCGAATTTGTCTCAACATACAAGAATGCTGACCACGACTCTGTTTCCTTTGGGATGGTGAGCATCCACTGGCTTTGACAGAATGCCTGCGGAATTACCACAACTCAGTGAGTGTGGACATTTTGAAAAAAGTCCTTAAAGGTGTTGCCTTTAAAGGTCAGTCTAAAGCAGTAGACACCTTCCAGCTTTGCAGAGCAGCATAAAGATCTGCACAGCAAATATGAATTAGCAGATCTGCTCATCCCTTCCTACAGCTGTCATAAACAGGCACTATAGGCACACAAGCCAGAAACAATTCATGTCTTTATCACTCTCAACGAGATTTTCATTTGTCTTTCTGCTTGGTCTTTTCTGACACATTTGAACTGTGAAAACTCTTAAATGTGAAAGGTAATCAAGTTCACACTCGGGAATGGTACATGAACTCAACACACTGCCCCAAGGCTTAGGCCTGAAGGAATTTCAGCTGTGCGGAGATCCGATGGAATAAATGAAGACAGAAATACAAGGCACATGCTGACATCGCTAACTATGAGAACAGGCAGGCATTATGGGACTGATAAAAATAGGATGGGGGTAGAGGTGCATGCAAACCAACATGGCTTGCAACGACAGTGACTCACATTCCTTTTGCACGTTGTTCTAGCTGCCATGTCCTCCCCAGATGAAGGCAACACCACCCAGCACAGCTGAGCCCATGTGGGACAGCAACAAGGCTTGCTCTGTTCTCAGCGGCTGCTGCAGAAGTTCTGCCACACCTAAATTATTCCTGGAGTACTTGGTCCTCCTCCTCCACTTTCTGCATGGCTGATTGAAGCTGCAACCTGGCCCTAATTTTGCAGCTAGTCTCAACAAGTACAGTTAACAGCCCAAAGCATTCTTGGCATCCTGGAGCAGACATGAGCAAGTCTTTTAGTAGCTGATACCCAAAAGAGACAGAATATATTTTCCAATTATGGATTTTGGATAAAAGTTAGGAGTTACGAACTCCAGCTAGACAGTTTGTACTGTACCTTCCAATTCAGCTACGGATGTGAAAGATTCTTGAATTTGCAGTCAGAACAAGGTAGGACAACGTCTGCTAATGCTTTTACTTTCTGTTTGCAGAGACTGGAAGAAAAAAATCTAGTTTCTCCACAATGGAGCAAGTTTTTGTTCCAAGCTTTATTTTGCTACTTCATTGAAGACAACATATAGTGCTGTATGTTTTTCACATTTCTTGTGCTATAAACAAGAAAAATAGGTTATTTATTTTTTCATACTTAACCATCCTCATACCTCATATTTATAGGTTTTTATATCACTGTATCATCTGTGCTAAATGTCGTTATTTTTCTTGTACAAATAGGGCACTGAGACAAAATGCTTACCTACATAAGCCAGAGGCAGAGTTGGAAATAGAATTGTGGTGTTGTGATTTTTTTTTAAATTCCAATTCAATATTCATCAACAGAAAATTCAGAATCTTCATTGACAATGCACTTGGATTTAAAACATTATTCTGCCCAGTTTTAAGATACTGTATTATGTCTCCAGATGGCTTTTTCTTAGAGCTATACAGCTGGAGTACAAGTGTTCTGAAATGTCCCAACTGAATTTCAAATGAATATCAAAAATAGGCAAGGATATACATGATACATGCAGAATATGTATCTAGGGAAATCACAGAAGATCTAGTTTCCACTAGTTGGTTATACATAAATTATTTAGGCAATCTTAGTAAGCCTGTTGATTAGCTGGAGGCAAAGATATCTATTTTAGTTGTACCTAGGGTCAGGATTAACTCACAAAACGTGGATGGCATTGCCAATAAAACAGCTAGAATCATTTCAGCAACCTCATTAAAAAATGAAGTAGTCTCCTTTTATCCGTTTAAAAAAAATCTTTTAAGTTTTCCTTAACAAAGAAGATGAGATTTTTGAAAATCATGTGATAAATGTCTTCTAAAGCTATACTAGAAACTATTTAGGGTGACTGGAGAAGGAACAGGACTGAGAGCCAGGAGACTATTTCTATTTCTAGTTCTGCCATCGACTGTGTGACTTTGAACCTCAGCGCCTGTTTTTGTGAAATGGGGATGATAATATTTACTGTTCTCTCAGGGATACTGTATAATATCATTTTCATCAAGGCTTATGGAATGCCTAACATCTTAGATTAGAAGAAGTTTCAAATTATTAATAAAATAATAGAAACCGCAATATCAGCACTACTATTAAAAATAATGTTTGTTAATGCTATTAATAATAAATTATAAGCTTGATAGCATGGTTCTCAAGAAAAACCCAACCTGGTCATAGCAGGAATATCATTCTAACACACTTCTAGGAACAAGAAAGCTGCCGGCATAGCTTCAACATGGGAGTGGAAAAGAATTCATGAAGTTCTCTGAGCAATTGTAGGTGGTAGAAATGAATATCTTTTCAATAATGCTTTGTGACACAGGAGCAGAAGCAGCTTTAAGAGCTGAGCAGTATTTTTAAAATATGACTCAGGAGAGGTTTTCTTTTGCTAACAGAATTGGGAAAAAAAAACGCAAAAAACCACCCAGGAGTCAAACAATCTTTTAGAAACCAGGAACCTTGAAATAGAACAAGTATTGTAGGTCAGGATAATTTGAGTTCACATGTAACACCATTGGCACAGAAGAAATCTATGCATAATAAACAGAGAAAAGCAGACCTGATCTACTGGAGGCCTTGAGCTCTGAGAGATTAATCATAAGATTTTTTATTTTCTGAGTGACCAAAAACTACCACAAGTAATTTGGGAGGTTAAAACCCCCTTCAACAACCTATCATTTTCATGAAATACCTAGATAGATTGTATTGAACAGCAGAAATGAGATAAGGAAGCAGAAACACGAAAGATCAATACAGCAGTTATTCCACTAAAGCAAAATGCATTCAGATTTGGTTAGAGTCACATTAAGAGAAAATGAAGGCAGTCCTGCAGCTTCTCTTTTCTTCCTGGACAGCCCACATTAGGAAGCTGATGTGAGGACCTTAAGAAAGGTAGGGGAAGGTGACAGACACAGTTTAATCGCACCCATTAATTGCACACTGAAATATTGCCTTTTTAAAATAAAACCCACACAGACTGTGGGTTACACAGACTTCTGATGGTTCAGACTGCATGAATGTAACTGGTAAACCAAAGAGAGCATTTGGGTTTGATCTCTATTCTTTTTTCCTACATCATGGGAAAGGAAGAATATCCAACATAAAAGAATTTTAAATATTTTGGAAATTCTATATAATATATCACATGACTCACAAAAGGGCTTTGTTTGATGGTATAGCAGAATTTTATCAATGTCTGCAAACTGAAGTGTGCTCCTTCAGTACGTTGATAGTAACTGAAAATGAAGTAATCTCCATGACTAAGGTGCTACTCACCTACATGGAGCACATAAGGATGTCGTGCTTTCAGTCTTGAAAAGTCATAGAGAGTGTGACTTCACTGTGATTCAGCGAATATATTAAATGATAGATATGCGTTGCACAGGGGAACTGATCATGGCACAGTACTGTAACACCGGAAAACACCCAAAATATACTGTTTACATACCACCCCGATTATAGCCTCTGATAGTGTCAAGAGATGCAAACCAGAAAGTTTTAAAAATAAGTAGTTCAGATAGTTCACTTCAACCCAAGGCTCTTACTATACAAAGCTTAATTAAATAGAAGGTGAAAAGACAAAAAAAAAAATGGCAACTATGAGCTACATTCTGGCTGTCATTGCTGCTCACAGACTTATATGAACATATGAAAAGCATGTACTTTTCTCAGCCATCCTTCTTTCTTCCATCCTATCACAGGCAGGACCATGCAAAGCACTGTGTCTCAGTAATTTCCATTCTCTTTTCCTTTCAGTGTACAAGACTGGTTCTGTCCCCATAAATATCTACAAAGCAGGAAAGGAATTTGAATTTATAGTGCCCCTAGAGACGGATACAATGGTACTATTAATCTACAGTAATTATTGCCCTACCTTGTAGCTGGTAGTTTCTAGGACTTGTCATTAGCCTGCTAAGCACCAGACTAACTCACTTATACCTGATTAGTATAGAAACAATGTGCATTACACGTTCAAGAGAGCGCACAATAAAATCTAAATGCCATGGTAGCATTTCTAATACACTTAAGAATCACACAAAGAAAACCGTCCAAAATAATTATCTTAAGTTTTAATACTGTGAGAAATCAGGCTGTGTTGTGTGTTTGTGTGTGTGTTTGTGTGTCCAACTTGGAGCTGGCACTGTTCTGAATGCCGGAGACTGACTGATGGCTTCAAACCTGGAGCAATTTCCTTGCTCTGAAAGTGGTGGCCCACTAAATTCTACAGGTAAGTAATATGTAGTGTGACCAGAACTATGACATCCCAGTTAGCCATCAGCTTGTTCCAGACATAAAATATAGGGCAATTTTATAACGCCTCCCAAACAGCAAACTCTACCATTCAATCAATATTGTGGCTGACCCCACATCCTTACAAGCTTGGCAGTATCCCTAGCCACTTCTACAGATAGCAAAATTGAGCTCCAGAAGCACACAAGGGATATTTACAAAGGAGAAAAATGGCAGCTAGCTGCCAAATTAATCAGAATTAGACCTTAATTAGATGGAAAATTCAGGTCAGGATGAGAACATAATTCAAATCTCATGGGCACCGACCAGTGCTTTATTTCTAAAGTTGTTGTGCATTTTTAAGACAGCAGTCAAGCTGATTTCCCTTTAAGAGAAATGACTCGGCCAACAAATAAAGATAAAATTATTTTTTCAGATATGATGGATCTTGGTTCTGATGCTCTCTCCCATACTCCTAGATCTCCTATTGACGTCAGTATTAGGATAGGCAGATTTTTCCAAACAGGGAAATGGAGATGATCGTGGTAAATACTCTAATGGATACTTCAGCGAGAAACTAAGTGACTATCAATAGGACGCAGAAATCAGAGAGGAAATCTACCAACACAAACTGTGATCTCTTATTGATATTGGCACCAAGATGAGAATCTGTCTCGCTGTCTCTTTTACACTACTGAGGCAGCAAGCAGCTGCTCTGTGCAGGAGCAGTGATCCAGTTCTAGAAATCTCCCAGCAGCAACCCTACCCTTTGTGTTCACGGTCTCTCAGGTCTCTATGGTAGTCACATTCTACCTGCTGCTGATACAGGAATGCACGTTGCCTAAGCAGAAAAGAGATAAAGAGTAAACTCAGATTATTTTAATTGTCAAATTTCAAACTCATATTTAATCCCTTATTTTTCTACTGGTTTTGTGTAACTGTTTCATCGCAATATTTTTTGCATTTTGCTGTTTAAGCCATAAGCTTCTTAAAGGGAGAGAGGGGAAAAAAAACCCTTGACATAATACCATGAAATCAAAGAGCAAGCTGACTGGAAAAAAACAGTTACTATATTTAAACTGCATTATCCTATCACAGATTTGCAGTTTTTAAACCTTTCCACTTTGATCCAGCATTTTTGCAGTATTTTAATACGTTTTGGTAGATTTCAAGTGGCTGAAACATTTTAATAACTGTAATTTAAGAGGAATAAAATAGTACTGTGGGAGGAAGAAACAATGCCCCCGTTTGTCACTCATGGAGATGTGTGTTTGAAATCATCTGGGGTAATAAGAGCAACGAGTCTGGTGGTCTCAACCTAAGTCTCATTAGGCAATTAGCCAATCTGCAAAAATTATTACACATTTTGGCACAGTTAAGCAGTATAACTTTATCTGTGTCCGCTGAAAGAGATCCAGGCCTGGAATAAAAGGCTATTGCTGGTCAGCACAACAAACTGCCATTTTGTGTGGGGCGCGCCTCTCTCTGCTGCTGGTAGATCCAGTTAAAACTATTAATCTTTGAAACTTGAGCTTGAACTTGATGTTTTTGTGTACAAGAGACAACTCACGTTACAACCAGTAACTCTGCTGTGAAGCTGCTTTGCAGCAATATGGATGAGTTAATGTTACTGCAATTTGAAGGAAGGTATCCTGCAGTCCTTTCTCGGGCCAAATTCCCATTTACTTCAATTAGTAAGCATTACAGGAACAGTTTTAATACTGCTGCCTGAAGTGTTGGCTTCTTCTTCTAATATATTACACTGAAAAAAAAAAGATAGCAGGCCAAATGCATGAATGGTGTACTTCCATTATGTGAATGGAATTTCATCAAGGCTAAAGCTTGTTGTGTTCCTTTCCAAGGTAACACTAAAAACAAACTGCAACTTTATTTTGTAACAGCAAAATAAATCGGTTTCCTTCTTCCTTACAGATGGAGAACGTAAAGCTATCTCCACATGGTGGAAATACTTGTCTCCTGGAAGCTTTCATCGGGCTTGGACAGCTTAGGCGTGCTGAGGTGTCTTCCTTCTGATTGGGGTCAAGATAACCATATTCTTTAAGAGACAAGACAAATTTCTTAGGAAACTTTGTGAATCCCTAGATACCAAAAGATGGGAAGTAAGACTGTCTTCAGGTCACACTTTTAAGTTTATATGATATCAATTGATGCCAAAATTTATCATGTGCTGATTCTGCTGCAGCATCTGCATGGGTATTTGTAGTTCATTACGCGCTATGTTGTGTAGGCCAAGCACTGTGTCTGCAAATATTCTTCAAATTTTCAGCTGACAAATGACCTTTAAGGATTTGAAAGGTATCACTTATGTAGAAATCCTCAGTGATCAGCTAGCATCAATCTTGCACATCTATGGAAAGGCAGGGAAACAAACCTAAAGGAAATGTAGATCTTTATCGTGCTCTGGAAGAGGAAGTCCTAGAGCAGTCTTTGATTCAGCCATTCTTCTCCTGATGTTCACTGAGCTGTAACAGCACCCAGAGTCAGAAAAAACACAGGCAGAGAACTGTACTTTCAGGTTCTTTCCACATTTTATGTAGGGTCTGTGTTCAAAAGATGCAAAAGAATGGGAAGGATCAAGTCTTCTGTTCTCAATGGAAGAGACAGAAACAAAGGAAGTGGAGTTGTCAAGCTGTAGCTGGACTACTGAATCCTAGAGAATGCCGAGAGTTCACCAGGATTTGGTAGAATGCAAACTCTACTCTCCTAGCCACATTTCTGCCTGCAAACAAGTTGAAAGGACACCATATCTACTTTTTTTTACATACTCTGCCAAGTTCTAATTGCACATGCCATTGTTTTGGTATGCTTAAATAATTTTCCGTAAGCCTTTTTGGAGGCAGGCACAAAAAGGAAAACAATAATGACATAAAAAATATATAACAAAGGGAAATAATTATGAAATAAGACCTTTTTTTTTTTTTCCCTAATACCAGTTTGTTTTGAAAATTGTTACTGATACTTAATTATATTGCTTTTTCTATAACATTTACAAATAATACTTCAAAGTAGTAAGAAAACGAAGTGCATGACTTTCAAGTGCTTTACAGGGGTTCTTGTATACAAAGTCTAGTAAAATATGTTTGTGGGGAAAAATGTTGGTGTGGTAAATGTATTTTTACGTAATGTTACATATAATGTAAGCTGTGTTAGTATGGTAGAAGATTGGAAGCTACCCAGGCATACCATACTGCCAGTCAGTGAAATATATTAATTGAAGTAG
This sequence comes from Anas platyrhynchos, assembly GCF_047663525.1. Taxonomy (NCBI): domain Eukaryota; kingdom Metazoa; phylum Chordata; class Aves; order Anseriformes; family Anatidae; genus Anas; species Anas platyrhynchos. The sequence continues at coordinate 3,083,682 of NC_092602.1, forward strand.
CTGGGCTTACTGTGTATATATCCATTTGGGAAATTACATGTCCCTTAACGTTGCACATGCACATACTATGGGGACTGACATTGAGTCTATCATTTGGAGGTGCTTGATGACAGAGGTACATATGCACTTGTGTGTTGGAAAACTGAAAACTTAGGTGTGGCTTAGTTGGGCCTGTGACAGGCATTCATCAGTTGTTCTGTTGGCACTGTGTGCTTTTTTTCTAGGACATTGTTTTGTAAGAATATGAATTTCAGATGCATGTGTACCCTCTGATTTCAGTTATGTTTTTGGGATGATGGAATCATGTATTCATAGAGCACCACGAAAAATAGCAAAACAGCAACAAAAATATACAGTAAACTGTATATAAACTATACAGACTCTCATGTTAACATTCTTGCCTCTGTCACAGGGTATGTGTACGTATATGCAGGGTGATGCAGTGATACACGAAGCAACATAACTGTATTCAAGCAACATTTGGCCATGCAGATTAATCCTGCTGATAAGCAAGATAAAATTAATACGAGCATGGAATAACTAATTCTCATACTTGAACTAGGTCATCTGATTGTAACTCATGAATTTTGTACAGAACTGCCCTGTGAAGTACAGACATGCAGACACTAAATCCTTATCTGGACATTGGCTGGTTACACAGGAATCTCTTCTAGGACAGCTGTACTTTTGCTAGAAAGGATAGAGGGCAACACACAGCTTAGAATGTCATCATTTAATATTGGCTGTCCCCTCTCCTCACTTCTTGTGCCAATACAGAGGTAAGATTAAGAGATTTTCCTTCCAGATCAGCCAGTTCCTCATAGCACGATATTGTGGGTGGTTTTTAACACTGGTGGATATGCAGATTGTATGTAGGATCTGCATTTATGTAAGCCAGGACACATGTACAGATCAGCTTTTGTGGTTGCACACGCATACACAGGAGTGTTGGTTGGAACTGAGTGCTTTTAAGGGAAGGTATTTATATTGTGTCCTGTATTGTTTGCAGCGTGTTATGTATAGCTGGTGTCACTAGTGGCGGTCAGTGCTGATCCCTCTAACAGCTTGTGTTGTGTTCCCTGAAGTTTCTGTGAATTGTTGGGGAGGATGGCTAAATCAGTCAGTTTTCTGTATTCTATATTAGTTTTTCAGTCTGTGTCACTTACCGAGATACTGCGCTGCGGAAGGCTGGTATCTCACACCACACACGCTGCTGAAATCACACCGTGCAGTTTCTACCTCCTCATGTTATCTCGGTGCAAGCCGGGGCTGAGTGTGTGTGTTACGGTTATGCTGGCGGGGCAGGGTGCGACTGGAATGGGAACTGGGGAAGGCTGGAATGGGAACTGGGGAAGTCTCGTGGGAGGCACTGCTCTGTCAGCACAGGCCCCGTCACGGCCGGGGCACGATCTTTGGGGCACAAACCCTTCAGTGCATGCACGTTGGCACACAACTCGTGATTTTTTCCCTCCTCGGGTGGATTCAAGGCTGTACGAGGCTCCTGTCACCACAGAAGTGGAGACAGCCCCACTCCCCCCTTTGGGTACTTGACGATCCTGTCACGACACAAACAAGGGCAACCCCACACGCGGCTCCAGTCACGACAGGCCGCTGCGCTGAGACACCCATCACCTCATCCCTCCTGACGGGGCTGCACCCCCGCGCCCCCACAACCACCAGACCCACGTCGAGACCGCACCATGAGGCGGCTGCCACCGGGAGCCGGACCAGCTCGCCCCCCACCCGCGGGCCTCATCCCCCGGCAGGGCGGAAGCTCTCCCGCCGCCGCATGAGGCCTGCAGCGCCCGCCTCCTCCTCCTCCTCCTCCTCCCCCGGGCGGAGGGCGGCCGCCCCGCGTTGCGCAGGACCGCGCCAGGCACCGCCACCGCCACCGCCACCGCCATCGCCTCAGCGGCCCCCGGGCGGGGCCGCTCCATCCCCCGCCCCGCTCCGTTCTTCCCGCCAATGAGCGGCGTCCACATGCCGCGGCGGCGAGTGGGGCCCCGGGCGGCCCAGCTCCCGTAAGTTACATTAGAGCAGCCGCCGCCGCCGGTGCGCGACCGGAGCCACGGAACCTCGCGGGGGGGAGGGAAGGAGGGGGTTGAACGAGCCCGCAGCCCTGACGGCGGCCTTGGGAGTGTGTGTGAGGGGGGCGTAGCGACCCTCACCCGGCTGGGAGGGAGGCAGCGGGGCGGCTGCGCCTTTTTTTTTTTTTTTTTTTTTTTTTTTTGTGTGTGTGTCCCCCTCCCCTCCCCTCTCCTTCCCCGCCTCTCGGAGCCGTTATCGCCGGCCGCGGGGGCGGCTCGGAGCTCGGCGAGGCGAAAGGCGAGGCGGCGAGGCCAACCGGCCGCGCTCTGCCCCGCGCCCCTCAGGCCGCAGCGGCTCTCCTCAGCCAGGCTTCGGGGGTGCCCGAAGCCCCGCTCGGCTCCCTCAGAGGGCGTGTGGGGTGGGAGGGGGGGCGGGGGCTTTTTTTTTTTTTTCCATCGGGTTTTTCCCCCCCCTCTCCTTTTTTAATTTTTTTTTTTTTTTTTAACGTCCCCTCCTGCCTCCTTCGGGAAGAGAGAGGCGGTGAGGTGGGCTCGGGGGCTCTCCTGTGGTGCGGGAGGGGGTCTATGGTGATAGCACGGGGGCGGTGGGGGACAGAGCCAGGCGCTGAGGGGGCTGAGGAGGGGGCTCGCCGCTGCGCCCGCCGCTGACGAGGAGGAGGAGGAAGAAGAAGAACCAGAAGCCAGGCACCATTTGCTGCTCCTTGCCCCAGCCATGGAGAACGCGCACACAAAGACTGTGGAGGAAGTTTTGGCTTATTTCGGGGTCAACGAAAGCACCGGGCTCAGCCTGGAGCAAGTCAAGAAGCTGAAGGAGAAATGGGGCTCCAACGGTAGGTGAACCGGCCCCCTCAGCCGCGGGGATGCTGTCGCTGGCATTCGTCTTCTTTTCTCCCTCCGCTCCCTTTTTTTTTTTTTTTCCTCCACTCTTTTCTCTTCCGCTCATCGTTCTCGGGGCCCGGTTTCAAGGCCTGACGTGTATGTATTTGCAAAGCCGGCATCTCTTACAGGACCCGGAATAGGAGCGAGGGAGAGAAGATGGCTGACTTGAACTCCACCTCGTGGGTTTCTTTCATACCCCGAGCTCGCAGGGCTGCTTTGGGAAGGAGGATGTCACCTCCGTTTCCTTTCACCTTAACGGTGGGAAATCTTCTTCCATTCTGAAATGAAACACCGTGGGTTTTTTTTGTCCGTCTTGACCTTCATTTTTCTATGCTTTCCGATACCTTTCTGTCCCTCATTTTACATTCTTCTCCGGAGTCGGGACACAAAATTCGTCAGATAGGGCGATTTAAAAAAAATCTTAACTATTTGTCCTTACTAGTCCCTTTTGAACTATGATGGCATTGTGTAAAAATGAAAAGCTGTGAGAAAATTATATGTATTTCTTTTTATTAGCTTTAACTCCCCTTTTATGCCTCTCGTAATGCTAAATGTAGTTGTGGGGAAATAAAGAGAGAGCAGAAATGAGAAAATCCTGAAATGGAGAAAAGCACTTGAAATATTTTGAACCAAGTTCCTTCTTTGATTTTTTTAAGTGGTTGTGGAGGAAAATCCTTGTCAGAAAGCATTTGGAAAGCATTTTAAGCCTTTGACCCTTTGTATGCAGCAACAGCAGAAGTCACACAGCTGGCTGGAGTGATGACTTGGCTGAATTTACAACCCTTAGCAGCTCCCAGCTAACCTGTATGTGTCTTAAAATGCAAGACTAGCAGGCCTATTCAGTTCTTACAATGAAAAGAGCTGCTTTAATGGCTCTTAAGGTATGGCTCTCAAACCCAACTGAGTCGTGTGTAGGATGCAGAAGCAGTATCTGGTGGATGCCTTATAATTCTCTAATGTTTCTTCAATGATTTCTTCTCTTTGACATGCTTCCTGAAAAAATCTGACTGACAGAATTACCAGCTGAGGAAGGTAAGCATTTTTTCTTGAAATTTTCTAGTTTTTGTCAATAGTTCATCCTTTTTTATATTCATGACTAAATGTCATCTTTACCCATTGCAGGAAAAACCTTACTCGAGCTTGTGATTGAACAATTTGAAGACTTACTAGTTAGAATTTTGTTGCTGGCAGCTTGCATATCTTTCGTAAGTATGAATTGTTCTTATTTCATTGGCTTGTATATTGCAGACTCAGAAATGACGTATGTTCCAACATATAGGAGCTGTACACCCTTCTCTTTCTTCAAGAGGTAGAAGTATAAGATGCTTAGTAAATCTCTCTCTCTTAAATTGGTTGCCTTGTGAATGGATTTTTTTTCTATGCTAAAGAAGAAAGTTTTGGGGAATCTTTCACTGCATGAGTCAGAAGTACGTAACTATGCTAGGCAGGTATTTTAAAAGTACTTCTTATTCAACCCCGCTTGCTTATTTGAAGTGGGATTTCCCAATGCTTTTGTTGGCTTTGAAAACTAACCTTGAGTAAGTGTTTAACTGGTCATCCTTCTTGCCTTTGAGTTAATTGTTATCAAGCTCAATGTATAATCACCGCAAGACATTTTTGGATGCAGTGCAGACTGTAAATAGAATTTACATGGCGAATATTCCAGTTGCCTTCCCTTCCTGATAATAGCAAGGTGACAGTTGTTGCTTTTGACAGTGACAAGAATGATGACGGCTGTGATGGCACCATTGTTGACCAAATTTGGTAACTGACCTTTGGATAGTCTAGTCATAAAATGAACATCTTGCTTTGCGTACAGGATTAAAAGAACAAGAATGAAATTTAATTTTTTTTAGAAAAGCACGTTTAGTTGGTCATCTTATGCAATATGTAAAATGTATGCGTTTACAGAAAAAATGGAAATCTGAACAAAGTTTTAAGTCTAGAAGGAAGATGAGAGCTATGCATCTTAGGGAGCTGGATGACAGGAAAAAAAGTGCAGAATATGAAATTGTTTCAGTAGAAGTAAAAGTTTATAGTAGACTTTGCCCTCCAGTTGTAATTAACTACTTGGAAAAAAAAAAAAGCTGCAGCTGTTAGGGGTGTGGAAATTGTGACTCTAGCTAAGGGCAAGGTAATTAGATGGGCAGAGGAGAAACTGTTCTGTAATGGGGGAGGATATGGAGTTGGGGGAAGGGTTGACCTGTTGTGGCTGCTGCCGCATGCTGTGGTGCTGATCCTTGACCAAGGGAAGTTTTATCTATCCCCACACCGACACCTCCTTTCAAAATGTGCTGGGTTTTGGTATGTATATACCGTTACCAGCTGAGCAGTGGTTGGTGGCATTGATCTTGGCTGTGGACACAGAGGTGCTTTACTCACTCTTCTGTTTCCTGGGGAGGAAATTGGGCTGCCCATAGCAATTTGAATAAACAGGTCATTCAGAAGTCTTTTTTCCTCTTCTCTTTCTCATTTTCTTTCCCCAGAGGATGGAAAGGGGATGAAATAAATGACAGTACAGAATATTGTTAGCCTTTACTTCCAACATATATTTTGTTTTTATTGTAACCAAGTGACAAAAACAACTTCACCAAACTTAAAAGATTTAATTGCCGAATGAGTATTCAGTACATCACTAGACTGACAGCAGTCATATAATATGCACTTCCAAGCATGCTTTGCAAACTTTATTAGTAACTGGATTCAATTTCTCTTTTTCAGTATGCTTAATTTTCCTGCCTAATTAAGGGGAGACTGTAGTCGAAAGGAGCGTAGGGTAGATCTGGGTTCTCTGCTTTTGTGCAACTGGCATGGTGTATGACCTTGGGCTACTGCTCTGCCTTTTCTCTGTCTCCTATTTAAGAGTTATGGCTACCTGCTGTAGGATTATTTTGGGAATAGCAGGGATTTTCCTTTGAATGAAATGTAAAGGAAAAAACTTAATACATTTTATTTCTGCACTTTAAAAGCACTCCTCCTTTGTGTTAGTTTCTGGCTTTTCCCCTGTTCAGAATGTGATCATGCATTGTCTGATTTTATTTTGTTTTGACACTTCTTCTTGATGAAAGCATATTAGAGGCTTTGGTAGTAGCTGCAAGGAACTGTTGAATGTGTTCATAGATTGTATTGCTGTAAAATTGGGTGGAATTAACATCAACTAAATTCTAGTGCTCCTGAAAACATTTGAAGAGTGTGCGTAGCTGTGTTAAGCATGTGGACAGTAGTTTTTCCATGAGAGAACTTGAAAATAACTACATTAAATACTGGTGTCGTATGTGAAGTTGAGACTAATAAATTATGCTAAGTCATTCTTATGGTAGAAAAACTTAATACTGAAAGTTAACTTAAATGCGTGTATTATGCTCTTTTGCAAGCCTTAAGAATTCAGTCTTGCCATTTGTTCTGTTGGAAAGCATGCAAAACTTCCTGTACCTTAGAGATCTTGAAATGGATAATTAAAATGGAGTCAACTAAATTTGTGTTGCTTTAGGATATTGAGTAATACCACTGAGAACTGCTCTTTCATCTAATAAGACTTTGCCTTTCTTGGGGGCAGTGTCAGACCCCTCAGACTTACGCATGGGACGGATGTGCACATTCACACTTCAGTTCAGTGACTACTTCTTACTATATTTTATTGTTTGATAGACACTACAGTACTCAGGTAGGGTGTTGGATAGTGTACCAGCAGAAGTAAGACTGGATAATGGCTCTGGGTTGAAATAACGTCCAGCTGAAGACTTACAGACCTGGTGTACTTATAGACCTGGTGTACATCCAAAAGGGAGTTTCTGTGGAGATGCTTAAATGAATTGTTTACTTTGCATGACAATAGGGGAAAATGGCTTAACGAGCTTGGGTTTAAGAATGAATGACCCCCAGATCTTGCTAAGTCTTTGAATTACTAGTGAGAGGGCCAACAATTGAAATTAGGCATGAGTATAGGATTGACTTTATTTTTAAGCTTTGAGTGTGTCACTAAAACTTGCTAGAACTTGAGCTGTTGAGTGTACTGAAGATCAGATGGAGAATGTACTTCACCGTGCTAGTGGCAGCCAGTTGTCATTGCGTGCTTGCAGGAAAGGCATGGGTGCTGTTAGGGCAGTGAAAGTAGTGTTCTTCTTCACTGTCAGTTTAAAGAAACAGTTGAACTTGAAGGTTCAGGTCTAAGAGATGGAACCTCAAGGTATGTTAGGGTACTAGTTTGTGTCATGGAAGCTTCTCTGGTAATTGTGTTGTGATCTTAAATCGTATTAGATTTTTACTATTATGATTGATGGCACAGAAAAAAGTCTTTAACATTGAGATCTGCATTCAGCTACATTTTTGTGTAGCAACATCACCTATTACATACCATAATATTCTGTATTCAGAGTGCCTTTTGTGTCCTCTACTCCCACAAGCCCTGTCAGGTATGTGTCAGTAAAATAAATCAGACTAACAGCTGATTCCTTGTCACCCTAGCTGATCGCGGGGGTCATATGCTGCCTGTTGCCTTGGCTGTAGATACCGTGTGCTACATTCCAAGTCGGAACTGCTGTTACAGATGTGCCAAGTTAGTAACAGCTTCAATTCTTACACTGTTGTTTCTCCAATATTTTTACTGGCCTTAAGTATGGCTTTTGAAGAGAAACAATGTTATTTCTGATTTGAAGTAAATGGATCTACATGCGCACTCGGATCTTGTCTCAGTGTTTTGTCGGACACGGTGAAGCTTTTACAGAGGTAACTAGTGAAATGCATCTCAGTGGTTCAGGGGCTTTGGTAGCTTGATTTTCTAGGTGTAAATAAGAGGATGTTCAATTTACCATGAAATCCAGCTTTTAATCCTTGCTATGTCGATAACACGCACTAAAATCTACAGTATTTACGTTAAAAATAAGCTTGCTTTGCTGTATAAATCACTTCAACAAGTTGTAAAATGTTACTTGTGCCCCAGATTGGGAATAATGCTTTGAAGAATGTGGTGTATGCTTAACTGTACAGTCCTATCTTTGCATCACATTTCTGCTGAGTTCTCTTCTACACGATGAAGTATGTGCTTGTAAAAGCTTGTATTTTAAAGTTAAAACTTCAGCATCCTGAGAGCACTCCTCTTTGGTTCAATTACTTCTGTAATGCTTGAACTAACTTAAAAGTGAATGTTCTGGGTCTCTTTCTGCTGGTGAATGTGTGTGTTTAGATGAAAACAATATATTGTGATTTAGGCTGGAGATGTTGGTTATATCCTGGAAATTAGCATGAGTATAGCCTCATCTGTGTTAAAAGGTGAACAAAGCCGCTGGTGAAGGGAGTTAGATGTGCCAGTAAAATGTTGCAGGCTTTGCCCTGGGATCACCCCAGAGCTACCTGGTAAGGTCAGGAGCTGTATGTGACATGAGATAAGGGTTGCTGAAGTACATTACACTGGCATGCTTTTAGCCAAACGCAGATTACTCAATAGGACCCGAGACACCAAATGATAGGTGGGGTGACAAAGGAGTAGGAAGCAATTGTGATTCCATTTTAATCTGTATAAATTAAACTATAAGTATTATGTATATTTATTGTTCCTGGTTTCGCTACAGTAATCACAGGAATGTTCTTGATTTAGAAGTATGGAGTAGCAAAACTATTGGATATTTATGATTTGCTAACCCAATAAAATTATTGATTTCTTACCAATAATTCTGGCCAAGATTTATTCTTTTTCTTGGATAGCAATTAAAAATAAAATCTGTTAGCAAATTGGGGATTATTTCCTGGTCTTCAGGATAACTGTCAAGTAACTAGAACAAGTATCAAGACTGCTAAAAAAAAAAAAAGCTTATCTGCTTAAAATTAAGCAAATTTGTATTGAGAAGAAAAATCGTTAAAAAGATTTTTGAGAAGTGGTAGTTAGTATTCTGTCCAAAACATACTGAATCCTAACTTAGAGTGTCCTGTGAGAAGAGGGCTCTCTTAAAGGCTTGCTGTAGTTCTACATGACTAGCTTTAATTAGTCTAAAACCTTTTTCGTCAGGATGAGGTCTTAATCTGCCTGCTTGCTTCAAAGTTTCCATTGTCAAAATGAAAAACAAACAAAAAAAAGCCTTGTTAGGTTGCTGACAACAAACTGTTTGCTTTTCCTCTGGTAGTAGGTACAGCCTGCTGGACAACAGAATTTTATCTTGAAACTTTCATTCTTCATTTTATTCTTTCTGTTACTTAATGACAAATGGACATGTGAGGCAGTTTGCCACCATAACTTAACCTCGCAATCCACAGATATTAATTTGTAGAAATGCAAAAGGCTGTAAGGACACTTCTGTTCTTGCAGCTGTATTGATCAGTAGTCTGCCTCATTGCTGGCTGACTTCTGCATTGTACTTCTGACCCCCTTTCTTTAAATAACCACAAAAACTAAGTGCTGTTTGCCTGTTGCATGTTTTTGGACTTAGTATCCTGCAGGTCCACCCCATTATGCTTTGGATAAAGTAAGCTTCTGTAAGCCATGACTCTAGCAACACTAAATCAGATGTGCTGAATGAAAGTTGTCCTCAAAGCTGCTTGTGTTGGCTGTTGGTATGGGACTGGTAGGTCTTGCTAGTGATTTCCCTTATGCTGTCAGGCTCTTGTTTCCCCTGAGCAATTATTTTATCTTTTTCTTGCTTTTTAAAACATAAATGATAGTTTTTCTTACTGACCTGAACAGTCCATTGGGGATCAATGATGTTGTAATTAAGCTTCTCTATGTGTGAGTTTAAGTGGTTAAAATATGGTGGGGCCCTTCTGAGTAGTAGCCAAAGATCTTTCATGGAAAACCGCTTTAGGGTTTTAAAGTGTGCAAATGGAAGCTTTTTTGACATAGACTCAATGCCTTGGGCAAGAATTATAGTCTCTACTAGGCTTTGATTTACAATCTGTTATCAAAAATGCATAATGAAATGGTCCTAAACTTACATGTATTACTTGCTCTACCTTTTGAGCTTGCTGTGTTTGTTAACTTTAGGCTACTACCAAATAATAACCCCTGTTTGTTAGTGCAGCATGTTTTGTCGGTCACAAATGTCCTCAGTGGAGTGCTAATGTAGCAGTAGTTTGCTATAGCAAAACCAAGGACTTGCATTCAGGTGTTCTGTTATTTACATGCCTATGTTTGCACTCTAGAACTACACGGTGTAGGTTCTGTTACACAGTTCATGGTTGTGTGGAAACTTTGCGGGTGAGATGTGTGCTGCTTGCCTCCAGGATTAACTGTTTTTCATTTCAATCTAGTTACAGATCGATAACTTTGCCAAACAAGCAACAGTGAAGATCTAAAGCAACTTGGTAGATTTGTACTGTTAGGATTTCTGAGTTCATCTGCTCTTTTTGAAATAATGGTATATCGAAAGAAAGATCTCAAAGTTAATTTTGGCTCTCCTTGATGCGCGTGGATCATGCTGTTCCTGTAGCTACTTTCCTTCCCTCTTGAAGTTGCAGGCTTTCTCGATGTTGCTTTACAACCCACATGGTCTTCAATCTGCAAAGATTATGGTTTAGTATTATGTAAAGCAGATGTTTTACTTCAGTTAACCTTGCAGTTGTCTGCTCTGTTAAGAATGCTACAAAATGATTGAATTTCCTTGCTTTTTTGGAAGCAGCATTGGCTTTGTGGAATCCCAATAAAGAAAGGGAAAGAAGAAACGGATACTAAGCAGCTTTTCTGATGGTGTGTGGCTTTGTATATGCCAAGGAAACTGGGACGTGCTGTTAGCCATTTCTATAACTCTGCTAGAGGCAACAGTGCTGGTGAAGAATAAAAGCTGCCCATGATGTAAGGAGTAATGTGTTGAGTGAAAACTACCGTGTAGGCTGCGCTTCAGCAGGTCAAATGGCAGAAGCTGTTACTGGGAATTGAAGATGTGTGGTGTGGGAGGAGGGAAGAGGCATTGAGATGTGAAGAGCATAAGAATTCCTAAGTAAATCTCTCTCCAGAGGGATTACACAGACCCTCCAAATTATGCATTGCCAGTTGGAGTGGTTCAGTCTTACTAATCATAACCTGGGTCTTACAAGTTTATTCTTTTGTAATAAAATTTGTTGTTGCATTGGGTTTGCTTGACAGTCTGCTTTCTGCTTGAGGCTTTCATGCTGCTGCTCCTTCTTCCTTTTAACGTCCTGGAGTGTTTCACAATTGAGCAATAGCTCTGAGCAGCATGTCAGTGGAATTATGGTGCTTGCTTTAGTAACGGTTTGCTCACTGCAGTCAGTGATTCAGACTGCTGCTGTTGCCTGACTACCAGTCCTAATTATCTCAACACGTTGTTCCTATTTACTGTCACTTTCCAGGCTTCCTGTTGCTCAATATGTTGACGAAAAAGCTCTTCCTCTCTGGTCACGTTAGCTTGACTTTTCTTCGGTAGCTACAGAACTCTGCAGAGGCCCTGATGCTTACCCATTCTCCTGAAGCCAAATGAATGGTAGAAGCCTAAACCTAGAATATGATTTGAAAGCAAATGGATTAAAATCTTCTTGGAGTCCTTTATGCAAGTTTTCCTGTTGATTTACTTAAAAAAAAAAAAAAAAAAAAGTTTAATTTTTATCAGATCCTTGGCTCTGAATTCGACTTCAGATGTAATTGTGCAGTTCACTTAAATGCTTCAATAGGACATCAGTTGTATTTTAATTAGTAGATATTTATTTTCGTATGTACTCAGTGAAAATTTGTAAAGCTATTTTCATTTGTGTAAGTTACTGATAAAGAACAATTCAGTTAAAATTCAGAATCTAGCTATGCATAAACCTTAATCATGCGAAGCTTTAGTACTCTAAGTAGTCAAGCTAATCAGTCTGCATCTTGTTTTAGACAGTAATGAAAAATTTTTGCAACTTTTCAGTGCTGGAGCCGTTGTCATGACTTCTGCTTTCGTTTTTGAAGCAAGAGTAGCAGTATGGTTCCCAAAAAAATAGCTTTCTCCTTTAAAAGAAGAGCAGGTTTCAGAATGAACTTCGTACTACTTCAGTAAAGATTCTTTTTCTCCTTTTCCATTGCATATTGCCAACTCCTTCAGGAGCTACAGCTTGGAAGATTTGAGGGTTCTTCAAAATTGCTGAAGTCTGAGGAGTTGAACCTCAAGCTGAAATTCACTGTGTCTTAGGTTTGCAAGGTGTCAATGTAAATCACTTAATTTAAATCAGTGTTTCTCTCTTACAGGTCCTGGCCTGGTTTGAAGAAGGTGAAGAAACAATCACAGCATTTGTAGAGCCTTTTGTAATCTTACTTATATTAGTAGCCAACGCGATTGTGGGAGTGTGGCAGGTATGCAGATACTTTTACAATACCAAATCACAAATGTTTTGGAGTTTCTTGGTTTAAGAGGAACTGCGCTCTGTAGTGTCAGGTGCTTCATACAATGCAAGCAATATGTATGGCTAGATTTAGATTCTTAAGAGTCTACGTATCATATAAATTCCAGACGAAGTATTGACTAAAGGTGAAATGAAAGCTTCAGAAGTATTGCCAACAAGGCAAAGTGCCTGTCAGTTTGTTTAGCCATACACTGATCAACACATCAACTCAACTGTCCAGAATGAAGTCCTGAATTCAGGAAATAAACATTGCAAAGCTAAGAAGCAGTCATTTGTATAGGCTTACAAAATGTGGCTTTGTTCCAGCTGAGGAACAAAGGATGGGACATCTTGTAATTTTGTTTCTTGTCTGTTTCCTTTTGAGAATAAATACTAGTTTTAGTGCATTTGTTGAGGGAATTAACACAGTATTCTTCCTCTTCAATTACTACAGTTCTTAGTTATAAAATAGTATTGGCAATAACACATACTGACACTTCTTAAAATAGTCAGAATGATACGAACAATTTTGACTTGCCAAATTTGATCACTTCTGATAGAACATTTTATTAGATTTTTTTCTGCAGATAAAAAGTATTACGGGGTTTTAGGGTAACTGAAGTCCCTTGCAGGTTTTTTTTAAAGGGGTAGTGCAAATGTAACATAAGTACTTGCTATCCTAGCAAGTTAGGCTTCAGGCTTTTTTAGAAAAGAACAAGCAAAGCAAAACACAACAAACAACACAACAAACCAAACAAATAATGCTCTCCAAAATAACAATGAAAACTAAGGGAGAGACCTCTTAGCATGCTAAAACACGTAGGAGTCGAGCCTAAACACTGTTAACCACCAGAAGTGTCTTTCCGTGGCATTGCTATGTGTTTCTACTCTTTGCTTTTGTTCAAACACAAGTAGCAGAAGATTGATTTTTCTAGCGGAATCTTGCTTGCTGCACAACAGCTAGAGCTGGTAATGGGTGCAGAGGTTATGTAGAGTGAAGAACGAAAGCAGTGCACGCTTTAGTGTCACTTGTATAAAGCAGTTGTGGAAGAACTAATTTTTAATAACTTGAAACTGTGTGTTACAATTCTGCACATAATCTGAAGCCTGAAATCTAAGGTAAAGCTATCCGTATAGTTTGGGAATTTGCTTGTGTAGTCAGATAAACTCTTGTAGGGAATAACCAATTTTTTCAGATGTGCTAAGTGTGCAGAGAGTATCTGTACATCTACATGCAGCGAACTTAATTGTGAAACAGAATTGCTGCACAGATTAAATGACTCATTCCCTTGTTTTAACGGGCATGGAAAAAAGTCACAGTACGTAGTCCCCACCCATAACTGTATCTGTTTCTACAGGTACTGTGAGCAACTGAGTCATTGCCTTAGCTCTGCCCTTTTCAACCTTTCTTTCCATGTGCACATTTCCCAAAGCGCCATCTGCTAGTACTTAAGTGGTTGACAGGACAGTGTACCTACCCTTCAAATCAAGCAAACTGGGAGCAAAAAGATATGGTCAAAGATGCTGAGATGTTAACTCTTAGTTAATGCACAGAAAAGTAATGTCAGCATTATGTTGTTGAGGAGCAGAATCAATTTTCCTGGTGGAATATGAGGCTAGTATTACTAACAGCTTTTGGGACCTGCACTGGTACCTCTTCACGGCCTGGCACAGAGCTGTACCATGTAAACAGAAGTCCTTCAAGGTAGCTTTGGTGAGCTGCTTTGTTGTATGGAAACACCTCATACCTCAACCTTGGACTTTTTGAGGATTAAGTGTCTGTTTTGATACGTGCTGGGTCAAGTTTTTATCGTCTAGAAAGGCCGGTATGTATTTGAAGTGAAGACTTTCTAAAATCAAGGTGTACTAGCTGTACCCTTAGCATTTTCAGGACTGTATGATGTTTGTACTTGCAAATTGAGTGAGAAAATGAGAAATAAGTTATTCCTCCATGAGACAGAGCATCAGTAATGATAGACTGCTGGTTTCTTACGTTGCCCTATCTCTTGGTAGCATCACTGCATTGACAGCAATCTCTGGTAGTGTTAAGCTGAGGAAACTGCAATTGAGATAGGAAAGTTACTGTGCTAGTGTTTGTGGAAATAAAAACTTGTGTGTGGGGATTCTTCTAAGTTTGTAAGCTGTTAGAGAATCTGGGGAGGCTTCTTGTCAGTGTGCCTAAATTTCACTGTAGTGTGACTTAATTTGCTGAAATGAAACTGATGATAATGCTGTTGGGGAAACTTTGAGCATCTTAACTTGACTCTTGACTTCTATTAGTAGATCAAACTCAGTATTGCTAGCCCACTCCAGTTTGAAGGTAAGCTGGTACAGCTGAGACAAGGCTAGGATTACAACTCGTGGATATACAGATGCTTTTTGACGTGAAAAAAAAATCACTGCTACATAGAACAGTTTGTGCAGCCTCCCTGTAACAAGACATAAAGGATTTTCTTGATAGGAAATTCTGCTGAGTTTGAATAAACAGCATCTAGCTTCTAAATGTCAGCTAATATCTGAATTTCATTGTAATGATTTCCAGTCAGCAACCTCATAAGGGGATGGGTCACACAATTTTCGTTGTGAATAAATGTGGCTGAACTGAGTCAGTAGTATTTGTGTGATGCTGCATTTGAAAAGTTGGGTCTGACATACTTACCTTTCCTTACCTTGAAGGCTCTTTAAACTGCATGGTTTTTTTTTTCTGTATTTTAGGAAAGAAATGCTGAAAATGCTATTGAAGCTCTTAAAGAATATGAACCAGAAATGGGTAAAGTATATCGACAAGACCGAAAGAGTGTTCAAAGGATTAAAGCAAGGGACATCGTCCCGGGTGATATTGTAGAAGTGGCAGGTAAGGCTCATTTATGTGGTACATACATGTATTAGTTTGTATTGTAAAACTGTTGTGGGGGCCTTGTCTTAATGATTTGAGGCCCTGGGGGGAGTTCTTAGAGAAATCTTAAGTATATGCTTCACATAAAGAACAACCTTGCTCCTGTTCATCTGTAATTACTTTAAATGTGCATTTGCACTGAGGGGATTGTTTTTCAAATTGCCACTTAGTTTAATTAGCAGGTCTAAAAGCAAAGCATCTTAATTGGAGTACAGGTTTTAAAACACTTGTCACTACTCTAAAACTGCATTTTCGACAGTCTGGGTTCAGACTATCACGTAACTTGTCTGTTTTCTATCACAAATTTTTTTCCTTGCTCTTAAATGTGATGACTGAAATTTTGGAATGCAGAGATTTTTTTGTTTAGTCACACTCTGTCCTTTAGATAAAGAAAGCTGTAATTTAATTTGAATTTTTTTTTCCAACTCTTATGCTTGCAGCGGCAGTCCTTTTTCAATTTCTTGTTACAAATGTCTTCCTCTGTCCTCAGCTAATATGTGCCTGGCATGTGACATCATTGGTTTCTCATCTTTGATAATGCCTTAGCACGTCTTTCTTTTATGTATTGCTGTACAGGAGGCTGCAAATAGAATAATTATTAAATAAGTAGAGCATCCTGTTCTCTACTGTGAGCATTTGAACCCCATGCCTTCATTGCTTCTTTTTAAAATAGATAAATAAAGTCCTAGATCAAAAGATTTGATTCTTGCATCAATTTTTTCAATAGACTTGTCCTAAAAGATGTATCTTTGTCTGGAAAGAGTACAAAAATGGACGTATGAACTGAATATGTAAAACCCTTTCACTTTGGTGATAATGCCACAGCAATATCTCTTTCACTAAATTGGAGTGGTCAGTGACTTTGTTTCTGATTTCTTCCCGGATAAAAGTGGGTGGTTCTTGTTAAATGTCAGGAGTAATTGCATACTCATATTTCGTAGGTCATTATCAACTGTTAGCTGAGTGATTGCTCCTTTGGGAGCAATTTAGGGTGTACATCAAACTATTTCTTTTCCCCTAGCCTTCCTTTGCTTTTAGAAGTGGTAGCTGTCGAAGGTGGAGATAAATATATACCCTTAAAATTGATTATCCTGCTGTTTTAATTAGTAGGCAGAGAGAGTATGCACTCAAAATGAAGTTGGTGTTGGCTGGCTTCCCAGCTTTCATTCCTTGAGAAACTTTTAACGTTTGCTAAGCCCTGTCCAGAGTCTCAGTCCTGTGCACAGGATGATTCAGCTACGGCAGCTCTGGCTGAGGTGACTGCGAGTGAGTGAGAATCGCATCAAGGCTGAAGCTAGTTTGCTCTTAGTGTCTGTGGGTGAAGAACAAGTACAAATACAAAGTGCTGATAGCTGAAATAAAGGGTGAATTATGATACCTTGTCACTTACTCTGCTGTTTTACCTCGCCATTACCGTATTCTACAGTCAATTTAAATCCATGAGTTCTGCAGTGAGATGTTGTTTAAGCAGCTGAAGTTTTCTTTCTCCCAATTTTAAGTGCTTGCAATAGACTGGTGGTTCTGGAAGCAGTTTATCATGGGAGTATAGTGATTTTTGTGGGGTACTTAAATGAGTATTGGTAGAACAGCAAACTGACTGTATTTTATACAGGTTTGGGGTATCCAGCTAAGGAAAAATGCTAGATTTTGTTGCTCTGACAGGTGTCTAGAGCACAGAAATTTCCCAACTGATTCTTTGTTATTTCAGAAGCGGCAGAGAAATCCCATTTTCATCTTGCAGAAAAAGACAAAGCTCAGGTTGTATGTAAAACAGCTGGGGGATGTGCAGGCTTTACTTACATTGCTGTGCGTTGTCAGTATCAATAAAATCAATTGCTTGTGACTTTTAGACATCTCTTTGGAAAATCTTTGTCTGAAGGAGAAAAACGAATTGGAAATAAATTGCTGACTAGAATGTGTATATTGCTAGGCCGTCTTTATCAAGCATGGTACCCTATTTTTCACAGGGGAACTATTGCATTATTTTAAAATCTGATTGTAGATCAGTGTCTGATAGTTTGCGTGTGGAACGGATTTAAAAAAAACACACTAGTATGCTTAGTAGAAAAACAAAATTGCCCAACTTTTGTGATTGTCCTTTAACATAAATAGTCTAGCCTGTTGACTGACTGTAGAAGTACATACTAATTAAAACACTTGCTTAATCTGGTGGGTCAAATAGTCCTGAGCATGTTTTAAGCACTCATTTCTCTTACATTGGTAAGTAGTCAGTTGCATCTTCAATGAAAGTGACTATATGTGTTATATTAAGTATGTCATGTGGTTGTTTTATACAGAAAGTAAGTGCTTCAGTGTAATATGAACACTGATACTGAAACAGTATAAATTCTAACTTGTAGTCAGACAATGATGAAATTTTAATCATATCAAACTCAGAAAAGCTCCCAAGCAAGTTGAGAAGAGCAATACACTATGTACCAGCTTTAGTGTCAAGACCTGGAGGTGAGGGAGAGTGTGTGCATGCCTGTCTCTCAAGCGCAAGAGTATTGTGATGGCCTTTGACATGGTGTTTGCAAAAAGATGACCATGTAGGGAAGTGACGGAGCACTTCATACTAGGATACATATCTGGGTATGGAATTCTAGGCAAAGTGCCAATGACATTTGTGTGTCCAGGCGAATATCTCTCAACCAAGTGGTGTAAATAACCAGGTGATAGGTTTCTCCCCTGTGTTGATACCTAATTTTAAAGAACTTTCTAAAGGTCCTCTATTACAGAACAGTTAATGCTATAACAGCTATCTTAATTTGATGTGGTTACATTGGGGTCTGATGCAGAGAGAACTTGCTGTAGGAATTGGTGGATTGGTATTGCAATTCATGCAGAAGTATACATTTTTATATTTGCTTCTTTCCACCGCAGGAGTTCTCTGAGAATAAGTAGCATTGAACCATTTCCAAAATTATTTGGTCTATCTTG
The DNA here is from genome assembly GCF_047663525.1 of Anas platyrhynchos. NCBI lineage: Eukaryota > Metazoa > Chordata > Aves > Anseriformes > Anatidae > Anas > Anas platyrhynchos. The sequence continues at coordinate 3,101,736 of NC_092602.1, forward strand.
TAGTTTTGAAGCCATTAAAGGTAACCTGTGCAGTTAAACATAACCAAAAGACAATACAATAATGGCTAATACCATTACTCTTT